>NW_014554799.1:1463014-1587711 GCF_001313825.1 Dinoponera quadriceps | reverse complement strand
TTGGGGGGGGGGGGGTAAGCTACCTCCTAATAGGGCTAGACTAGAACTCAAGCGAGACTTAGGGAACGTCAGGGGTGCGTGTGGCGAGTTAGTATGTATAGAGCGACTGTACCGGTACTTGAGGACAGAGAGGGCTCTTTCTTTTCTATTCGCGTGATCGATACCGCGCTCGCGTCACCCGCTTGCCGCCGGCGAACTCGACGTCAATGCGCACCAAGTGAATCGTCGGCTTCAGGTTTCAGCCGGGACGACGACGTTCGAACACGACGGAACTGATTCCTCAGTCTATCTGTGCGCTTTAATCACGCCCGCCATTAATGCCCGCGACGGCTACGAACGGACGGTGACGAAAAAACGAGAAAACAGAACACGGGCACGCACCGGCTCGATTGCGTGAGACGCCTCGACGCACAACAGGAGCACGTTCCCGTTCAGTGATTTCGCGCGAAGAGCTCGGGGGAATTAGCGCGACGGCGTCCAAATCGAGACGGACGTTTTCTCGATTAACTCCGCGAACAGGAGGGTTCTATTTGCGATCGCTCTCTGCGATTTCAGTCCACGACTCTTGCTGTCCGAAACTAAATTCGTCCAAGTCGCGCCTTTCAACGAGAGAGACAGTGTGACACACAGTGTTGACCCAAACACCTTCCTATACACACAACATGACGCAAGTTGACACAGCTGCAGAGCAGTTCATTTGCAGAGTCGAACATTTGTGTGTATAGCATTAAATGTACCCAAGGATTAGTTTCCCCCTCTTTGTAGCGATTCTTCATGTCTCTTTTGAGTCCTTGGACTCTTCTGAGTTCTCCTATGCGCGATATTTATCACGATAAAATATAAGCTCAAAATGCATATCAGCATTGTAGTAACAGAATAGTTGATACTCTACGGCGTTCATGTTTTACCAACCAGCGAATATCTTTGGGTGACAGCAATAAGTAAGAGTTATAATTGATGATGAAAACTATTAACTTTTTCTTTTGAAGTAAACTTGAACCGCTCCAGGAGCGATTAATAACGTTTTAAGTTCTGTAACTGGCTGGAGGAGGTTGGTTGTGACGCTATTAATTGCTCGTGAATCGATCAAATTCTGCGTCACTCGAAAACATTATATATAATATTTGCTAATATCTAGAATATTATTACCAACTAGCGACTGTTTCGAAAATTAAGGTGTTCTATCAAGTATTCATGCATTGTATTCAATTGTGTGACATATGGTCTGTTCTTTTTGGTTGAATTGGCTATACTAGAGAGAAAGAGAGACAGAGAGAGAGAGAGAGAGAGAGAGAGAGAGAGAGAGAGAGAGNAGAGAGAGAGAGAGAGAGAGAGAGAGAGAGAGAGAGAGAGAGAGAGAGAGAGAGAGTTTAGGAAATGTATATATACATTGAAGCGTAAGAAGCATATGTACAAAATTCTCATGCTTCAGTGTGCGTGAATTTCTTGAACTCGAAATGCAGCCAATTCAGCTAAAAAAAAAGACCAATAGTGTCTTTCCATGTTTTCTCGTTGGAAGGAACCCCACGTGTGGTCAATTGACACGAATCTGTACGAGATAGACAGAGCACAATCGACGAATCAATAATCGATGATACGAAATAGGAAGAACATCGATGAAATATCTTTCGTCCTTTGTTCCATCGTCCGAATCGCCGCCGCCGTACTTGCTCCGTGTAACCGCAGCCGCGCTCAGACAAATTCCACGACCGCGATCCGCGTGTAATTAGCTAGTGGCGAGGAGCGTGGGAAGCGTTAATGGGGGGATCCCCGAGATCGGGATCAGAGTTCGTTAGCTGGCACAAACCGGTGTTACAAACAACATATTTCAGTCATTGCACCCGAGAGCATCTCTCTCTCGGGAGAATCGCCCGTCGGCAGGGTTATGATGCTGCGATCAGTTAGTCGTCTATAAGAGACAAATCGGCAATGTGTGCGCGCGCTCATTCCGTTTCACACATCTGCTCTCGGCTACGACTTACTAAGCTCGTCATTGGGCTCATCGCCCTCCTTTTCCAGATAAACTAACGTGAGTTCCTCCATATACGGCAGCTGAACGCGATACAAAATTTCTCTACTCCCTGCGGCGGAAGACAGATCTTGAATGAATAAGAGAAGAGAAGGACAACGTAAATGAATGTGAGCGGCGTGAAGACGCAGCAAAAACGCCAGAAGAGTAATTAGGTAGTCCTAGGGTTGGATTTACGAGAGCGGAAAGTCTCTTCGCGAATTGCCTGCACCGATGCGGTACTCGCGGCGAGGAACTCGCAATAAATCAGCGAGCGATCTATGAGAGTCGACTCGAAATCAGAGCGGCGGTTCTCGAAGCCTCTAACTCGAATTTACGAGGTATGCGACTTCTCTACTTCATATATTTGAAGATAAATCAAAATGATAATTCAATAGCGTATCATTATCAAGGAACGAGGATTTCGAGTTGACTTTACAATCTCGCACGCCACCATCTCAGAATCAAATGATACGGATATACTATGCGCTGCCCATGGCGACGACAAAGGTCGACATATTTGTTTCTTGAATTATTGCCAGGTGAATGCAAGCATGATTGATCATCGTGAGGATGACACGGTGGATCAATAGAAAAGGATGTTTTCAGATTTTCGGCTGATGGACGTTCCGCGACTACGTTCAAACATTATCCATCCAATTGTTCGACAAATGTAAACTACATTTAACGTTAGAGTGTATTAAACAATCAAATTTATATTAAACAATGTGGATCTAGGATATAGTAACAATCAAAACTAATGTAATTCTCGTGCCGATATTATAATCACATTAAGCTGTAGCCGTGCTCGTAATCGCGCAACGATATCGTGACCGAAATTCATAATCCCGCATAGCTGACCCAGGCATATCTCTTTAGTGTGGAGAAGAGAACAGGAAGAAGAAAGAGAGAGAGAGAGAGAGAGAGAGAGAAAGAGAGAGAGAAGTGCGAAGAAAAGGAAGGAAAAAGAGGAGAGTCAAAGAGAGACAGAAGAAGAGCCGAAGCGAAGAAAGAGAAAAAGAGGAGAAAAGAGAAAAAAGAGAGAGAGAGAGAGAGAGAGAGAGAGAGAGAGAGAGACATGATTACCTTCAGTGTTAGTGTCGTCCTGGGTGTAGCACAGCATGAATGCTAGAACATAACAAGTTGAATATTTCAGTATACGTTGCGTACTAGTAAGCGGCCGTTAATTATCGCTAGAAATTAATTAAGCGCTAAAACACGAGATTCTCCTACTGCGCGCGATTCCGGCATGAGTGGATTCGATGAGGAACATGAAGTTGTGCGTTCACGAGTCTCGCGGATAAATCCGAATCCGCTTTCCCGCCATAGTCATTGGATTAGTTACAACGACTGTGACACCCAATCGATCGATGGAACGATTGTTTTCCGATTCGCTCGCGGAAGCGCAATATGGCGCGGTATGCATCGTTAACGCGTGTATTTTTCTTGCTTTTTTCTTCACGACATCGGCGGGTTAATTCATTCTCACTCATGCTTGTAAACATCGCGACTGAGAGAAAGAAAATACGAAGAATCGGAGAGACATCGGCAGCTGTGTGCGACCCGAGACTGAAATATACTCCTCATCTCGCCGTCGATTACGCGACGGGCGTCTGTCTGCGTGTCTGAAATCGAGCAGCGATTCCTATCTCCTCGAGGAGCGGCGTGTGAACTTCTCGATCTAACAACGATACTGCCACATACATGCATCTAGCGGGTTAGACATGTCTTTCGCGATCTTTTGATGCCAGAGTGTCGCTGTGTAACTGATGGAGGATGACGATGGCGTGCTTCGTGACACGATCCATGAGAGATGATAGGTTGCGTTTCTATCGCGTTTACTATCCTTTCGTAGGAGAGGAGTGAGAAAGAGTGAAAAAGAGAGTAGAGTAGAGGAACAGAGAAAAAGAGAGAGAGAGAGAGAGGGAGAGAGAGGAAGAAAAGAGAGAAATGGAGAGAGAGAGAGAGAGAGAGAGCTATTGTCTGAGAGGAACACCTCGCTGTGGACGTGCTGGACCGCTACAGACTACTCATGATCCTCCAGTAATGAAAAAAGCCAAAAGTTAGAAGCGGAGTCGAGAGCGTAGATAACGTGTGTCGAACCGGCTGTTAGTACAAAGATGCGTTGTGCGGTGCAGAAAAGTTCAAGGTGCAGCGTGCATGCGCAGCCGAGTGCCGGGGGAGCGAAGCGCGCTGCGGTTGCTCTTGTGAGGTAGCTGAATGGATGCACACGGTGGTTGGCCGCAAACGACGGTATCGCCCGCAACGCGACATCGCGAGATCCAATCTTTCGACCAAACACCGGCCCGATGGAGGAGAGGAGACACGATCAGGTGAGTTATTATATATATATATATATATAGATACGCGATCGCTTCGCTCTCTCTCTTTCTGGCGTGAAGCCCGATCTGAATTTTTTTATTTCTATCGAATCACAATTGATTCGTAACTTTTCACCTCGATTATTAAGTAAATTATTCCGACGATATCGAACCTCTCGCAACGTCCGCTTCAGTTTCCACCTGGTGTCATGGATTAGTTTCGCTGTGATTTATAACTCACGACCGTTTCTCTCCGATATCGAAATTACGTTGGTTCGATAGATCGCTAAGGAACTTGATTCGAATGTTTGGCGTTTGGATTGTGACGTCTCGTGGCGTATCACGGCGCATCGTGCATGGGAAACGGGTAGAAGCGCACATTTAACATAGAGCTTATTACTTGACTGACTAATTAAAATACTTACGGGTGGGATCGTTCTCATTCTCGGGTGTTGTGGGCGTTCCTACACAAGCAGGCAAAACAAAAACACATGTCACGTTTTCACATGGTAAAAAACACAAAAGCTCATTCGGGACTTGGGTTGATCTTGGACCTCGTCACCGCGTCGCGCCGTTGGACTTCCAAATCGACAAGCCTCGCGCGTGAAAACGATTACGCTCTCACCGTCTCCGAATGAAAAGAGAGGCAGAGAGAGAAAGAAAGAAACACGCTATTTGCACTTGCTTTAGAACTTCGTTACGAACGTACTTTTTAAAAACTTCTACGAGATCGCGATGTATCGAGGGTGAAATCGCAAAAACTAGAAATTGCCATGTCGCGTTGAAAATTGGTTAAAAAACATGTGATTTTACGGCGTTACGAGGAAACGAGACAGAGTTTCTCCCGCCGGTGAAACGACAAAGGAACACGTTCTTCTCTAAACATCGCATCCTGAACTAGGTAAACTCGAGTAAACTTTCCGGGCTTCGTCACAGAAGGCGGCGCGCTTGAATTATTGATTCAAATCGATCCCATCGATTACACATGTATGTATGCACGAAAACNGGGGGGGGGGGGCGGCACGAGGGTAATAACCTCGTATAAAAGTCAGCGGTTAAGTCGTATGGTACACGGTATATAAATAGGCGGATACATACGGCGAGAAAGAACACGTAAAACACATTAAATACGGGTCAGAACATGCACAGAACGTGCAGGTGGGAGGCGTGGGGGCGAGGGTAGGAGAAGGACGAAAGGATCGTTTTCAAGACACTCACGTTCCTGGTCGGAGCCATCCTCGGACTTGTCGTCCTTGCTCTTCATGAACGGGAACTTCCTGCTGAACGAGAAGTTCTTCTTCTTCCTGTCTAACGTCGATTGCTGAAAGCAACGAGTTTACTGCGTGGTGCGTCGCGCAGAGCATCGCGATTCAAGAATATCGCCGATCGCGAAATCAGCCCCGGCCACAGTTACGATTAGTGTGTTGGAACGAGCGAGATTATTTCGTCAAGTGTATTCACTCGATACGCTCGAGTGAAACGAGGTCCCATTTAGACGGCAACGTGGCCGAAATGGCTATCTTGTCGCGCGCGCGAGTTTGGAACAGAGATACACCAGTTCTCACCTTCGACCGTATCAAATTTGCAGGTGGTGACGGTCGGTGCGGCTATCGATCGCGATGAATATTCGATTAGCCGTCTCCCTCTCTCATTAGCGTTAATGAGCCTAAGCGAAGTGTCGGAGGATGGACACGCTTTTTCGATTACGCGCGCGTTACCAATCGCTTCACAGCGGGTGTCACGGGATACGCGGGATTGCTGTTTACTCTCGCGAAGGGATGTCTCGTCAAATCTCCCAATTCTGTATTAATTTGAAAAGTGATGGAGCGGCCGTATCGAGTTGTCTATCGCTTCGCCCACACCACGCGACCTACGTCTCACCTTGAATATTTTTGGTGAAATGAATCGGACCCGGTAAGAAAAATATGAACAAGAAGTTCATTTCGTTAAAAGGATACAACTAAAACGAGATTACCAATTATATCTGTATAGGAATCCAAAGCGTTCTTAAACAGGATGTCTATTTAAACCCGAAAAAAATTCCCTGAGAATATCCTGATTTTCCAGGCAATTTATTGAACATTCCAGGTAAAGTGAAAATATTTTAAATGTATCTTGCAAATAAATGTATACTTATTGTGCAAAGTCCTTAATATTTTCCATTCATAAAAGTTTATAAAATAAAATTAATAATCACTCGGATTTCATGACTAAATTTGAAATAATAAGGACACTAAAAAAATTAATATTTTATATTACATAAAATTTTCACAAATTTTATTTTCAACAGTTACAAATGAAAAATTATGTAATGCATAACCGGTGCAAAATATTCAACTTTTATAAAACCATTAGAATAAATATTTGTTTTATTGCAACAAAATTGCACCTAATACGAAATCGTCTTCAATATTGAATTGAATCAGTCGTATAATCAGTGTGCTTTAAACATTAGAAAGCAATATAATTAAACATTTAAATATTAAACAGAAACTTGAAAATAATCTTAATTGTATATACAGATTGTTAATAAGTACGTGCCTACGATTTACATAGCTCTATCCCTTATTAGTTAAAATTAAAATTAATTAAAAATCAAAGTCGAAAAAATCTTGAATTATTTTTTCTATGATTTTTAATGTAGAAAATGCAGACAAATGTCTATTTAAAGTTCCCTAATTTTTAGTAAATCCCCTAAGGATTCCGGGTTTTCCAAGTTTTTCCAGGTAGTAGATCCTATTAAATTACACGTATTAAATTACGCGTTTTCCATGTAATTCTTAATTTTCACGCGAAGGAACGTCGTCATTCGAATTCTTAATCAGACGTCACATTTGAAAAATCGGACCCGTCAGCTGCTCGAGTGAAGCGTCGTGTTCGCAATTGTCTCTCGCGATTTATTGTTATTTTCGAGGGGAATCGCGTTCTCTCGCCCGGGGGAGATTCATCAGACTCACCTTATCGAGAATAACCGGCATGTGTCCCTGGAACTTGACGGAACGGTCTCTGGCGCGCTGCTTGCGCTCCCATCGTCTACGCGAAGGTATTATACCCAGGCCCTCCTCCTCACCCTGAGGAGTGACTCTCCTCGCCTGCCACCATTCGTCGTCGCTGGCGTTCGTCACGTGTAAGATCTCACCATAGCGGAACGCCAGGCCGCGACTCGGTAGACCATCGTCCTTATTGGGGTCGTAATCAAACAACGCTCTTCGGGAAGAAAATTGTCACATTTTTACGTGCCGTCGAATCAAACGCGGAAGATACCGGGACACACGAACGCGAAGAATTACCTCACGTAGAGTGACTTCTTCTGCGAGGTCCTCATGAGGGTGCCTGTCATCACATTCTGTTGCGAGATCTGTTGTTTAAGATCGTGGATCTTTGCCTCGAATCTGTTATAATCCTCCGGTTTGTATTGCACCACGATTGTCACTGTCTGACCGGTACCCTAAGCGCCGTATAAAAAATCCGTATGTAATGTATACATACTAGGGCTAGAAATTATATTTGAAGCTCCGAATTTTTGAACCTTCGATACATTATACTCGAATAATGAAATTTTGAAATATGAACATTCGAATTCAGATATTCGGTTATTTGTACATTTGAATATTTGAAACTTCAAAACTAATAGAAAATACGTGTGTTATTGCGTTTTCTGGCATAGTATAAATAATATTGACTATCCTAAAGAATGCAAATTTTCCTTGCATTGTTTTACACTGTTACATATCATCGTAAAATTTGCATTTATTTCAAAATAAAATAAATGAGATTTGAAGTTTCGAAGCTTCGAATATGTCGAATATAGTATATAACCCTTAGTACACATAATGTCTATATACGTATCATTTCGAGAGAGTCTCGTCGTTGATTTTCGAGGTCTCGGGCTACGAAGAGGGTAGATTGCGAATATATAACGTGGTAACTGTCAAGTTAACATTTACATTCCCTTCATCGCGGAACTTCAACTTGGAACTGAATTGAGCGAGACATTTCACGAGACGCGTATCGGAAATTTTCGACAGATCGCGGTTTCCGTCTACATTTTCTGCGGAAAAGTTCGAATTCCCCGGGGACTATGCGCGTCGTGTCGTGCCGCCAGAAAGTAGATCTCTCACCTTGAGGGCCGCGGCGGCTTCCTCGTGGGTAGCTGTTCGGAGATTGATGCCATTAACGCTTAATATTTGATCACCCCTGCGTAACTCTCCACTGAGATCGGCCGGACCTCCGGCTAAAATGAACGAGATAAAGATACCTTCGCCATCTTCACCGCCGACGATGTTGAAACCCAGGCCGGAGGAACCTTTATTCAATACAACCGTGCGAACCTCCCTGCAAAATCCAAAAAAAAAAAACGATCTACATTTAGCGCTGGTGTCATTTTATAGAACGTGGTACCATTACAGTTATTAATAATTATACGCAGATACGTCTCGCGGAAAATGTTTTCTTAAATAAATGTATCGGTAGGAAGAGAGTGCTGAAGAATAGAAATTATAGCGAAATAGATATAAATAGACGTGGTAAGAGGTAGTATCTATTTCAGATAAATTAAAATTAAATTGTGAATTATAGCAAAACCGCGCAAGATGTAAAACACGCAACATTCGTACAAAGGAAGACTCGTACGAAGGAAGTAGTTATCAAACTCTCGTTATTGGATCGACCGTTTGTCATCGATCGAAGCAACCCTTTCCCTTTCCCCCGTTGGGGGAAACGCCGAAGAAATAAACGCGTCCGCGAATGTCGAAGGGTCAAAAGTCAAGTGTAGAAATGACGAAATCGCAAACGACTAACGTGGCCGGCAACGATTTCAAACCCACGATCTTCGGTACGTCTCGAACTAATTCGCATTTAAATCGCGATCTCGCGCGCGAATCAAAATGCAGATTTCGCACTGTATATTCCCGGCGCGATTATCACGTTAATTACAGGATCCTTGGAAATTCGACCCGCGTCGGGCCGTCCTCGCCGTATCTGAAGTTCGCCGCGCCATAACGAGACGCATAATGCGAGAGGACTCGCGCGAACAATGACTCTCCTCCCCTCTCGAGGGTGTTCCGCGTATGCATTAGAACCGTCGTACCGCATAAATGCATCGTGATACCCGGAGCACGGTCAGTCGAAATCCACGAATTGCGCGGAAGATTCCGGAAGATCGCAGAATTACAATCGCGAAGCGGGGATTAACGAGTCGTTCGCGCATATCACGAGATCTTCGGATGCGTGTGCGGAGTTAAAACGCACCGGAGCGCGACAAAGGAGTGCGCGATCATCCCCTCGAAGCATCGATCGCAAGTATAATCGAGTATCCGTGAAATTTTCACGTGAACCGCCGGGCCGCATTGGACGAAATCACCGACCGGCTGTATCGATATGGTCTTTTATTTCGTTCGGCGCAACATCTGACGAAAGCGCGGTTCGTTGAAGTTTCATCTAGGTCGCACTGAGAGAAATTATAGTTATTTTCGGCCCCAACTATACCTTTTTTATGGTCTTTATTTCAAAAATAGTAGGAGCAATGTATGATCAGTCGCAAAAAGTTGGGCAATATTTTTTCTTAATAATAATAATAATCTTTATTCAACGGCGACGACCCTTTGATACGCAATAAATAAATAAAACCGTAGACCGACAAACAGTATGAAAAAAAGTATAAATAATAAGGAAATTATAGTATATGAATGCATCAGAATAAGAATGAGATTAGGAGAATAAAATAAATATAAAGTTAATAAATATAAAGATAAAGTGTTAAACTGTTTTTTTTTATATGTCCCGGAATGCATCCCGTTTGAAAATGTGTTTTTCTAGTAATACTCAGGAGATACATTTTCCTACTGGATATACGAGATGCGTTACGAAACTCATTGAAAAAAAGTGTTGCAACTTTTTTGTAACTGACCATACATATAACTGTAAGCAAGATTCAAAAATAAAAGGACGATAGCTCGAATAATGCTTTGTCTAGACACTACGTGTTAGGAGCATGATATATTTATTATTGTCGCCGACAGCACAGAAAAATAGAAACGCTGGTGATCGTGAAAAAGCAAACGCGGAGATAAAGCAAACCGTTGGAAGCGAGAACTCTCTCTCTCTCTCTCTCTCTCTCGTTCACATTTTTTAAACCGACTCGAAGTATTAAAACGATAGCATTGGCTGATTATTATATTAAATAAACGGAGATTTAATAAGACGAAGTCTTGTATAAGGTTTATAGTTGGATCTTATATTTAAGACTGTCTCAAGTTTATCTTCAGATGCTGTATGGCTCATTTTATTGGTTACGAAACATCTGAAGATGAACTTAAGACTATCTTAAACATAAAATCCGACTATGAATACCGGCCTGTGTGTTAAGTGTATCGATTTACCAGCATCCTAATCTCGGAGCGAATGTGCGAAGTTATTGTTCCTAACATTACGAAGTATCTCACTACTTTACATAAAATTGTTATCACTGACACTATAGTGACACTTACGAGAAAAATCCTTCTTCTGGCTAGAATTCCTTCACTGTGATAATATAATCATAGCTACAAATATCAAGTGCTTTTCTCTCAGAGCGACGTCAAGAAGTATTCGCGCGTATGCACATGGTCACTTTGCGCTCGCGCATTGATTATTCCGAATCGATGTTCAGTTTTAGAGAACGGGAGAAAAGAAGTGCACAAGCGACGTCCTCTCCGAAGAGGTCAAAGGTGAAGTGTTTTCCATATACGAGCGTTCGACTTTTCGCACTTGTCGCGAGCGGCGTGGGAAGTCTGGTGTAATGGTTGATCGCGCGTTGTGACGCAAAAGCGTGTCGATCAATGAGACGCCCTACGTAAACGCTCACGCATCGCGCGTCGTTTGATAGTCGTTGTCGTCGGGACGGCTTTTCACACGCACACGCGCGTAACGTACGTGCGGAGATGCCTTCGGGAGGAATCAATTCGCGAGTGAGAAGAGCTCCTCCCTGGCTGCATCATGACCGTCGTCTTTGTATCCGTGCGCAAACGATGATTCGCTGATCCTCGGATCCTGGCGATTTTCAGAGAAGCGGACGCGCGATGTTGGAAACTATCCCCCGTCAGCGAAATGCATAACGCGAGGATTTCTACGAGCGACGCATGCGGCTCTCGGGACGTTGTAACCCCCATTCTGGCAACAGGGAGGAGAAACACTCGGCGCGTCGCGCGGCGCCCTGACGCGACGGCCTTCTCTCTCTCGGGCTAACAAAGACCTCGAATTAACGGTCGGTTGTTCGCACGTCGCTGCGCCGACGCCAGGGGGATCGCATTAAGGTCACGTCACACCACCGAATAGCGAAACTGCGAGGGTTGATAACGCTCGTGAGATACAGGTACATCCGACTGCAGTCCTCCCTCGCTTATCTCAGCGCCGAGTGCAGTCGGCTCGCCGTAAAAGTCTTTTTGCTCGGAACGCGTAATATCGAGAAACTGCGATCGTTATTGAGGAATTATTACTGCGTCTAGGTGTCGTTTCAATGACGCGGTAAAAATATATCAGTTTCATTAGAGTGTATAATTAGGGGATGACAACACGGCGTGACGTTATATTTTTACAAAGTTATTTTATAATCTCGAATATTACTTTCGAAAAACGTTGAGAATAAAATTTGTTTAACGCGCAGTAATAAATGTTGGCAAATAACGGCCCACTGTAAGAGTGCGGCCAAAATGTTTCCTAAATTCGTTCAGTGAGATAGATGGTTGAAATGGATATGAAATTAAAAATCTCGATGAGCTGAAAACAAATATATAGCTTAAGAAGTTGATCCGGTTTTTCGTTCTGGAAGTACGGGGTTCCAAAAATGTTAAACTCTAAATGGTTCGTGATTTATTGTCTCTGTACAACTCTTTTTGCGTTATTTTGATATGAGAATATATTAAAAAATTGATTATATTAACATATTCATCATTTTAACATATTCACTTTGTTAACAAAGTTAACACTGTCGATGGTGCCATTTTGACTCCGCTAACTTTGTCAATTGCTATAAATCCTACACACTTTTGTATTAGTTAATAGTTTTTTCCCCTTTTTATCATTGTTAAATGTGAATATAATCTCAAATAATGCGAATAATATTAAAATAACTCTTCAGTAATCGAAAATCAAAATAGGAGCAGAATTGGCACCTGTGCGATTCTAATATTAAAATAATATAAAAATATCGGTAGACTGTTATTTACACAAAATTTTGTACTGCGTATATTCTAAAGATCTCATTATAAAATGCCGGTTTCCGGCAGCGAAATAATACGCGACGCAACGGGAATTTATTCGAAGCGTCCTCGGTCATTCTTCAATTTCGCCTAGCGAAAAGAATCCCAGAGGACATCTCACGGTACAAGCGGAGGAACATCGCGTGTACTTTTATCGCGCGATACATCATTTTACCGGCTCGTTCTTCGATTGACGAACGTGGCAGAGATCGCAGCCTGTCTGCCGCGGCATCTCCGAGACGCACCGAGCGCGATTGGCTCGCGTGAAATTTGCGGGGCTTCGACGCGGCGCGGAGCGGAGAGTGCGCGCCGGACGTGCGTGTACGTCCGCAGCATCTGTTTCCGCCAGTCGGACACGCGCGCGCGTTGCCGATTACGCGCGTCGCACCGGCAATCCGCGACACGAATCACATTGCAGTCGCGGTGCATTGTGCTCCCGATTCGACTTCCTCGCCAGGACGACCGCCGTCTCGTCTTGCGAGAATTGGCTTTCCTGGCGATCAAAGATCGCGACGATGCTCGAGCGAAGTGGCGGACGAAGGGGGTATGTCTCTCTACACGATTTTTCACGTCAATAATCGGCGGTAACGTTACCCGGCAGAGATCAATTCAGCCCGGATCTATAAGATTGTACTTATCAAGACGCAGTAAGCCTTTACCTTACTGCTCTAAGCGATAAAATATAACGTATGGCAAACGGTATTTCTCGGTATCGCTAAAAGTTGCAATAACGCTTAGGGAAATCTTAGGAATGGCGACGTCTGACAGCGCCGAAAAGACTTGTTGCCTTGGCCGGCAACTTTTCTTTACGACGCGAGCATCAAGGAAACTGACCAATAGTTTATAAAAAGAATGATCGATCGTGGTTAGTCAATTTATTTACTGCTTACGTTTTAAAGCAAGGTCTACGTTACAATTTAACGCTTCGAGCGGAAGGCTTATTACACCTATCGTAGAACCGGACTAACAAATCCGACTATTTCGTGACAACGCGCCCTTCCCTCCCCGTCTGTGAACGATCCGCACGAACCGAGCGCTTTCTCACCACTGGGCGCGTACACACACATCCACACCAGCACTGGCAACACGCGCGCGACACAATGGAAATTAATAATTCATACGCGAGATAACCGACCGTGCCGACCTCCTTTACCCACTTGCCATTTCGGTTTACTCCGCAAACGCACGAGATCCCGCGGCAGATTACCGTTCTCTCCCGGTTGCGTGTCAACCCTCTCGCGGTCGCACGAGAGGAGCGCGCGCTCGGTAAGACGCGATTCCGCCTGAATGCAACACGTCTAGGTAGGTAACGGTGATGCTCGCTTCAACCGCATCCGCTGCTCCGAGGCGCTCTAACTCCGCGTCCCCCGTCATCTCGTCGTCCGGACGAAGTGCGCGTGTACGTACGTGTGGTAAGCTCGTCGACACCGGCCTCTTCATCCGCGAACTCACGCACTCACGAGCGATCCCTCGAACTCATCTTTTTATTCACCCTCGCGCGGAACAGTCTCTCTCCGGAGAGCAGCTGTGCGCGATGCACTCGCTCCTACGTCGGCTCCCGTACTCCAGTCGGACGCGCACCTATTTCTCCGCAGCGTGGGCGACGATGACGTAACGCCGCTGCGGCTCCGCTGCGGGAGGGTGCCGATGACGGAGCAGTCGTGTCGACGCTGTCGATGGTGAAGCGCGTGGCGACGGCCCAGTCGATCGCGATCGGTCAAACGGCGGAGCAAGAGCGAAGGAGAGAGAGAGAGAGAACAAAGACAGGTGATCCGTCAGCTGGTTGCTCTCCTCTCTCTTTCTCCGTTCGCGAAACGACGACGTCTCGACGTCGGTCGGGCGCGTCGCGACGGATTAAAGGCCGCGGAGCGCATAGGTGGCCGCCGACGCGCCGCGTCGTGTCGCCATGCGCCGCGCCGCCGGGGCGGCCACTGCGAGCTACTATCGTCAGATCGATAGAAATAAGCTGACTCTCTCTGGCGCGCGCTGCAACGCGCCTCGCCGTTCAGCAGCTCTCTTTTCACCACCACCGTCGCCGCCGCCAACGCGCCGCCGCCACCCCTACACGTCGCTCTTCCGCAAAACTGGGTCGACCCGGTAAACTTTCAGTCTTTTTCGCAAAGCCCCACTCTTCGAACCGTTCTAAATATATCGGTCGAAAATCCTTTTGCGCGTGGCAGAGAAAAAATTAGGAATACGGGAATAGGCGCAGATAAAGGGGAGAGGAGGGTATGGAGATATGGATGAGCCGAGGGAGAAGCCAATACAGATAACATGAAACAGGTTCTTGCGTATCACGCGTCATTGCATCCAACGCGTGGGAAACTCCGATAATCCAGCCGCACGAGAAATTCTCAGAGAAAGGGTTTTTCGTGAAACGCGTCCCGTCGACCGATGTGATTCCCTTTCAAATAAAGCGCGCATGAACTGAACGAGAGCCGCAATTTGTGATTGTAGGAAGGACCTCCCACGATGCTCGGTGAAACGCCCGAGAGAATCCACGATATTTTTAATTGCTCGCTCGCTCGCCGTTAACGGCGAGAAGTCTACGAACAAAACGGCCGCTCAAAAGCGCCGAGACCAATTACGACCGACGGAACTTTTATCTCCGAATGTTAACCAACCGGGGAGGAAACTTCGAACGCTGTAAAGCTGGCCAACTCGATCTCCCGCGGGACGGAAGCGTGGAAAAATTACGTCTCGGGGATTAAAGTCGTAGCGTCATGGGACAGTTTAATTACGCATCTCTGCTCCCGTAAAGAATTATTATTATCGTCCTATTCCTTTTGCTACCCCTTCAGCTGAGTGCAACGGAGGCGATTCCGAGAGAAGAGACAATTAATATCCGTCATTGGTTTCGTACAGCTAAAACAGGATATTCTCGTGAGGGCATAAATAATGCACGAGCCACGAAGACGGCGTTTTCGTGGCATAATTGCATCGAGCCACACGACTTTCCGGTATCTCGTGTATCGATTTGAGTGCAGGCCTTGAATAATAAATAAGCAGCTGTGTTTAGCCAGTGCGGTCCTAATTCTGATTCTGGCAGAACGGGCTTGGTGGCTTTTAGCATTACAACGAAGGAACATAAAGGAAATGTAAATTAGAAAACTCTCCTAATGTATTATTATAACCGATTAGTTTCCGCGATAAATGCACACTGAGAGAAAAAATATCTAAAAAATAAAAATATTTACCATGTAGGTATTATTGGGTATTATAATAATATATTTATTTAAATGTAAGTTCTTTTATTTAAATATGGAATAAACAACTGATTTCATGAAAAGCTACAGATTGAAGAAAATGTAAATGTATATATATATATATTTTTTTTTATTTGAAGATTTTTCTCCGTGTAAAAATATGCGTGTTAATATAAGTATAAATGTGTTAGTACCACCGAATAAATATTTTTTTATTTTTTACGCGTCCTTTTTCTCTCAGTGTATAAAAATTACCGGATTAAGGTATCCAATAAGAACGTAAGATTCTAACGTCGCGTTTTACATTACTTTAGAACGAGTATTTTTTCAATCCCGATACGATTCATACCGAAGTCGCAGATTCACTATAATTCGCAGAATGACGTTCGCGGATGTTGAGACGCGGGGCTCTCTGAAAGTATCGGCACGGAGGAGCGGAGAGACGATGCTACACGAGCGTGCGCCAGGAACTTTTTTTTTTCAATTAAAACTATCGGTGTTTGCACAGCTGCTAATTGCAGCGACGAGCGCGATCGAAGTTAGCCTCGTGAAAATGGAAATTCACTCCTGACGTATCGTTTTTCTTCGATTGACCTACATGCGGGGGAAACGTGCGCGCGCCCGCTCCACCACCCCCGTGCACACACGTCCACGTGCATACATCCGCATCCCACATTTCGATACGGAGGCGATCTCGCGCGTTCACGTACTTCAGCGCGGCATCCGTCGTCGCACGATTATATGAATGCTTCTCGGCCATTCTCACAACGTCACGTGGACGGTCGGGAAGCGCGAAAATAAAGACGAAACGGGTCTCCCTCGATATGAGCGAAATTGTTACGCCTATGAGCGCGGTTGATAGATACTCCGTTATCGCGTCGCTCGCGATTGTGAAACGTGACGCGCTTCGCGAAACACGCGCTCGAATAATAGTATCTCGACGTTTGATCTTCCGCGTCGCGGCTCGGTTGCGTCATCGATTCAAAGTCGCGAGCCGCGCCTCTCGCGTGACACGGTTTACTCATTGTAATTCATATTATCAAGATGATAATAAAAGAGAGTACACGTGCTGCGCGCACGCGTCGATCCGTCGAGCGATCGTCGTCGGACGAACATCGTCGGACGGTCCTCCCGAGCTCTCGGATAAAGAACGAATCTTCTCGAGTATCGTCGCATTCGCGCGGGGCGTCTTACTCGAATCCACCGAGCTGAAAATCAGAGACTCCTCGTGCTCGGCCTCGGGATCTCACGAGAGATCCTCGAGGCCTCAGGGGATATGCTGATAGCAGCGGATGATCTGGGACGAGGGTTGCGCGCATGAGAACGGCCACGTTTTCCGGAGACAATGGAATTCCGTATCGTAGAGATACGAGTCCCTCACGACTTCGATACCCTCTTCCTCGGCGAGGTGCTCCAGGAGGAGCCTGCCGAGGACGAAATTCGATAGCGCAACATTTATATCCCCCCCCCCCTCCCCCGAAGATCGCCGTTTTTCGAGAGCTCACGTACGCGAGATATGAAAGGAAACGACGCGAGACGGATATCGAATTTTATTAAAAAATAACCCGCGAAGTTTATTTGTTTCGTTTTCTTTCTCGCTTCGTGGAATCCTCTCGAATACTATATTCGAGCTTATTTCCGTGAGAGAACAAGAAAAGTAAGGTGAAACGTACTGCGAACGGGGAACTGAAATGTACAGAATATCCGAAACTTTTACGCCAACCGTTCGTGTGAAGGTAGCACAGGTTGGCGAAACTAAACAGAAAAATGTTCTACCATTTTGCAAACAACGCAAAATTTTGAGTTATTGATTACTGAAAATGGCCATTAGAAGCTTCTTTAATTAATCCAAAATGTGCGTGGTTATTTGTAAAATGATTAAAGACTTTTTTTTATTCAGAGCGGCTTGATCTACAAGTGTATGACGGCTATTGTACCTAGCGAGAGGTTCAAGGTTGAACATATTGATGTCTGTCGTTACTGAAACCGAAAATGCGAAGCGACATGTGCTGCCGTTGGATACAACATACCAACAGCGTTAGTAGTTCTACAGTCTGAAGCGATAATCTTGGAACCAGGAAGTTTCAGGTATTATAAATCCCACCAGGAAAAAAATAATATTTTTATCGAGTAGCAGTATTAACTCGGTTAAGATAACCGAGTACAATTGTCCGAGTAGCGGAAGCATTCTATAGGAATTTTTCTGTTCCTACAATCGGGTTTTAATTTGGTCTCCAGATAACAGAAAATTTCAGTTGTCATAACCAAAATTCAGTTATACGAACTGAATTTTTTTTCCGTGTAAATTAGACCATTCTGGAGAAAAAAATTCTTCACTATTTTGCAAATAACTACGAAAATTTTTTAATTATTCATTAAAAAAGCTTCTGTACCATTTTTCAATAATTAGTAACAAAATTTGACATATTGGTTGTTTGCAAAACTGTATAGGGCCTTTTTGTTCATATTGACAAGTATACTACAAGTATACGACGATGGCTTGCGTCAGACACCCTGAATATTAAACTTCGATACGATTCAACTTATTGTTCTCCGTCTGAGAGTATATTTTCACTTCAAGCGTAATGCACTTCAACCTCCCTTTGCGAGCGATCTTTTCAACGATCAGAATCGGCATTCTCCCGTCCCTCGAAAGAATGACACAGAGAATCAAAGGTCGCCGTTAGTCGCCGTTCAATAGCACGGGTATAAGCTTAATGTCGCCGATGATGAGTAAGCTCAGCCGATCTTGACCCGAAAAGCTCGAAGTAACTAGGAACCGGAGTCACGGTCATAAGGAGTGGCATTTGACCCTGCTCCTTATTAAGGACACTGCGCGACCGTGCGGCAGGCCGTCCTTGGGGCGACTGCGCCCTGCACGAACTCCTCCCTCCAGCCTGGACGATTTCAAGGTTCGGAACACCACGTGTTTTCCTCCGCTAACATGGTGATACACCCTTAGGGAAAGGGGAAGCGCCACGATAAGTAGCACGTGAAACACGCGTTGTGCGAGGGGTGTAGAAAGAGGGCGGACCCATTTCCGGCGGAAGCGCCGTTAAGGAAAGGAAGAGTTCGCAAAGAGAAATGCCGTCTTATATTTTTAACTTTTTTCCCTTTCATTGTGCAATTACAGCATTTCTCTCTCCTTCCTTCATCTTTCCCGCGTGACTTTTTCCAACAAATCTAATTTAACCTTTAGCGAAAATATATCTAATCTTATTTCCTCTAAATCCAGCGACCGATCTTTTGTCTTATTTTATTACGAGGATAAAATTAAGCGTTCTTTTAAACAAAACTCTTCGGGAGATTCCGGAAGCTAGAAAATATGATTGACGGAGATGAGGAGCGTTTCCTTTTTCGATCTTGACATCGTACATTCGCTTTGCGGTACGGAACTCAAGAAAGATGTTAGAAAAATTCTTCGCGGAGATTCTACCGTTCCTGATAAGTGTAATGGAAACGGAAACGAAAGTACGGATAATACGCCAAAGTTTCAGAATTTTCTAGGGGTTTCCGATACTTGAAGTACATCTTGAGATGATTTTAGGATTTTTTTTTCTTTTCTGGAAGAACTATTATTCTCTCTAACATCCACGTTTACGTAAACCTTAAAGAATTTTCACTTGGAAAAGATCGGGATATTCCTGAACGATATTTCTTTGCTCGTGTATCGAATTTTGGTAACAAAATAGTATCGAGTACAATTCTTCACTACAAGGTTGCCAGCAGAGATTGCTCGTGTCTAAACATAAATTACTTGAGATTCCCTGCTTGCGGCATTAAAAGCTTTGTCACACTGTGAGAACGACATCCTGAGGGAACGGCTTTAGAAAGGACTTAATGAGAGAGATCGCATTGCAACAATCCGTATCAGAATCTCCGTTACATCCTCGATTTTTAGCCGGTCGCTGGTACCCGTATTACGACGTACAGATTTTTACGTAAAACCCTCTGGTAAAAAGCATATGTGACAGATGCGCGTACATATCGTGTCGCTGTTAAAAAAAACTTCGAGTTTCAATTTGCTCGCTATTCCCTCGACCAGAATATTCTGTTTGCCGCACGTTATTTATTTTCGCTATTCTATATTCTCAATCATCGGAAATTTTTTAATTAGATTCACGCGCAGTAAAAAGGAGAAAAAAGAACGGAGGAATATTTTCAAAATAAAACGTGATGGTGCCTTTTTCATGAACGCGTTGCAAATGAACGAAACTTATCCAACATCGAACCTCTCCGCACTCCGATGTCAACGATGATCGTAAAAGCAAGTAGGTCGAAGTTTATTCGTTCGGAACAGCGAACCGAGCGGGACTCGTAAAATCACGGCCATGACCTAAAGCCAGATTAAGGATCGACGTTTCCCTCGCATCTTCTCTGGCCCTCGTGGCCACCGGAAATTCTTCCTCTCTCTGACCTGGGTCAACTAGAAAAGACCCGCTCGAAAAAAAGGAATCCGAAGACTAAGCTTGCCTTCGACATTCGATCCGCTACGAAAGTATCATCGTTATCGACAGTACTGTTTCGCAGCTGTACGAAAGACGAGAGGTCGTAAATGTAATTTCTGCCGAGAGCAAGAGGGCTTTCTTCCGAGAGAAAGAAAGCTTCCTTCCGGGAGTGGAACCGCGTTGTTTGTACACTCAGTGTCCCGTTTCCTCTTGAGTATTTATTTAGCAACGTATTAAGGAAACTCCGTGACCAAGTATAATTAAATTTTTATAATTACGGATCATTTTTCCCCATGGTCGTTAATACACGGAGAAAAATAATTTACTGACACAGCAAATTTTATATGCTGCCGCATCAAAATCTGTCGGTTACTATGTGGACAGCAAAATAATTTGTTAAGAATACTAATCATACCCGATCGTCCGATTCTGTAAAATACGGCGAATTCACGCTCGAGATGTCGCGATTTCACAGACAACGTGACGCAGGACGGTATCCGAAAGCAACGGAGAAGAAATTGGCCCGATTAGTCGTGGGAGCGTCGATAATTGGTACGCGCGCTTCGCGCGGAAGTTACGAGAGCAATTAACGGATAATGAAGTCGAAGGTCATTCGTGTCTCTCTCTCTCTCACTTTCTCTCGGTATGGAGCGTCCGGTGGCGATTATCGAAGCGGAGATGCGCGTGTAACAAACACAGTGGCGACTGAATCGAGCAAAATGAACGTGAAGCTTTCCCGATGGCGGTGCGCTTGGCGCGCACTATAATTTGCACACTGTACATCTTCATCTCTCTTTCCTTCTCTATATTTGCCGTCTATTTGCGCGCGTAGAGCAGCTCGGCAACCCGTCACAATTACGTCGCCGTTCCGGCCGGATAACGTCTGCTAATCTTTCCGATACCCTCTCGCGCGCGCGCATCTCGCCTTCCTTCTTCGATGTCCTCGACCTTATCACGTGAATATTTATACGCTCCCGCGCACGCCTCCGACCTCGACGTGTTACGCTTTGGAGTGCTCTTCCGGATAAAGCGCATCCGGGTAGGACGCGAGTTTGTCGAGAGACGAAGCAATACCGTTACGAGTCGTTGTGAAATCAAATAACGACATATGTTGCTTTTCATGATTTACAATTAACTCGAGGGGGAGACACACAGAAAGAGAAAGAGAGAGAAAGAGAGAAGAGGGGGGAGGGAGGGAGGGGCACGGGGTGAAATTTTAGATTTTTCTCTTTACAGAGCCGTAAAAAGTTAATGTAATGGGCTACAGCAACCGCGTGGATTTTACGTCGCGGGTTTCCATAAACCTTAAACGAGAAAAATACGGCGTAACGAGGAAAATATGAGCCCGGCCGCTCCCGTAACTATGAACCGAATTAGCGCGCTAATCTTTGCGCGCATCACGCTGCTCGCCAAAGTTCCTCCGTTACGCATGTCCCGCATTATTTTGCACATGTGTACACACAGAACGTGTGCAACGGTAACAGCGGCCGAATGCTGCTAAATTCGCACACGCGGCTCGCTCCTTTCACTCCGCCGGCCGGATCGGCCCGGATCGCTTCGGTAATACCGTGTGTATTACAGAAGTTTGCGACGGTAATGCGCGCGCCTATTACCGTCGTAATCCCGCTACCGGGACGCTTCGCCGTTTCTCAACGTAACGGAAGGAATTAGGGTGTGCGTGGCGAGCTAAATCGACGATTCTTCCGGTCACGTCGAATTCGACGGGCTCGACGCCGCAAACGCGACGCGATCCCTACATCGTCGTCGTCGACGACGCCGGTTAAAATTTCCGGCCGCGTCCGGTACTCGCACGGAACCGCCGTCGCCAATTCGAATCGTGCCGAGAATTTCGCGGAGCGAAAGAGAGCTCCGACTCGGCGTGCCGGCTTTCTTCCTGCGATCCCGCCGGCGACGAACACGGAATCCGGGTTAAACGGTTTCCTGCGCGCGCGCGCGCGGAGGCTACCATTAGAGGCCAATTTTACCCAGTTGTATCAATAATATCGGAGCGTTCGTGCGTCGGAACAGGGTCGCAATTTCGCTTTTCCTCCCACCCGGTC
The DNA here is from genome assembly GCF_001313825.1 of Dinoponera quadriceps. NCBI lineage: Eukaryota > Metazoa > Arthropoda > Insecta > Hymenoptera > Formicidae > Dinoponera > Dinoponera quadriceps. The sequence goes on along the minus strand of NW_014554799.1, from coordinate 1,565,431 downwards.
TTATTGTATGGCGCCAAACCGTTCCGAAAGCACGCGCGGAAAGTATGTGGTCACGCAGAGAGACTATCGCGGGATTTGAGGCCGCGATTTTATCAGACGTCGTCTAGATAAGGAATCTCGGTGAAAAGAGAGAGAGGGTAGAAGGGAGAGAGCGCTTGTTTATTATTAGATATTATACGCCGCGGTGCCGTGTCTAATTGCGCGTCGCGCGTTTCGCGAGGGGGGTAATTTCACGGTAAATCGACGCGCTAAGACGCGATACTTTCGCAGCGCGCGCTTTAGCTCGCGGTAGTTCAATTGAAACGCCGCGTAATCGTCTAATGGAGGAAGAAAGTTTAATTATTATCCTACGTCTCGACGCGCGTTTACGCAGCTGGATTAGCGAACTGGGAGACGTCGCCGTCTCGTTCGGCTTCACGCGAAGAAAATTGTTTTTTTATCTCATAATACTCGTTTTGTTTCTTACCGACCGAAGAGGAAAGGAGGAAAATTCACGGTCTATCAGACACGACCGGTGGTTCGATACGTTACACCCCGGTTCTACGTGTTGTCGCTCGACGTACCTTCTATATCGCTTATCCCGCAGAATCCGGCGTCCCAGGGTGGCGAAGGGTCGCAGCGGGAAAATCTGCTGCCTGTTCCGCGTCATGCCTCCTCGGGTTTTCTCACCGCGAGTCACACACGTGTCACTACACCATGTATCCGCGCATGTCGTCGCGCGCGCCACTTTCCTACGTTCTCGAGTCCGACCCCGCGTACCTAATAGTCTCGGACGTGCCACTTAAGTACTCGCTTATAATCAGACACCGACGACGCACGTCCGACGCGCTAATAACTTTCGACGTCCCGTCTCGTCTTCCCGTGATCCCCAACCTGGATGACGCTCTCCTCTCGGTGCGATTGGCGCGCTGTCGTCGGCCCGTTCACACGCCGGCACGCTAAATCCGTTATTAGCGTCGACACCTTTTGCTTTCACCTCACGCTCCTTTTTACCGGCGTAATCCGACCACCGCGTACCGGATAATTGACGACGTCGCACCTCGAAAAATCGACACGCTCACTTTAGACCAACTTTCTATGGTGCGTCTCTTCGCGATGGCGTGCGAGCAGCACCGTGTAGCGATCAACGCGCATGGCTCGAGTTTTGCAGAAGGAAGCTGCTTAGGTCGCGCGCCATTAGTAAATATGCCTCCTGTGTTTAGTTTGTAAATACCGATCGAATCGTCGACAACGGGTGCTTTGTGTGTACACGGTGCTCGAGATCTACCTGAGCCATCTGCTACGTACGGATTCCTCGCCCGCTCGAAATTTTTCATAGCACACAAACGTCGGGAGAGAGAGACTGCTAGTTTTCAGATATGCAAGAGTTTGTAAGTAGAGAACTTTTCGCGAACTCAGCGTCGAAGGGTGCAAACAGACGGAACCTCATTCTTCGTTTGATTCCACGGATCTTACTTTAGTGAACTCTTTCGATTATAAATTAATAGATATTCATTCGTTTTCCTCGATGTTCTAACACTAAGCGTTGAGAGATCGGTAGTTTTCAGACGCAAAAGTTGGTGCAAATAGAGAACTTTTCGCGGACTCAACGTCAAATGGTGCAAATAAATGGAAAGATCATTCTTCGTTTGATTCCACGGATCTTACTTTAGTGAACTCTTTCAATTATAAATTGATAGATATTCATTCGTCTCTCTCTCGATATTCCAACGCTAAGCGAAAACGAATTTCGATCTGATCGAAAGAATCGAGACTTAGTTGCAGAGTCAGAAAGCATTCAGTGCATCGCACCGATCAATACAAATAATCTTCCGACGTGTTACGCGTAAAATTGTATTAATACCGCTGGCAGTAGCGAATCGTTGTAATTTCGCGCATTTCAGATAATTGGCCGCGTCACGTAAACTTATTGCAGTCGTAAACGCGGACAATGCTCGGAAATGACGAAGGAACCCGGTGGGTGCCGCTCTAATGCGGTATGAAATATTGCTAGGGGCCAGCCCGTTAGGCGCTATCGCGGTCTCTGGCCGTCAATCAAGCAACTTTCTACGAGCCAGAATTATCGCGAGCCACGCCGGTCGGTCTCTTCCTTCTAAACGCGCGTCGTCGATCCCTCGATCGATTCGTATAGCCTGATTAGCCGGCAGAGGTAAGTGTCACGCGACATTGAACTTTCCACGTCCTCTCTTTCCTCTCTCTGTCCACGACTTCGTCGCGTCGCCCCGTCGCGCGCGTTTGCATTCGGGTTTCTCCCGTTCTTTTCTCTCGTTCTCTCTACGCCGGCGTTTTTCTTTCTCGGACGAACTGGTTCGCCCGGCCTGGATATTTTTAGCGTCAAGCCTGTTTATGGGGTCAACACCACGCTACGCCATGGACACACAAAGGCGTGTGCGCACACGTGGGACCGAGAACGCAAACCTCACGAGAGGAGCAAGCAGCAGCTCCGACGACGACGGCTGTGTGAATGCGACGAAGGCGTCTGGCCGCCAGGACCGGCGGGATTCTTCCGAGGAATTTTTATCGCGCCCGGCGGTTTGAATAATCTCAGGGTTATCGTGAGCGCGCTCTACGAGCACTTTATAATGATTTATTTCCGTCGAAAGAGCGTTCGAATTGTTTGAATTATTGAACAACTCGGCGCTCCGTCAGACCATTACCCGCGATCTCTCTCGACTTTCCTCCCTTGTGAAACGAAAGAAAAATGCGCAGTGCGATTTTTCATTACAGAGAGGATCCGCTGTAACTTTGAATACGGTAAAATATCGCGATATTCACATACACACGTGTTTCTCGTCTTTTACTCTTTCCGAATATTAGAATGCGTCATCGAGGATACCCGCGTCGACGAGGATAGCGAAGCGGAGGTGTTTTTCCCGTCGTTCTTGCCGTAGTTTTCGAGAAACGAGCGTTGAAAATGCGTCTTTTACAGTAATCCCGCATTCGCGACGATGTTACCGGTGACTTCAACGGTAGGTAGGTGCCGGCAAACGACTAATTTTTCCTCCTTCGTGCGATGTCTGTTTCCGCGAAAAGATTTGCATGTTCGTATTTGTATGCTAATAACCCACACATGGCGCACAGGGCGACGTAAGTAGAGATCGTTAATTTCGTTATTTCTGCCGGTTTCGAAATTTTCCCTTAAATTACATTTCCTCCGTTTATACGGATGCACGTCGCGCGCGCGTTGGTAATCCAAGGCTGAGATACTCCGGCAGCTCCGCGACGCCGCACGTAGTCCAAATGGCTTCGCTTCGGCTCTCTTTGAGCGTGGCAAAGTGCAGCTGCTGCATCCAATCGGACGTATAGTGTTTTCCAAAAGGGTCGACCGCACAGACCCAGCACGATGCGACGACATATATCGAGTTATAAGCTTCTCGGGTATACCTTGCAGCTGCAAGTCCGAAATGCGCGCGTCCGAGACCAAAAATTCGATAACTATTTCTGGGGCTCACTCGAGATCCGTCGTTGTCGTCGTCGTGGCTGCGAGTGAAATTTTGGGTTGCTTTTGCGAACGTGCGCTCCACGCTCGTTCTCCATAGTGCGATTTCTGATTCGCTTTTACGGCTTTAGGAAATAGTCAGCGGCAAACAGCGGCGATACCGACGAAGGCAGTTTTTTTTTTCGTATTCGCGCGGCACAGATTCGGCACGATCAAATAGAAAGGCGAGTAAATATTTGAGATACGTGACAGCATTCGTTGCGATTACTCGCTCTCGCTCGGTTTTTCGGAGCTTTTTGCTAAATTTCCGAAACTGTGATATGTTAAGGGGGGTTTTGTACAGAGGAACGATCTCCCTGACATATCAAAGACAGAATGTGACACTGTAACTTATCAGGCGACGTTAGGGAGAGCGACGGAATATATTTCACGCGGATATATCCCCGGTTATGTTAATTCTCACCGTGAGCGCTCGATTGAATTAATTATGGAACAAAATCGCGACTTCCCCACCGCAGAGACATTTCCGTCCGCCTCGCGACTCTGACGTACTTCTCCGCGGCAATTATGAGACATTGAACAAACGTGAAAAACACGTCGCGACAGTACGCATAGAAATGCATGGAAATTTTCCCAGATTTTTCCATGCGTAGATTCCGATTAGAATGTCTCCAGTTGTCTCAAAATAAGTTATCTCATTACGACACCAATTGAGAGTCCCATTATTATTCCAAACATGGAATGACATTCTCTTTTCCGCGATGTTGATTGGCTATGCACTGTGGCTTGTTTCGTGTGACGGTTATCGTCCGAGTCAAACAACAATTTGATTGAATATTAAATTAGAAGATTAATAAACGAGGTTATATTTTTAATGTTACTTCGCAATACGCGCACGTGGCGTGTGTGTGTGCTTGTAAAGTGTAAATACTTAAGGTAGTTGATCCGTAGTGTCCAATTTTCAGTGGCAATATTAAGAAGTCCCTTGATAAGCTTATTATTTATTATTTATTGTTCAAGTTATTTATTTACTGAAAAAAAAACTTCTAATAACATTATTTGACTAAGTGATAAATATTAATTTCGAGTGAAATTAAGACAAATATATACACAAGATTATAAACACAGATATTATTTACTTTTTATTTTATTAATGTTTATTAATTTGCTTGTTACTTATTGATAATAATTATTAATTAATTTAATGCTTTATTTAATGGTTTATTTATACATCAGTTGAGCTAATAGAGGTACACATGATACGATGTAGTCTATAAATATCTATATATATATATATATCGCGAGCGTATTATAAATTGTAAATTTCTTATGACTATATCTTCAAAACAAAAAATGGTCAAAAATTCTAAAATTATTATATAATGTCTTTAAATTAGTTTTTATATCACAGTAACCTTTTATTAAAATCGTAACGGTAGTTTAGAAGAAATCAGAAGTTAAAATATTAAATTAAAAAAATAGGATATTAATCTCAAGAAACACGTATAAAAAGTATAATTTTCAATTGCGAATAGCTTCCGAATGGTCAATCGTTTTCTAATTTCACAGACGTAGTATGTCTATCAATACGCAACTAAAATTTAAATGGATTCCTAAGAAAATAATTTGACGGAACAACTACCTTAAAGTGTTTCGTATATTTTGTTCCATTGTAGTGCAAAATTGAGGCCAGAAGAAATCTCGGAGAAAACATTGGAAATGACAGAATCTGTTTATGTTTTCCACTTATAATCGTGTGTTTAAAGCATTTACACTTCTAACCAGAATTCGTGAGTCGAGATTTCCCAACTAGAATCCATCGTTATTTTGAGAAATCTGACTGGATCCGAATTAGATCCCAAGAAATTTTCTATCTCGAGGGTGGCAATTTTGAGGGGAAGGCGAATTGACGAATCCGCCTTCGGGAGATCGTTTCGTAAGGAAAGATCATGCGTGGGAAATCGAATCGGCGTAGGTTGGCGAACGGTACCCGCGGAGAAAACGCGATCTCCAGATCTCCGACGATATTTCTTTCAACCGGCGTCGCGCCTCCTCCTCGTCCGTCTCCCGCGTCTCCTGCCGAAGTGCTCTGCGATGTTTAATTCATCGACCGCTCGTCTTATTGTCGTTGCCGCGTTTTATCGTATATCTATTCTGCCCGCGGTCCGAGATTCCGCGCTCTATCTTTAATCTGCCGGGCGTCCGTTTAAATATTTAAACGAACTCGCGCACGCTTACTTCCCGTCGCATACATACACACGTGATTCGTGCGCCCCTCCGGGCCTTTATTTTATTATTGCTTTGTGTATTTGTGCTATATATTATTACAACGGTATACATTGCGCTGTTTACATCGCTTGTGCAAATAATGCGTTTGGCAGTGAAGCACAGGTCTTATTTGGCTTGCATTACCGTGCGTTTCGATTGGTTAACGTATCGTTACGTTGAATTCTACTTCATTTGTCGGTCGTGTTTTGCATTTTATTGTATTATTAATCCATCGAATATTGGATATCGCGCTCTCGCTAAAGTCATTATGCCAGTTTCCATTCGATATTCTCCGGGGATGTGTCTGAGCGGCGCGTCTTCCTCTCTCTCTCCTCTCTCTCGCGCCGTTTTTTGCCATCGGCAAATACGTGGTTTATTAGCGGGGATTCCAATTGCGTCGAAATCGTCGGCAAATCGGCGACGCGACCGCAGAATTCGAATTGCAAAGCGAGCGCGCCGATACTTCCGGTGTCGAATCGAAAAACGTGTTCCGTTCAGACGACACATCGGCAAACCAAATGTGCGGCCTCGTAAATCCGATGTAACTCGAACGCAGCCATTTAGGAAAATTAGCGGCGCGCGCGAATCAAGCGAAAATCCGCCCGAAGAGGAAAACGGCCGGAACGTCGTGGTTTGCGATAAAAACAGCCGCGAGATCGAACGTATCGATGAGAAATTTCCGCGACGATTTCGCGATTTCCGCGACGATCCGTCGCAGATCACCGCGAAACGCGATTCCGCCGAGCGATCTTACTTTGCACTCGAAATCCTGCGCGATTCTTCGTGATCGCACACGCGGGCGCACACACACACACACACACGTACACTTTGACACTTTACACGCTACAGGATCCCGGCACCGGGATCGCGGCGAACTGTTCTCGCAATCACTTCACTCGGTAGAAATTCCACGGAGCCGAGGCCGAGGAAGGAGCTGATCGTTCGACGATCTTCGCGGCGTCTCGGTCGTTCTTCGAATGACAGTTACCGGACTTTCCTCCCTACTCCATCCCCCCGAGAGGCTCGTCGATCCTGTCTCGCTACGGTGAGAGCCTAAGAGCGCCGCGCTACGCAGGGTCTCCTGTGCCTCCGCGCTCTCTGCAGCGAGCGGTTTTCTTATGCGTCAGCGTATACCGTCCCCCGCCGATCTCCACCCACGATTATCGTTCGAAGGGTCTCTCTCTATCTATGCGTATGGAAATTTCACTCGAATCTCGACAAACTCCTCGGGCCTCTTCACGGTGAGACATACGAATTTTCGTTTTGTGCGCTTCATGAACTTGGACATCTTCGTCCAGAAAATGAAACGAAAGGATGAAGCACATTCCCAAGTCTGTAAGATCTGATTTTATTTGATCATCACGTAATCGTGTTTCGTTTGATAAAAGCAAAACATTCAACGTGCCCGGCGATCGCGTTGCCTTTTAACGCACGACTTCCAAGATAAACGCGATCTACCCAGGTGAACTCCGACACATAATCGCTCCGACCATTCGCTTCCAATTACAATTGCCAATTACGTTACTTGGACTGCGAATGGCCCGAAGTTTCACTGTTAATCCAATGGAACCGGTATCACGCGCGGCGGACTGCGGTCCGCTAGTAGACGCAATTAGTATCGACTAGTATCGTCCATCTCGGAACTAGTAGTATCCGCCCAACTGATCGGCGGCTGTGGTGCGGAATCGAACAGCCGGCTCAGTACACCAGAATTCTCGCCAACGTAACAAGCACGTCGAGAACCGGCAAAAGTTGCCGACCGCAATTCGATATCTTCAAAGTGCGTGTCACTATGACGCGCGTTAGATTCGACGAACTCGGCAACTAGTTTGCGCCATTGCAATTCTCGGCCGTTTTTCCTTCAGAGTTTCTTCGCGCCCTTTTTATATCAAGAAAGTGGTATTATGGCTCTTGCAAGTGTAATCTCCGCTATTAGCTGGAATAATTCTAGTGATTACTTTCGGAATCATTTGTTTAGTAGCCCGCCGTTACGCAGTGGCACCAATATGCCGATACGTAATAGCCGGCATTTGCTACAACACATTTTTACTTTCGAGCATTTCGAAACATTTTCAAGGTGAATTTTAGCATTTGATTATACATACTTCCTCATTCTTCCTAAACATGAACGTAGTATCATATGCATATATGTATGCTTGAGTATTTCGTTTATTATTTAACATTATTTATTCCGCTCTACACATTTTGAGTTACGCAAAATTAAACGATAGCATGGCATTTTTTATTAATGTGACCTCTCGCTAAAAAAGAGATTCAATATGGTTTTCTTTCTCGAGATTTCTATATCGAAGTAGTTATTCGATAAGTTAATAATTCAAGTTTAAAAGTCTATTTGTTTTGTAGAAACTGTCTATCTGACAGTTTGTATCCATCTTCTGTTCTAAGTTAGTATCTACATTAATTAAATTCATTATTGTCCCTTCTAAAAAAGTTTATTTTGAATAAATATATAAATTTATAATAAAACACTATGTATTTTATATAAAAAAAAATATATATATAATAAATATTTCATAACTTGGAGTCTAAAATAGATCGAATAATATTTTAACGAATACAACCGCTAAGTTTGCAATGTAAAATATTGATTATTATAATAAAGTTATTGTACAAAATGTTAATGGGGACTATAATATCGCTTTTTCCTCCATGAATATGTAATATATATGAGATATTTCTCTTTTTCATACACATATACGTGAGTATATATATATCAATTATTCCAGATTTTACTTGAATTATCTTGTTTTTAGAAAATGTTCTTGTTCTTAGAAGCGCCGGCGAATCTTTTAGTATTATTTTACACACACGCGCAGTGTTATTTTGCGCACACCTCAACGAGGAACCAAGACATCCGCCTCCGTGCGACCGATGATCTTGTTACGCGCCAATTCGCGGCGCATATTGCGCGATTCTGCGAGCGGGGTGATCGCGCATCCCGTGAAATTTTAAATGACGCACCGGTCTCCCTCGCGCGAACCGTGAAAATCGTGGCTTCTTATCGATTATTACGGACCGGCAGAAAGGGATAGACATATAGAGAAGTGCACTTAAAGAGAGAGAGGGAGAGAAAAGGAGATTGAACCGCGTTGTTTATGCCTCTGAAGCGTAACAAAGCTGTCTTGGCTCCGTCGATGCTCCTTTTTTCCTGCGCCTTCCGCGACGCTCGGCCGCGCGCACTTTCACTGTCGCCCGCGATGCGCGTTGCGCAGTGAGCGCATTCCTCGCATGCGCCGTTGTAGTCGGAGAAGTGCTAATTGCAAATTAAGCGGATATCAACGCACCCTAACGCCTCGTACATAGAATTGGGCTCATTTATTCCGAGCTAAATCTCTCCTCCCGAGAGATCGAAAAAGAGAGAGAGAGAGGGACACGCGATGGTGTTCGACAGGGTTGTTCACACGACTGCAACTACTGACGGTACGATTGTCGATGGAGATTTCAGCGAGAAAGTTAAATCACGGAATCCGACTGTACTCTTCTTTTCGAACGAACATCGAAACAGGCGACGATATTTGAATATGGGAGCAATTATTTGGTTGGATAACGAATTCCGCAGATAAGATGTAGATACCCGAGAAAGGGAGAGAGACGGGGGCGGATGAGAAATTATACGACACGGTATTGGACAATTCCAGGTGCGCTCGAGTAACAAATGAGCGAGTTTGATGTTACATAAAATATGACATAAAGTTTTCTTTTATAACGGCGGAAATGAGACGATATTAAATGAAGAAAGGTGTGTGTGTGTGTGTGTGTGTGTGTATGTGGCGTTTCAACACCAAAGTCGCTCGATTCCAGGTTAGATGTAAAGTGTCTGAAAATCGTAAAGTGAACTGGCTCGAATAAATTCTGCGAACTAGTTGCAATTGACGGGCAGATAATCCGTGGGTTCAACGTTCGTCTGTTTGTACCGACTGACGCGATTTTCGCGAAACGAATGAACGAGAGAGCTACTGACGAAGAGACGGTACGTTTTTACTCGCGTCGCCTTCTCGGGATCGATTTAGCGGCGCGCCTTTTGCCGAACGTTTACGCCCGAGAGAGTGTCGCAGTTGCGAAAATGAATAATTGAACGGGGAAGGAGGTCGCGATCGAAACAAGGCGTAACTCGCGTCCGCCTCTAACCGGCACGTAGTGCAACCTTCGCTTCGTTTCGCCGGCACTTTCTACCTCCGAGGCGATCGCGTCGCTTAGATCCGTCGAAGAGAATAAAATCATCCCCGAACTTGCGGAGAAGGAAAAGAGAGAAAGAGAGAGGTGTGGGGAGATTCTCCTTTTTTAGACGACGAATGAGGGAAAATTCATGCGCCTCCGCAGGAGCTTTCGATTTCTCTCGCGAATGCTTTCTTCCATTCGACCCTCTCTCTTATGCAAATTGTCAAACAGCATTTTTCAGTCCCCACTGTTGCCGCTGCTTCAGTCTATACTTGAGTAAACGCCCCGCAAGAAGGCCGTAAACCAACGAAAACGTATTTTTCGTACAGACACGAAGCGCCTGAGAATTCTCTCTCGCCGTCTTGCCGAGAATTTCGCGATATTATTGCAGAGAGTCGCAACGGGGGATCGGCCATCGATAGCGTATTTAAATTGCTGAAAATTCGAGCCGGCTTTTCTCATGTTGCTCGATTCGCGATAATTTACAGTCGGTCGCGTCGCTTTTCCTCGCGGCTCAGCAGACGCCGCTCTCGGATGGCTCACGCGGTAAATCATAGTAAAGTCCGGGCTGTAAAGCCGTCACCAAAACGCAGGTGTTTCGTCGGTGGAATGCGTCGATAGCGACACGCTATTGCCAAGCACGTACCCGAACGGGAAGCCGGGGGCGTGATTCGCGAGGAAATACCGCTCACGTACGTGCCGCAACTGCACGACCGACGCAACACGCAATTCCCACGGAGGGACCCCGTTACGCGACGTTGTACATCATACGGCGTCGCATCCGCGTAAGCGGAACGCTCCAGCGCTTCCGAGTCTTGGCGTCGCTCGTAACGTTACTTATTGTCGTGACCAGGGGGGCTCTATTAAGAGGTAAACCTCTGGAAAATGTTTATACGCAAAGCGGGGAATAAACCGACCGTGTCTCGGAAAGTTGCGCGCTAATTTCTTCGAAGATGAGATACCGTTCTCAGTTCCTCGCCCGACAGCGCAAAGTTAAAAAAATATCGTTACTGTTATTATTGTTGTTATTATGCTATAGAAAAATGAAAATGCAGGCCGGGATCTACGAAATTATCCTGCCCGTCGGAGAATTCTGCGGAACACCAGATTACCGCGACGCGTCGTCCTCTTAGGTAGAAACTTACTTTCCACAAGAGTACAGAGTACAGAGACTCACAACGCTCTCATTTTTTCGCACTGATCTAGTCGGCGCGAGTTCCGTCGAATGTTATGTATCGCGCACCAACGCGATAATATACATATATATATATATATGCGAGCGCGGGTATACGCACCAACGGTGTTCACGGATCGTACAAAACGACGACGGGATATTCGCGACGTGTCGGCGAGCACTAAAGCGTCCTTTCCGTTGGAAAGAAGCACGCACCACCGGGCCTCGACGGGGTTTCCACCCTTCGTACAAAGTCGGGGGGGAATATTCGTTTCACTATTGTGAATCCCTCCCCAGTCGGACGACTCTCGCTCCACCCTCGGTGACGGTGCCTTGTTGCAGCCCCACATGACACACACAGCACACAGGCATACGAGCATGCACACAACACACACATACAGTCGACACACGACCGACCTTTCCAACGATCCGTGGTTTCGAACGCGACGCGAGTCGGCCGATCGAGCCCTGACGTATCAGCTCATCCTATATATACTCATGACTCCGCTATAAATATTGCACAGCCGCGAGGAGTGGCGATTTAACGGCCGACCTGTCGCGATTATTAAATGCCAGCGCATTGTGAATGAACGACGGTGCGCGGTGTGGGAATCGAGACCGTAATAAGCGCGCGCACAGCCCCAATAAGCCTCTGTAATTAGGTCACTCGGGAGAATCCGGCGGTTTTTCGGCGACTCCATTCTCTATTGCTCTGGTATGTACATACGACGAGTTCGCGTTCGTGAAGTACACGACGGCTACGTTGCTCGTAGTTCCTTCGCGCGTATTCTCGTTATTCGTATTGTAAGATAATCACGTTGCAGTTCTTTACGTCGTGTTACTTCGGTCTTCCCGATTGTTCCCTCACTCTTTCTTCCTTCCTCTTCGTGGGCGAACAGTATCAGAGGAGGGGACGAGAAAATTCTTCGTCTTTTTCTCCACCGTGCAGTAACAGCGGAGGCAAGGGCTTCGTCGACGGGAAACCCTTCGTGGCGCGTTCTTTCAGCCGGAATTTGTTCCACTTCAACGAGGCGAAGAGACCGTTACCACTTCGGAAAGCCCTCGTCCCTCGAACGCGAGATCACCCCGCTATGTAATCCCCGTAATTCAATCATGAATGAGATTCTCGTGGTTGTATCGTGTGATTTGTACGTAATCCTTAGATTACGCAACGCGCAATTCGACACGCGAGAGACGCGGAAGTAACTCCAACAATTAGATCGACTTGTCTCGCGGCAGAAATGCGGAGTTCGGTATACTTCGTGCAAAACGCTCACAGCACAGCCCGCGTACACCATTACAAAGCTGTTTTCTCGGAAACTATTAGGTACAGCGACGAAATTCCTCCCGGCTGTTTCAGAAGGTTCGTTGGGACCTTCTACGAGACAAATGAGATGCCAGATCCACTAAGGGGACGCAGAAGCAACCCTCGTTTTTTTTAATGGGACCATATGGCTTTTTTCTTACATAAGTCGATTCCCCTCATCTCCTGCATACTGAAGTATCAAACGGAGGTCACACTGGGAAACCGGATATTTCCAGAAATATTTGGTGTCTCACGTTAAAATATATCAGAATAAACAGCTTGTAACACTATGCGGGTAGTTTTTACAGAACTTTAAGAGAACGATAACTGGAATAAACGGTACACGGAGGAAAAATATCTGAAAAATAAATCATATTTATTCGACGAGTACTAGTAGCATATATTTATTTATATTAATATACATATTTTTTCACTGAAAAGTTGTTTCAAGTGAGAAGACGTATACTTTCTTAAATTTGTAGCTCTTCATGAAAGCGATTCTTCATTCTATTTAAATAAACGAATTTAGATTCGAGTAAATATGTTATTAGTATCGATGAATAAATATTTCTAATATTTTAGATGTTCGTTCTCCCATTGTACTTCAAAACAAGAAATATCCGGGAAGAGTTTTCCATGAGAACGACGTGAATTAAACTAGCGATTTAATTGTTGTAACTGGAAAAAATCTTGTTACAAAATCTTCGGACTACTCAGTCACACATAGTTAATCTATGTGAGCGTCGAAGAGGTGCGTTTACGCGTTTACGCGACCACCTTTCAAGTCGTCTCTCTGCGTGGCCGGTAACACACGCATTCCTACGGCGTGCCGGACATTGTTGTCCGAAGGTCCCTCGGATAAAGCCGCGCGACTGGTTCCCCGACATACCGGTGGTGCGTTCCTCGACCTCACGTCGCGTCGTCGCAGGAAAACACAGCGCAGGAAAAGGGGGCAAACGAGAAAGGTGGATCGAGGGGGACCAGACGCGACCCTCGAGGGAGTATAATTTTAGGGACGTCAATCTGGCGCGGCTTGTGTTCCCGAAACTTCCGAGGGCTTTGCGCCACATCGGTTTCGAACTTACACGACCAAGGTAACGTTACACGTTCCGGAAGAAGAAACAAGATTTTAAACTATAATTAAACATGTGATTACGTGAGATATAGAAACATAAATAAAAAATTGCAGTTTTATGGCATAAAGGAAATAGAAGGTAATTCACGGGCACGATGGCCATATAAATGACGAATTTACGACCAACGCTACAATATGTATGAACAAACAGATCTTCTTATTCACAGCGGAGTAAATTACATTCTCGCGGACAATCCCGTCGCGAGCATTTTGCCGGCGACTCTAATGCAAATTGTCGAAACTCAGCCTCTCACGGTACTTTCGAGATTTGCTCTTCTCTTTGTCGGTCGTTAAATTTTATCTCCCAGTCCGATGACGAAACTTCGGCGAACGCTTTTAAATGCGACGTCGCCTGGCGCGGCCCACGGCGACGCACATTTGCAATTCGAATCGCCGGTACATTGAAATTTTGGAATCCACTCGAACGAACTTAGCGTCTCGCTCGGGGCGAGTCGGAGTCCACCACGCCGATTACGCGTGCACGACGCGGGACCATTTGAATTCGCACACCACGGAATTCTCGCCTCTTTTTACGTCGAATATTCACGCCTTTCTCGCAATAGATACGAAAACGAAGCGGAGAGAGTGAAAAAGGAGAGAGAGAGAGAGAGAGAGAGAGAGGAAATAAAGAATAGATATTACGGTTAAAGCATCTCGGGATTTCAAAGATACTCGAAGATAAAATATGTAAGAGCGTAATAAAGTGGGGAATAGGTTCTACCTAATTTATAATAAATTATACATTTTAGAGTACCTCTTGTGACCAGACACGCCTCTTTTCGATATATTACAGTTCTAGCGTTCCAAGTAGAGATGTTCGCATAAAAGAGAATCGATTAAATAAATCAAGAATCGATTTTTTCAGGAAAAATCAATTTTCTAAAAAATCGATTCAGAATTAAATATCCCTTGTTCTGAGAACATTGAAAGACAAAATATACGTAGGAATAATGAAGCGAAGAACGGATTAATAAAATAGAAGTATAAATTGGAACATAATAATTGGACATACACGGGGAAAATATTGTAATAAAAATGATCACAAAATTTTGTAACGTTGGACCATATCGAAATTATAATTAAAATATGACTTGTATTGTAATCTTTAGTGATATATTTCACTAAAGATTACAGCATACATAATAATTTCAATTCCGATATGGTTCAGCACTACAAAATCGTGTGATAATTTCCCACTACAATATTTTCTTCATGCAGAGAGGAACAGATTAGAAAATTGTATATACCTAGGCAACAATACATTGTGTTAGATGCTTAAAAATGTGTACAGCGTGGTTTCGTCAAACGGTAGATAAATGAAACGTATCGACTTGTCGTCGCGCGGCGACGGAGTTTTTCCTGCAGCACGGCGCCGTTCTCCTCGTATGCAAATGCCGAGAAGGATTGAAGGTATCCCGGGTCGGAAAGTCTCGAAGTTCCGGCGCGATGCACGTTACCCACTCCCGTCCACGGTAGTAGAGAGGGAATTTAATTACTAGTTTCGCAGCTTAGTTCCACGCTCGTACCTATCCTCTCGTTCCCGTCCACCTGCCCCCGACCTCCTCCCCTGCCCCACGATTCATGTATATGTATGCAAGGTGTAACGCGATTTTCGCCGCGTATCGCCGGAAGTCGCGCGACAACCGCCCGCTCCGCCCGTTTCATTTTTCCCTGGAATTCCGCCTATGACCGCCTTCTGTACTGCCGGTACATGCGCGATAATTGTGTTAATGTACTTCCGCTTTGTCCATTTTGGGCCACATGAAAAGCGAAGAGGGATAGTCGCGTGGAATTGTGACTCCGACTCGAAGTGTAGTTTTCTCGACTACCGCAACACGCGTTGACACGTGACCGGAAAATGGAAGCATGCGGGATTCGGCAGCGAGTGCTCGCAGGTGGCACTCGAATCCAAATTTTCATTGATGCTACTCTGACGCTCTTAAGGATAATTTGCGCCTACGTAGACGGCCTATAGAATAAAAATCTATTTGGACGATACTGACGATCTTTTTCACTTCTCTCTTTTGAACCTTTCATTCTACAGGCTGGATTCTAATGTTGCCTTCAACAACCTATTTTGACGCTGAAACAGCGAAAACGAAAGACATCTAAGACATCATCAAGGTTAATATTATATTATTAGAATTAAAATTGAAGCTATTTTATTATCTTAACTTACTATGGTAATCAAATTAAAAGTTTAACATGGAGTCAAAATTTCGATTCGGGTAATGAGACGTGTTTTGGCGTTTCCCGTTGGATAAATCGCTTGCCAAACGTCGTTAATTAATACACAGGCTATTCTCCCTCTCACGCTGTACCGTTCGTATCGCCGGCTTCGATAACTGGCTTGCATCGATTCATACAACCCGAAACGCGACAAATTTCTACCTTCAATAAGGGCGGGGGAGTCCCGATAAATTAGACGCGGTCCACGATGAACTACCATTGGCTACGACGACGTTTCTGTGGAACGTAAAATTAGAAAAAAGGGGACTGGGAAAAGGACGAAGAAACAGCGCCACTGCACGTCCAGAAGGGACGGACGTCCGTGAGGGACGAGAAATCCACCCTCAAATGGGAAGGTTCTTGGTGAAATCTCACGAATTTCTCCCTCCGTCGCAACGTATTCTTCCGTCACGTCGGGGATCGTTCGTGTAAGAAGACAACGCATACGCGCGTCTTCGAGAAAGAGTAACCATACATTTCGTACACCGCTTAATCAGCGAGGCGGGCGCACAGCACTATCGCTAATCTCGCGATCTGCGCGACTGTAACGTTCGCCTTTAACGTCAATGTCGTATAATCAGCGTAAAATAATATCGTAAACGCGGCGAGTCTCGATCGGGCTTAAAGGGGCAGCCGCGGGCGAGGTTTAATAAAGCGGGTTCTCACTCGGGGCTGCGTCCTTAAAGGACGCGTCAGTCGTAAATCTCGTAATGAGGCTCACCAGGGGACTTACGCGTGCTTTCTTGCGCGCGCGTTCTCATTGGCCACAGCCTCGTTGGAATTTCCAGATTCTTTTTGCCATAAGAGCTCCCTTCAGATCCTATGGACACGCTTGATGAGTTCGTGCCGAGAATACGGGATCCTATTAACGAATATCAAGTGACGCCGCAAAGTCGGAAGTTTGTCGGAAAGTGAAGCGGAATCGCATCGTGAAGATTCATCAGGGAACCTGGTGCACGAGAGCGTGAGAAAGGAGGCCGGGAAGGAACAGCGTTGGGAGAACACCGGAGTTGCCGACGGTGATAATAATCATCAAGGGGGTCTGATAACGATTATACGCACCGATAACGAGAGATAACTTTGCGTTACACTCGACCCTTTACGCCTGATTATATGGACTTACCGCTCGCGCGGGAACGACGATAACGACTGATAAAGCGGATTACCCGTCGATTTTAATACAACTTTGGCCGACTCGATGTAACTTTGACGCGCCGGCTACCTTGCTCTTGGAAAGACGAGTCGATACCTGGCGGATGCATTGTTTAACACGCTTGTAACATCGATTCCTCGCCCCGAGGGAATTACGCCGCTGTCACGATAAAGTTTTAATGACGACGGCGGTAACATTTTCGGGATCGCGCGTGAAGCGCTTCGCAGCGGGAACAAACGAGATCCGCCGGCGCACGGGGCTGATTTTTGAATAAGAATAACCTCCTCGGGGGAGGACGCGTTCTCCGTGGGCGCTTTCATGTTTTAATAGTTCCGGAGCCCGCAATTCCGAAAGACGAGAGAGCACATAAGCTCTTTTGTAACTCGGCTTTTAATTGCTTTCCCGAAACAGGCCGTGTAATTTCCCGGGCTTCCACATCAAGGCGCGCTTTCGTTTATCGCGGTTACGTGTTTTATTTATGCTTTCATTCTCCACTCGCGGCCACCCTCTCTCCCCCTCCGTCTCTCCCTACCCTTTCTACCCATCTATCTCTCTCGCTACTCTCACTTAAATAGCGTTCGTATCTTTTCTTATCTAGAGAGGAGGATCTCGCGCGCTTCGCGAGACGAGTTTCGCGGGAGGAGGAAAATCGCTGTGCGACAGTCCGGCGATTGGACTCGCCGAAAGTGAGTCTCTAATTACCAGAAGGAAACGTACGTACGGTGGAGATGGATTGCGCTTGGTCGTGACGCCATTCGGGAATACACAACGCAGACTGAACTCGCCGATAGCGAGATATAATGGCCGTCGGCTAATTAAATTAATTCGACGCGATCGTCCTCGGGGCGATGCTGTTTGCCCGGCCCGGGTTCGAAACTTCCAACGTGCCCACACGGCCGAATTTCCTGCCTTTCAGCGCGATCGATTTGGCAAATTAAACGGGATTAAACGCCGTCTGGCATTTGGAGGGTAGTCCAAAATTTGTCCGGCGAAACGGTGCGCGCCCGTTATCGAGATCGTTCTTACGTTAACGCAGGCCGGTTTTCGCCCAATTTTCACAAAGTTTAATTGAATCGTCCCCGAGAGAGAGAGAGAGAGAGAGAGAGGAGGAAGGGGGCGTCATTGAAAGAGCCGGGCGCTAGCGCGAATGTTTTTCAATTTGGCACATCGCCGGGCGTGGAGGAACGCGCTTTGCCAAATATTTCCATTTATGCACCGCGAGTGGATTTTAATCGCGCCAGTTAAGCCAGTTACCGGCGGCAACGGCGGCAGCGAACGGTGGTTATTACTAACCGCGAACATTTGTGCAAGCAACGTCAAATATTAACAACGTGATCAAACATCGCGCACGCGCGGCGCCGTGAATTTTTGCGGCTTGTCCGTTAAATCGGCGCAGCGCGCTCGTTAATGAAAAAACACACAGTAAAATGCACAGGAGGTTGGAGATTTCCGCAGGGCAATTCGAAACTGTTGCCCGTCCGCACTCGAAGGCGATTGAAAAGTTGGCCGGATCGCTCGAACGTCGGCGCGACGCGGAGACAGAAACTGGAAGGAAGAAGGAGCTGGGGGAGGGGGAGCGGCGAACGGTGGCGAAGTTTCCGGGCGAAATGGCCCGCGGAAGGAATACCGCTTGTCCCGCGGCCCACAAAGTCTTGACTAAGGGGCACGTCGAGTCGCGGCTGCTGACCGTTTTCTTTCGGCCGCAAATCCCGGTCTGGAACGCTTCCCGGAGGGGCTTTAAAGCGACGGCGGTCGACAGTGGTCGTCGTCGTCGCCGAAGAGGCTCCGCGAAACTTTCGCGGCGGCGATCAGGAATGCATTTTCGCGCGTCGCCCGGCGATCCCGGCAAATATTTCAGACGGCCGAGGAAGGACGCCCGAGGGGCGGCGATTTCCGCCGGACGTCGGCTCACGCTCGAGAAACGCCGTCGAGTAGCTCGATACGTCACGATCCCGCGATTGTCGCCTTCCGGTTCACCTCGAGATAATCCCGACGCCGGGCTCTTGTCTTGGGCTGACGGGCGATGACATGGCGGCATTTGTGTAGAGTGATTTTTAATGTCGTCGAGAGTGACGAGAGGATGAGCGAGCGGTATATATCGAGACTTACCGGGAGTCTTACGGCTATGTATCGAGATTACACTGGCGGACACTTACCTGAAACAGAGAAATATACGGATTAGTTAACGAGCGAAAAGTGAACTCAAAATGTCTCTTCATAACGTGATTGTGTAAAAAAAACTTCACCAAATTATGAAATTTTTCTACAGCACACGTATGTCCCCTTTTTCATTGCTCAGGCTCTGGCTTACTAACACTTTATTTCGCAATTATATTGTCTGATTTCACAGTGTTTTCTTTATCTTGTGTTCTCTCCTATCTACGTGCGCGTGTGAACTGCTCCGTTCAATTCCGACTTTCAGTCTGACTCAAACTTTTCTACAGAGTAAAATGCATTTTGTGCTTGTGTTAAAATTCGATCTTCGTTAGATTTTTGTGTTAAATTTTTTATTTTGCACTCTCAGTTAAATTTTCAACATATTTGTGTGTCATTTAATAATTTAACAATTTAACATATAGTGTTTATATTATCTCAATATTTTGTATTGAATCAATAGAATCAATTGAATCATTTACAAAATTGTGATCCGTACTTCGCGACGCATCGGTGACGCAAGATCCTTCCCGTTTCTTCGCTGGATAACATATTCGTTCGTGGACAACGGACTTCCGCGATTTCTCGTAAATTCGAGATCGATTTACGTGCATTTATGCAAGAACGATGTGTCATCCGATACCGTATTGTAAAATTAGTCAATTTCCCACGTTCCCATCCATCCTTCGCCGCTGTCACGGAAAACAGGCGGAGTGGAATTCAAACTAGCGAGAAAATGCGAAACGAAACGCGAGGGGCGGGATAATGAACGTTTCGGTCCGACGACATTTGCCGGTTTCATGGAATTAAAACAATCGGGAATTGGTAAAGGCAAACGCGATCGCCCGTGTTACGCGCGAGCGAGTCGCATCAAAGACCGCCGGAAAAAACGATTACACGGTTTCGCTCGTTTTTTTTTCATTTTTTTGTTGCGAGTGTAACATTCGATATCGGCGTATATTCGGTTGCGCGCGTTTTCGTTTATCCGCACTGGTTTCGATTCGCGACGAGCAGTTACATCGGAATTATTTTCTTCTTTTATTTCCGTCCGTTTTTTTGCGCCCCCGAGCGATGACGAACGATTAATATCGGGTCCGTGGCCGCGAATTCGCGTCACGTCGCGGCGAATTAATAATAATTTTATTCGTTTCGTCTCTCCGACGGAACGGGGTCGATATGCAAATTAGATGCGAATTCCGTTTGTCACAAGTTTCGCGCGAGCGAACGGTGGCGACGACGGTCGCGTCGTCGTCGCGCGATTTCGCATTCTACGCGGCGAACATCATGAAATGCGTGCGACGTATCTCTACATTCGTTTCGCCGTATACGCACCGTATACCGATGTAATACCGATTCCGATCGCCCGCTATTCATTGCCGTCGTAATCGAACGAGCGAATCTCGCTCCGAATCGGTGGCGATTCGCGTTTAGTCATAACGCCCGGCCATATCGATTCATGTGAAAGCGCGGAAAGGCACGTGTACGATCGAATTCACGTACCTCGCGTCATATTAGCGGTTTTGTTGCAACGCGTCACGGAATTAATAAGCCGGTGGAACACACGAGCTCTGCGGAGAGAAATAATAGTAGAGGCCGGTGATAATAAATTATGCGTTTCAAAGACTCGGTTGAATTAATTGAAAAACTAATAGAAAAAGTGTTTAATTTCTTTCGGATAACGTTTAATTTCAGAGTTACGACGGACAATACTGCAATAAAACAGATCATTACGTGCATGTTTATCATTTGCGAAATTAGAGAGTCTCTGCAGAGGACGATTTCCACGAATTCGTTCGCGATTGTCCCCGTTTTACCGCTTTTTTGCACGGAATATTCTCTCAAAGGCACCGTTATCTTAAATACATCTTCGGAAATTTATCGTGAACGGCAGTCCGTGAAATTAAATCGCCGATCTGCTCAGAAAGAGTAAGCGTGCGCACCGGATAACTTTGATTAGAAGTTAGGAAACCGACGTGGACGCGCGTTAGCGGATGGCAAAAAGCCGGGCTTCCCCGTTGTCCGATTTCTCAATCCAATTTAAGATTCAATCTCCAAAGTTTCGACGAGGGCGACAAACAGCTTTGGGAGGAAACGAGCAAAGCTACCGGGTGCTCTGTAAGTAATTAGCTTGTCTGTAAAGGGACGACTAATTACTTACTGAACCCGCAAGTCGCGGCCTGGCGAACGGGAAGGGGAAATGGACGGGGAGATAACAGAGAGAAGGACACAGAGAGAGAGAGAGAGAGGATATAAAACGCGGTGTAATTTCTTGAACAAACGAACGCTTCAACCGAAGAATTAATTCGACAAGCGAAAAACTTGACTCGAGGATTAAGCGAGTAGACGAGTAAACCTCCAAACAACAATTTCGCCGTCCTCTTTTGCGACCCACCTACTGTGGTCGCTCAACATCCCACACGGTTTCGTCATTAGAGCGAGTGTCACGTTTCTAATTAAATCGTAATGGGAATCGGGGGCCATCTTCAATAACGAGTCACGGTCCCTGCGGTATGCGGACGTAACACGCGAGATAGATTTATTCGTACGACTACGAGAGGGAAAATAAAGATGTGTGTTGTCTTCATTCGACAACGACCGGCGGATCCCGCTTACAGAGACACGCCAAATTCTCCGGCAAACAAGTCGCAATGTCAATTCGCTCGCGTCGAACGCTCGTTGTCTAAATCCCGCCCGGGATTCCGATGGATGTACCTGGATTTCCCGACGTGATTCTCTCTCTCTCTCTCTCTCTCTCACCTTCCCTCTACTTTCTCTTGCGTAGCAGTCGATTATAATTAAATTTGCCCAAGCCGCACCCAATTATCTTTTGTTTGCATTTCCCGCGTCGCGACTCCGTGATCCGCGCGCGCGCAAGATCCACCTTTATAATTGTTTTAATTAGAAACACGGCCGCTCTCCGAGCTCGAGTGCATCTCAACTTCACGGGACCGAGTCGGACCGAGTAAGGACCGCTTTGAATCAGGAAGAAGGTATCAAAGAGGACCTCTCGACCTGTCCTTTTCAATACATTGTACGAAAGGTGTGCCATTGTTTCATACGAGTCCACGAGTTTACGTGGAAGTTGCGAGGCGGGGTTCAAATGAAATTTTCAGGTCGTCGTTTCTCTCTCTCTCTCTCTCTCTCTCTCCCTCCTTCCCTTTTTATTCTCTTTGTCTCATCACAATTTTGTTAAATGCTAACGATGTAACAGGAAAGACCTGCGAGAGCTGTTGAAATTGTCGCACGAAAAATAAAGGAGGGCTCGCTAAAACGCTACGCACGGACTCCCCACTAACCACGACTGCCCGCTGCATTCGTCCGGATGCAGCCGGGAGAGCTTTCTCGAAGATGACGAAAAGTCACATGCATGAGTCGTCCTGCGCTTCTCCTCCATCGTCCTGCGTCTTGCGACCACGCTCGTATCATCCTGAGAAGACGACCAGGAGAGATTGCGCCGCGAGTTTCGGCGTTTTCCGCGAGATACGCGCACTTTGCGAAATTGGAGATGTAAGAATCCCATTCCCTCTGGTACATCCTTTTTCATGCAGTTCGTTCCACCCTACCACTCACCAAGTCGACAAAAAAACCTCTCTTTCGACAGTATATTTCGCTGTTATATCGGGGATTATCAGCGCGAGTAAATAGTCACGCTCGGAGAAGAAGGTCGGGATCGAATTGACGTCTAGCTGGATATTTCGCAGCACTCCGATGTCTCCGACAAGATCAAACTTCGAGGGACGAATTGAATCGCGTCGACGATGATTGGCTCGGTCGAATGCCGTTTAATAAAAACGCGAATCTCGTGTGTCCAATTACGATAACGCGCTCGTTGCGAATTTCCCATAAAAAGCGCGCGTCCGCGCGACTCTCACGTGACTTCCGCGGGATAACGAGGAACGACGAAATATTGTCGCCGCTTCGCAACTTTGACTCCCTGTTCTTCAGCTTTCTCGGAATTATACGTAATCATACACTTATAATCATGTATTCGCGCGAGCATCGAGCTTAAGCTCACGCAGTCCGCATCCGGAACTCTGCCGACATTCAAGTCTGCGCGGTCTTCTTCTTTCTTCTCTCGACGTGCCAAGAGAACGTTACAATAATTACAAATTCGACAAATTCAATATGATAATTACAAATTTCCGGTTAATATTCCCTTAATGTAGAATCGAATTAACACGAGTTGAAAGGGGAGCCTGCCGTAACGCGATTTGTCGGATATTCACCGAATCAAATCTCGCATCGCGGAAAAGCGTTTCCATTATCGACATACATATAGTATTGGACGGAGTGCGCGGCGAGATTTCTTTGATTTTTCGCGTGGACGGGTCTGGAAAAAGAAAAGTGGTTTGAATACGGATTTCTCTTTCTATCATTTCGCTGATCTCTTATCTAACAAGAAGAAGAAGCATCGTTTTTACAAGTTGGAAACATCCTTAACATGTTGCAATCTACAAATATGCACTGTATTCTTAACGTAACTTAACGTAACGTTGTATGTAAACGTCGTGTAAAATTGAAATTACTATAATAAATATAATAAACAATTATTAAACATGATTTCTATTTTATTTATACAATATTTATTATGCAAAAGAAGTGCACCAAATTGTTTTAAATGCCTCACTTTCAAGTGCGTGATACCCGGTATACGTGAGTCGTTAAAGAAAAGTACATAAATATGTATTAAAATGTACATAAATATAACGTTAAGCCAGCACATTCAACATATGCTGACATATATTTATGTACAATAAAACACATTTTTTTCTCATGTTAAAATAATACAAAAATTTCAATGGACTGTTTTTAACACAAAAGTTTTTACCGTGTATCCACGTTTCTTGTCTCTTTACACGCCTGTCAATACAAATGTCGATTCCATGCTCCGGCCAGTATGTTGAAAGAAGGATTTGGTAACAATTATCAAGATTTGGCTAAATAGTTTCAATTAAGCTATTTAACCAAATCTTGGTAATTGTTACTAAATCCTTCTTTCAGTATGTCCGATGGCTTTCACCGACTCGTCGAAGTGTATTGAGAATTTTTGTCACTCCCATGGTAATTTGCTACGCTTTCCGATCCGACGCGTGACAACAGTGGTGTCCTCACTGACGTGATGAAGTCGTCGCATTTGTACCAGATCACAACGTGCGTGCATCATTTGCATCGGACGTTTCCTTTCCGCCGGCGGAATTTGCACGCGCGCGCGACTGTACACACAGAGGCCGGAATAACATCGGTGACGTGAGCGGGATTACCACCGAATGCTCTCGTATTTATTTGCCCCATTTGCCGGTGCGGTGGAACGACCGCCGCGACGATTCCCGCGGATTCTCATCGATTCCGAATCCGTCTTTCCGCGGAGATTTCGGGTAAATATATAACTCCGTCGAGACGCCAACTGTTCCGATCGGCCGAGCGAGCGAGCGAACAAACGCCGGGAAGTAGCCCGATCCGGCGAGTTTGCGTTCCGTACAAGGCGCCGCTCGGCAAACTGTCCAAAGCATTATTCAGGACACACACATTGTCTAGCTGATGGAATTCTCGAGAGGCGGTCGACTCGAAGACCGCCTCTCTCAGGCGTTCCCGACTATAACGGCGAATTCCTCGTAAAACTGGGGCGTACGACGTTGCGTAGGGCGACGGCCCTTCGGGGGCGACAAACCAGGAGAGCACTTGCGTTATGGTATATGGGCGCCGTAACATTGGCCGAAGAGGTGTGAGATCAGAGATGAGAACGGGCGAGAACGCGTTAACCGAGTAATTCGCACATGGCTATCATTTTAGGGAAGCGCTCGTCCCATCAGCGCGGAACATCCCGAGTCGAAATTTTCATTGCTTTGACTCCTTTCAGGATAGTTTGCGCCTATTTAGATGGCCTACGGATTACTAAAGAAAACCTATTTCGACGATATTGACGCTTAATTAAAAATGTAAAATATCATCAGGGTCAATGTAGAAACAAATTATATTATTAGATTTATATCTTTCCGCAATAATTGATATGATAATGAATATGTCGCTACAACAGTTGATTAAGCTTTGAAAGGCCTGTTGGTTTTTCATAAATAGTCACGTATGAAGCTAGAAATATAAATATAAATATAATATATAAATATAATATCTATAAATATATATTCGTTAAAATAAAAATTGAGCCTATTTTACTATCTTAGCTCCGACTGTTTTGTAGAGTCAAAGATTATAGGCCTAGAGTTTCGACTCGAGATGGTTGAGTCGTGATAATTGAAACAGAGACAGTTCTCTTTGGTAATTTCGACACGCACGAGACATATATGACCGTACGAGTCTTATCGGTAGATCCTACATGAGCAGCGTGTTTTTTCCTTTTTCGCTCGCGACTTATTCCAAGCTGGTCAAACGTGTTTGCATTACTTTCGAGGGCGCGGCTTACAAATGAAGGGACGAAATACCGCCGTGGCAGAAGCGTTATCATCGCAGCGTGTCACGCGATAAACCACGGGAGTAACCTTTAGAGGTCCAATTTCTCACGAATAAACAACCCCCGCGTCCGCCCTTGCAAACGCCCACGCCGTTTTGTGAAACGCAAAACAATGAGGCAAGCATCGAAATTCCAGTCATGGTCGATCAATGCCGCGAAACGGCGATCTGACGTCGGTGAAGTCGAAGCGTTCGTCGCGACACGTCGCCAGGATTCCATTGATTTTTGGCACAAGAGCCCTTCGATGCATTTCGCACCACAACTGCGCTATTATCGCGAATGATCGGCGAAACAAAGATACTTGTTAGCATCTCAGACACACGTCTTGGCCTTATGAACAGAATAGACTAGAAACAACTTTATTATGCTCTAAGAAAGCTAAATTCTGTACAAGTAACAATTAAAATTAATACATAATAGAGATACAAACTGCCGTCGCAAAGAAAAGAAAGAAATGTGCATGAAAAAGAAGAAAAGAAAAATGCAAATAAAATAATGCAGATAAAAATATTACTTGGTTTAAGAGACTAAAAACATGTTATTACATTTACTTGATTCGAACATTTTTCTATATCACTATGCAGTGATGTATCGCTAAATGATAATATATTAGATAATTAAAGACAAAATGAGAATGACATTGAAAAAGAACTCGCGCTTCGCAGTTTAAGGTAATGACTATAGCTGGCTGATTAGAATGGTGCGAGGGATAGTTTTTTAAAGGCCGAGGGCGGCGAATTTCAATTAAATACCATGATGTAAGAAGCAAAAACTGCGAGATTTCACAAACGCATATGATCCCTGTAGATATTAGAATTCGATCGAAAAACTAAATATTCATTTTGACGTGAAAAATTGACGCGAAAGACCAGCAGTCGTACAAAAAGAGCAGAAGGTATTCATTTCAGTATAAAAATTTGGTATACAAACTGTCATTTGAAAAACGCGTATAAAGGAAAAAAGGAAGGAGATTTCGCCGTCAGCCGAAAAATCAAATTCATTCGTCGTCCATGAATTTCCACGTCGGTCGAAAATGTCAACGGGATATAACAAGCGATTTGCGGATGCGCGAAGCCGCGCAAAACAACCTGCGAAGAATGGATAGAGAAAGAGGGGTGGCAGAAAGTCGGGGGGGAAAAAGCTCGCGGGGGCGAGTTCACGAAATAATATTTTCGAGGCGAAATGGCCGTTGTGGGAGCTACAGATCGTCGGCACGAATTCGTCAACCGGCTATTTATTCGTCTGAAAGTGACGCCTCTGTGTTAATTCGCAGCAAAAGCGCAGAAAATGTCCAAGATTCTGTTCGCAAATACATCATCGCGGTTAAAAAAACACGAATCGTACGGTGAGCGGTGCTGAAATAACGACGTCACGGGACACACTTCCCTCAATCGGGCAGTATCGATCCTCTCGAAATAAATCCGTCTTTTACACGCGTTTCCGCGTTCGCCAGTTTGCGCGTTTTTGTTTCTCGCTAGTAGCAGGAATCAAAATTCGGCAATGAGTTTCATCGACGTGTAACTGCGCCGCGGTTATACGGGCTATCGATTCTTCTTTATTAAGAACGAAATATCNCCCCGACACGACCGGCTAATAAAATTATCCCGTTCGCCTTTGCACGTTTAGTGAAAATTCGCGTGGAAACGCGGTGTAATTGGATGACCCGGCTGATTTCGATTAACACGATCGTCGGCGGTTCCCAGGTGACATTTTAGAAACGAGTTATTTCCCGAGCAGCACGGTCGGTAATCTCGTACATGCGATTCATTATAAAACCGTGCTGTTGCCGGCACTTTCGCATTCCGGAATATACCGACGACGTTAGCGTATTTTGCACACTCCCGCAATTTCTCGTGGTTGTTATGTAAGAAAATAAATCACGTCTCGACGACGCGCATACTTGGTGCGTGGACGTTACGAGCGGAGAAAATGCATTACTGTCGAGAGGCGTCGATGGCGCAAATAAAGATATTTACGCGTGACACGAATGAATGTGTGTGTGTGTGTATGTATGTGCACGCGCTTGGTACATGCCTACGTATGTGTGCCGCTTGTAAGGAAGAATGATTTTCGCGACCCAGTTTAAAAGTGCGACAGCTACTGTCGCCGCAGCTGCACTCTTGGCAGCGGATGCGAACTTTTTATTGATGTCACAGAGCTCGGAGCGGTGCGACGAAGGTCAAGGACGAAAAATACGTAAATCCCAGGCGCGGGCTGAGTGTTTCTCGACGGAGGAGTCGCGGAGCACACGAGGCGTACGTTTCTGGGTCGGGAAAACAGCGGTTGGGCGGCATCGAAGGACGATTACACCGCGCCGGCTGCCGCGCTCGCAAGACGCGCCGACTCCTCGGGCAAACGCGAGAAAAGTGCACCGAGAAATGGGAGAACGATATCCTCGCGGAATTTATTTCGCTCCGCGAACTTCGATGCAAAAGGCATTACGCGCGAAAGAGGTACGAGGGTCTCCCTTCTCTTCGCGGTCAATATAACGCCGAGCTACGAGAACGCGTGTGAAATACATTACACGTGAATATTCCACTCTTATCTCCAGGAAAAATACACAAAGACATTTTCAGGACCGCCCTCTCGCCAGAGACATTTCAGTGAACTTTCATATTTAATATTTAATATTTAATATTTTTCTCTAGAGGAAATGCGGGTAACGTGGAACAGCACGATTTCTAGCCTGTTAAGTGTCGCAATTAACCGGACAGCAGTGGAATTATTAGGTGTTGGACTCCTAACTTAACTTACAAAATCTAGGGTGGGATTAGTTTTTCTCGCAAGATAAACGAAGTGCTCCGTTTTACCCGGCCTATTCTGTATTACCTTTCCAAGACCCACCTTCAAACAAATTAATATAATACTGAACTTACTACAGATTAATGAAATCCGAACGCGTTACAAAAAACTTGGCATTACAACAACTCAATGAAAAGGAATTTCAGTTATCTTTAATAATTCTCGATTTATCCTTAAAAAAGAAAAACCTTAGAAGATATTCCCTAATACCCGCGCTTTCGCTACTTAAGCACAGGTAAGTGTCGGGCGAACTAATGTTAATATTTAAGCGGATATACGTAAGCTTCATCGCGATGACGCGCAACATGTACAAAGTAACGCGCGAGCGTTGAAAGAAGCCGCAGGCAAAGGAAAGCAAATAGCACACTCGACTCGAGATCGGCCGAAGAATTCGCGGAACGCGACAAAGGCGGTAGCTCTCCACTCTCCGTATGAAAGCCGTCCAATTAGCGACGGCGGAATCGCACGGCATTAACGTCGCCGCACCGGAGGTAGCATTAGCGGAGGTGTTTCCGCGTCACCGGCCTGCTTATCCGCTATACCGAACGTTTCTAGGTCCTCGGAACGAGGACCGAGGTTTGCTCTTTCTCTCACTGTCTCTGTCCCCCGCAAGAGGGTCAATTTGTGTGACTAGGTAGGTATCGCGATATTTTGCGAGCCGCGGGCGAAACGAGCCGCAGCTGCGGTTCGCACAAAGACGGCCGCACAGAAACCGCTCTCTGCCGCGGATCCGCCCCTCCTCGGGAAAACAGCGTTCACCCGCTGTCGACGATACCCGCATGCGGTACACATCGGGCTCCGGCAAGCGTTCGTAGCCGAATAATAACGGTGCGAGCGCTCGTCCGATAGCGATAGATACCTGTTATACTTATCCTTTGTCATTCTCTCCGCCGGCCGCTCGCTTATCGCTCGTTCCTGTCGCTCAGCGTATTCTTATTGTACACAAACGATAGCTTAATCCGCCGATGCGATATAATACACATCCGTGACGCTCTCGGTATCTATCCATCTATCTCTCTGTCCTCGGGGTAGGTATTAAAACGAGAAATTCCATTTGTCGGGTCGAAAGTCTCCCGGTTCTCTCGTTGCCGGCTGTGCAACTGCGCGAATGAATAACCGCGCGGTCGGCGTCGTAATTTCGATAAACGACCACGGGGATGCCTCGCGAGAGCGCATCCAAGAAGATACATCCAGCTATCGACGGCTTGTACCGGCGTGTGTCAAGGGGAGATGGAAAAAATCAGTCGGCGGCGCGCCCGAAAAGTGAAGCCCGATATCGAGCATACGTGTCACGCGCACACGAGAATATCGCTTTTTTTTTCGCGGGTTATCGCGAATTTTTTTTCTTCGACAGCCGGTCGCCAAAGCACAATAAACTGTTCGAGCTGTCCCGATTTCCCCATATTTCATGATAGCGAGAGCAAAATGAGAAATTTATGCGATTTACATCAAAACGGACAAAAGTCTGCCGCGACAGTTTTCGCGTTTACCCGCGAAAATACGGCGCGCTGCGCGCGAAATACACGCGTGTCCGCGTGAAATACGCAAACGTCGCGAAATAATGAATTTCATAAATCCCTTCGGCTCGCCATTTGCGTAACGCGCGGGGGCAAAATCGCGACGCGAAAACAAAGCTTAGCGGGTTACGCGCGCAGTTGCGTCACGGCCCGGCCATGTGACAAATTTGTCAGAGACGTGGCATCGTTTTATCTTGAAATATTTCGAGCCGCGATTTGTCATGACTTGTTAACGCTCTTGCGAAGCGACTCGATCGCGCTCTGTGAGAGACTCCCTCGCTCGGATGCGACCGCGTCTTCGTCATCGATCCGGAACGATTTCGCAATACCGATAGAAAATTATACTTAGTTTCAGCATCAAACATATTTTATAGCAGTTTCAAGGTAACGTAATAACATGTACACGGAGGAAACAAATTTTGCTAGAACAGCAACTGTTTGTCAATACAATGACAGCGAAAAAAAATTGGTTTCGACAGCGGAAAGATTTGTTAGGAGTATTAATTGCTATTTGCCGGATATATGGACAATTCATACTCTTAACAAATCTTTCTGCTGTCTAAATAAATTTTTTCTTGCCGTCACTACGTTGACAAATTGAAATTATCTGGCTATGTTAGCTGTTCTAGCAAAATTTGTTTTCTCCGTGTAAGATTTATTATTACTGATACTATAATAACACTTACTAAGAATAATGATTCTCCTGGCTATTTTCGCGG
The DNA here is from genome assembly GCF_001313825.1 of Dinoponera quadriceps. Classification (NCBI taxonomy): domain Eukaryota; kingdom Metazoa; phylum Arthropoda; class Insecta; order Hymenoptera; family Formicidae; genus Dinoponera; species Dinoponera quadriceps. Next base: position 1,534,890 of record NW_014554799.1, on the reverse strand, counting down.
TTAAACGTTATATTTCGCGCCGAAACTAACTATAATTTTCCACCAATGCACTTCTGACGCGCGGGAAACCTGGACGAACCGACCGGTGCGCGAACCATCCGTAGGAAATATTCATTCTCGATCTTAAACTGACGAGCGGATCCGTGACGTAACCAGTCCTTCGAACTGCATACCTCGCAAGGCCACGCGGCGCTGAGAGTTGACTAATTGACTCTTAGCTTCGCGTTAATTGCGCGTATTTTTCTCCGCCAGTTGTGCGCCGCGCGCTCTCGGCGAATATGAAATTATCCGTGGGTTGGCAGAAGTCGTCATTACGCGGCGCAACGATCGATGTATGTCCGGAATGCCGCACGTATGGTAACAGAGGAATGAATTCTTTTCTACGGGCTAATTATAATCCTTCACCCGCAATGTGACGCTCCTCGGCGCTGTCGACGTTCATTCGAAGATGCAGTTCGATATCATAATCAACTGCCGAACGAAATCTGTCCTGTCGAGGTTATATATTCGAATGTCTAATAATGTGATCCGATGTAATTGACGGAGGTGCTCACTATCCTTTACTTTGTCTATCTTCATAATTTATCGTAATTATCATCCAGGTGGGGAATTAATATTCATTATTCATGCTGCTACCTTGCCTTCCGGGCACAAACTACGTCGTAATCACCACAAACTCTGAGAATAACAATTAGTGTTATAAATATATTTAATGGACACTTCGTGTCAAATAATGATACTATTGTTATTATTATTCTTTTGGTCTTGCGGTATTGCGCGAGCGTTGACAAATTCCGAGATTGTACCGAAAGAGGGTGACGGTAAACGTCGTGCGAATATCTTAGGAATTCATTTGCTCTTGCAAAGCTGGCGCGAGAGTGATCAACCGAATATTCGGAGCTCTCTATCGCTGCTGCAACTGCAAGCAACCAGATGAAACAGCGATGTTCAGTAAACTGACGTCTTTCGGGCTGCGAGCAAGTGAATTGCGCGCTTGTGTTACACGACTGTTTCACGCGTATCAAAGCGCGAACACGCTGGTGCCGGCGTTCGCCTGCCGAAATCCGTGCTAATTCGCGTTACATCGATAGGGTTTTATTTTTATCAGCGGCTACGTCGCCCGGCGTGCTCGCTCGTGCGAGGGGGACACACAGGTAGGTGCGCGCCGATGCATCTCCCGTCGTCGATCGTATCGCGTGTATCCGCGATGCAACACGCACACACGGCCGCGGATACCGCTCGCTGGAAAATACCGTGAGCGTGCGATCGAACGAGCGGAACGAACGGCGAAGGTGCTCTCGTGCGAGAGAGCAAAAGAGAGGGGGGGAGCGGGTCGTGAAAACTGTCGGGGCGGAACGACACAGCCGAGGCAGAGATAATTGCCTCGCGAACTCGTCGTCGATCACGAGATCTCTCTTTCCTTCTCGACGGGTCTCCTGCTGCAAACGCGGGAATCACTTCCGACTCGAGGATTCGCGAAGACTGCGACGCCGTGTGACGTCATCGAGAATAAGATACATTTCACCATATCAATGATTTCTTTCATACCGGATGACCATGGGAGCGGTTTAGCTGTCAAAAATCATGAGAAGGGGTGCGTTTCATTCCTGAAAAGGCAAGAAAATAGTGAGTCGATTTGGAAAAAAGAATGAGTAAAAAGTGAGTCTTTTTCTAAATAATTTGCACGTTAAAAATGAAATTGTTTATCTGTAATAACATTTTTTTAAAAGATTAAAAACACTGATTCTATAGTGAACATCAATGAAAAGCAAAATCTGAATTTTGGGAAACGCAAAAATGTTGTATGATGCATAGAATTTAAAATTTATACAAACGAAAGGCTCTAATGGTATACAACCAGTAGAATCAGAGAACGAAGACAGATTGACAAATAAGAGCCGTCACTAGATGTTGAGCGCAACATTTTTAATTTTAGCGGGAGAATAAAATCTAAAATTCACCTTATAGAGTCTCAGTCTTGATTTCTTGAGATCGAGTTTCTTTTGAAAAGGCTTAAATCAAAAAAGTGAGAAAAATGCAGCTCTCTCTTTGAAAGTGAGAAAATGTAAGATATTTCTAAATAAGTGAGAAGAAGTAAGAAAATAATAAGTCGCTCTCATGCCTGTTATATGCTCCGCTATATCCCTTATGGTCGTGCGAACTGCTTAATCACTGCACTTTGCTGTCTCAGTTATTAATATCATTATCATACCGCGATGATTTCAATGTTGATGGTTGCGTCATGTGAGGGGTCTCCCCGATTTTGCTTGTGACTAACCCTTTCAAGATTTAGCTCTAAATATATCTGTACACGTAAATGTATATACGCGGGTATATACTCACAATACGTCCTCATCTATTGCAGAAGAAGCTTTTCCCCACATTTAATAAATAAATAAATAAACAAATTCGGCGATTTCGCCCGCACGATCGTCACGATCGAAAAGGCCGGATTCGATTTTGCGCCTCGTCAGAACCGAAGCATGCGTTAGTCGGCCGATTAATTCATGCAGGCGGGGCGAACGTCGCCGAATGCACTCACGTTGCTCCCGCGAAGCGGCGCGCACGCACGTACGCGAGGAAGCGCGTCGCGTTACGCGACGAATAATGATCGATTAGTCGGGAGATCGATCGCGCCTCACCATCGACGTACCTTAATACTGCATTACACGCATCATTCCGTCACGCTATCGTTCGTCGTCGCTGTTGATAACGACATTATGTGCCTCCGGGTACGCGAACTCGCCTTTTCAATCCTACGTATAATCATCGCCGCGAAGACACGTGACACACGTGGCGATCATAATCCATACTCGTTATCACTCACATCGCGACGAGATGCACGAAGAAGCTGTGCGTATGTGCGTGTGTTTGCACGTGCGTTATCGCCTCACTGGTTACCGCGACACGCCGCACACAGAATTATCCTCGTCGCGTATGCCTCGCGTATGCGAGTAAGGTACGATCGTTATCGCGATAACTCACTTTGCCACCGTCAAAGTATAGAGGATTAATCCCTACTCTGCGACGGAAAACTATCTTTATGCACTCGCGCGTAACCACGTTGCGTGCGTCGCGGCACACGACAGCCGGCTGCGAGAGAGGAGCGACAAAGCGCGGACGCGCGTAAGACGCGTGGAACACAGGAACGTGTCGCGAAAAGTGTCGAGGTGGTCTCGAGGCCGATGAAGGAGGACCCTTCCTTTCCTTTCCACCACGTCGACCACGCCGTTTTCTGACTCACGATTCCGACACGATAGCGAGACAGACGGCGGAGAGGGGCGGACGAGCCGCTCGATTACGAATGCAACACGCATGGAATATACCTCGGTCTCCTGCCCGCTCTGTCCCTCTGTCCGTCGGACGCACCATCGGCTCCCTTTTTCGTGATCCCGCGCCAGGTTATCGCATTTCCGGCCGAACGCGCTTCGACAACGCGGTGATTTCACGGCTGAAAGTTTAGTCCGCCGGCGAGTGGACGGACGGACGGTGTTTCGCCAGAAATTCCAACGCAGGTCCACGTGCCGTGGACCTCTCGAGTCGTGATTTACGCGACAATAACGATTTCTCTCGTCAAAGAACACACGCACTCTGTGTCGGATGAAAAGGGATACGAAAACTTTGTTGCGATTCGAATTAAAAACGACTACGAGAACGCATGAGGTGGATAAAGGTGGCGGAAATTAGAATAAAAATCGTTAACGGCGAGAAAAAAAATGATCGCAGCAACTATTAGCTTGTTATAGGGATGCTAAAGCCGATGACTTGATAAAGCCCGTTCTTTTTCGTTGAATTAGCTATACCAGCTTGTATCGGTTTTCTTCTCCTTTTTCTTCTTTCGTGTCTTAATTATGAATCTGTCTTTTTTCAAATTCTATAAGTGTACACTAGTTCAGCAAAAAAGGACAGACCTGTGAGTGTCAATAATGCAGTGGCGATCAACAAGATGTCACGGTACGTAAATACTGGCACGATCACGCTACTCTTTTTATATTTCTCATACATATAGATTTTATGTAAATAGAAATGCGATATAAATATGAATGCGAAGAATGCGCGCTATTCTGTTTTACTATATCTAATTTGAAAAAATCGAATCAAGATATATAAAAAACTTTTCTGTAAATTCTCCATATTTCCTCAGGCTTCTAAATTTTATTGAAGAGATATACAAACGTTTTTTGCAATTTTCCTGATTGGAACACCGACGCATTCGGTACGTACAAGTTTCCGGATTTCTGCTAAATTTACGGTAGCTAGAGATGTCACTTTGACATTTTTAATCATTTTTCCCACGCACTGAGCAATGCTTCAATTTATTTTCGCTCGTATTTTCACCGTATAAAATCATTTACAATTCTGTGTAACCTATAAAACGTAAACTTCGCAGAAAAAAAATCAGAATTCTGCCGGTAGTTTCCAAGTAATGGCATCCTGTAAGAGCAACGAGAGAGTCGTTATAGCGATCGTAGAGGCAATCGCCTCTACGATGTTATAAGCTGAGATCCATCGATAACGGTCCACGACATCGGGATTAGTCTCTGGCCGGTAGTTTTCTCACATCGGTGTATTTTTACTTTCGCGACGGTCGCGCCGGAAAATTGCAAGGGTTAACGACAACGACAATCACGTAATTAGAAGAGGATCGACCCGGCGCACAGGTCGCGATTGAAAACTTTCTACTGTCCTCCGTTATAGTAACGGTATCGCGGTGTACTACCATCGGCGCGCGTACGCGCATATGCGTATCGACAGCGGCAGGAAGTCGATAGCCGCAATAACAACGACGACGACGACGACGAGAGAGTCCCCAGCGCGAAGCACAAGTGGCACCTCTTCCTCGATAAAGCGCGTCGACGTTGATACGGCATTCCGACACGTCTCCACAGAGAGACGCCTAACGAAGACACGTATCTGGCTGGCTTCCCTGCGCCACTGCAGTGTCATCGGTTACAATATTACTTAGATTCGTAAAACTAGCAATCGCATCCACCCGAGCGAGACCGAGAGAGAGAGAGAGAAAGAGAGGAATGAAAATGCAACGACTGGTCTTCTCGAGATAAGTTTCCCGTGGATGCACGTAATTTCTCCATCGGAAGGCAAAATGACCGGAGTTTGACAAAAATTCGCAATCCTAATGACCTCACACGTGTATCGTCTGAATTATACCAGTTTACAACTAAAAATTACTTTGAACTGAACGTAATGTTTCTTATAGATTTTTGGATGCTGAAAACGATGTCGCCAATCAAATAATAATAATACAATAATGCAAAAATATATTTTTATGTAAATTAGTGTTATTAAAACGCGGCAAATTAACGTGTCCGACTCAGATAGGACGAGCGCAACGTTTTTGAATCGATGCTTTTGTGAAAAATTCATCGTGATCGTTTCGTGAATCAAGCGCGGATTATCGACGAGTAATTTATGGACAACATACGAAAGAGCGCCAAATGACGGAAATTTATTCGACGCACACTGTGCACATTTAGCGCCAATTATCGTCTCATTAATTATCCTAAATAAAATATTCCCACGCAGAGTCACGCGGATTAATCTTGATCGGATTCGTGTCGGAATTGAATTATACCCACGATAATGAAATCACACCTTCGTTAAACAAGCCCGATATCCCGTACCTATTATGACATCACATTGAATACTTTATTAGCGTTCTTGGCCTTCTGCATGTCGTTTAATACGTAGTACGTAGTACGTTGTACGTAATAGGTAGGTATCGGTAGAGCTCGATCTCTCCCATAATCCACTTAAGTGGGCTTTCCTTTCGCTCCGTTGGAATGCGAAAATTTATTCCATTCACATCGCGAGCACGTGATTTTCATCGAGTGAATCATTAGCGGATATTCGGAACGTCGAGTCTCATTAATGACGATTCGATGTACGTTCGGTCACATCATCGAATTACGACACTGTCGGTTTTCCGAATCGCCCGACACACAATTCAGTTTTAATATATATATTCGCGAATTACCTGCGGAGAGTCACGAAAAACGCGCTCTCGCAGGCGCGTTTATTAACACGCCGAAATACCGAGGCTCGACAGTCTCGAGCGACGTTACGTCAGGACGGCGTGAATTAGGCCCAAACGGACGATTTGATTGCGACGCGCATTTGATTGACAGAAATTGCGCTTGCCTTTTCCCATTCGACGACGTGTCATGGGCGATGACACGGATTTACGCGAATTACTGGTGAATCAGTAAAACGAGTGAGTCATCATTCGTAAGTTATTAGTAAGCCCGATAGAAATCGCTATTCGTCATGGTTTCCTCGATTTAATTAGATAACGATTCTTGTCCTTGCGAATGTAGTAGTAATTGGACAATAATTGATGTCCCGGCGATATAACGTTTCAACGAAGAAAAAACTATCGAAGTACAAGCATTTGTACACGGAGAAAATATTGCGGTAAGAGCGATTACAAAATTTTGTGACGCTGGGACCATATCGGAATTATTATTGAAATTATTATGCGTGTTATAATCTTTAGTGATGTGTACAATGAAATAATCACTAAAGATTACGACACACATCATAATTTCAATTATAACGCTGAGATATGGCCAAACATCACAAAATTGTGTAGTAACTTTTATTACAATGATTTCTCCGTGTATAAAAACAGTCACGGTGAGGTATAACCGAGGTTTAAGAGAATGTTGAAACGCATACGCGTTCGTCTGGCTGGTTGCCTTCCGGGGAAGAATATACGTTCGCTTGACAGAAAATCGATCGACAATCGAACCGGGAGGTAAATTATTATAAGCGCACGAGATGTACGTAAACAGTCCAAATATGTTGAATTTCAGAGTTTCGGGTAACCGTCGCGTCATTAATTTTCACGATGATAAAGGAAATGTATATTTTTTTACGCTCGTGTTTACATTTCAACACGATGCCGGCAGATTGCAGGGGAAAAACATCAGAGAAAGAACAAACAAACAAAATTCCGAAGTGAAAAGAGCGCGTTTCGTATCTCGCATATACGAGCATTACGCGAGTGCTTACACGAGCGTTAAAATATCACCGAACTATTTGCATCCGACGTGAAATTATATGCGGCGAAACGTTTTCCTCTCGCATCCAAGAGTCGCTTAAAAACTGCCAAAAACCGGCGACAACATTATATGTAGCATGCAGTTAGCACGTGCTTCGTACTTCGAAATACGTCAAAAATGTCGCTTCGGTATTTAATCCTGACAGTAACATATTAGGCTTACGAGGCCTACACGTGTTTTATCGCATCTTCTACGTTTCGTGCAAGACGCTGTACTCCACACTTCTATTCCTCTAATACTCAGAAAAAGGATTGAGTTCATTTGGTCACTGCTATTACCAGCCTGATCCAATGGGATAGCTGGTTTCCTGGTGGCAATCAGTCTGCAAAGATAATCGATAAAAATGGCGGTAACTTCAATAAAAGTAAATAATGAAAAAAGATGCAGAAAATCACGATTTTTATCATTTCTTTTCATAATGATGTGGGCGGGCCTATGACATCGCTTCAGCGTCAAGATCGCGGATGTTGCTCTCAGGGTTAATTGCCGCGAGTGATTCAGCGTTACGAACGCAAGAGGCCACGGAGAAGACGGCGTGTCGTCGGACTTTCTCGCTGGGAATAAGAATCGAGGTGCGAGCTCATCGAGCAGTCGTCGTCGACACACGCATAACGCGGTCCGCGATGAACGATCGGCGCGTCGAAGCTTATTGTGCACCTCGGAACACTTCGCTTAACGGTATCGTCTGCGGCCCAGAAGCGCTCTCGATTCTGTATGCACTTGGTGACACAGTTTGGCACAATGGCGCGCATTAATCGCATAACTGGCGGTGGTTGCGCAACCGCCCCATTGTGTCCGCGAACGGCGCGTGCACGCACGGCACATACGCACGAACGGACACACACGAGGCCGCTTCTCGCATCGAAACGCGATCGCCAACGCGACGTCCCGGATTGTCCCGCAGCTTCGCCGCAGCGCGTCAATAATTCACGCGTCCGTGCGCGCGAGGAGTCGTGACGTTTCGTCGTCGCCGTCGTCATCAGCGGCGGCGGCCCCGTTTCATAAATTCGCCACGTCACGCGATTGATACGTCGTTGCCCTTGCAGCGCTGTCACGCTGCAATCGTCGTAATATAATTGCGCACTGCGAAACCCGTCGCAGTTTCTTTGCTTGACTTTCACGTCAACTCCGAGCGACATTAAGTAGTATCACATTGGTCCATGAATTCGCGCATGTTTCCATTATGCAGATGCGTTCGTCGTCACCGATTTCGCCGACACAGACGGATTTAGAAATTAAATCCCCCATACAAAGGGTCGCGAATGATTGAAGAGAAGTCATCGAGACGGGAGGAGGTGTTAACCGCGTTTTAATTACTGCGTTTAAAAGTCCCTCGAGAGTATCGGAATTCACGACTCGGCTCTTTATCTTTTCCCCGATTACTTCCCTTTTAATTTCTCGTCTCGCGTTAAGGAGAGATAAATAGAGCAAGTGGGAGGGGAGCACGAGCTTCGTAGAGACCGTCGGTGCGATTTTCGTCTATCGGTTCTTCCGTCAATTTACGGTCGATCGCCCTCTTAACAATCGCGTCTCCGACAATGACGGTACACACGCTCGAGCGATTCATCATCTTCGGGTAAACTACAGGCGGCACTTACATCCCGCTCAATGGAGTTCCGCCGTGTCCTGCACCGCCGCAAGATTGACAAATCCGGGCTGCTGAGTTTGCCGAGTCGATAAATTCGCCAACAACCGAGTCGCCGCCGGCAACTCACAACAGATATTATTCAACGACGGGTAAACTGGATCACCGAGCATCTTCTCGAATCAACGCAGCCGCCACCGTTCTGTGAGCTTTCCACAAGTGGCAAGAGAGAGGGTAACAATTTGGGGTGAGTTGAGTATAGGCCCGACTGCCGCTTCTCCGTGGACAGCGGAAATGTCGCAAACTCGCCTAATGAACGTACAAAGCTTTGTCGGCCGAGAGGGTTGGCTTAACGCGCGCGACTTCAGATGGAATCCGTCGCCAGATTTCGCCAACTTGGCCCGCTTCCTCCGAAAGGATCTTTCCCGGACCGCGACGAACTTCGCCTTAACGTGATTCCGCGCGCTTGTCGGGACATGGCATTCACTGGCGACAACAAAGACAGCGTACGAGCGTGAGAGGGAGAGAGAAAGCCTGGTAACATCTTTACACCGTCCTGAATCACGGACGAAAATAAATTGAGCCTTAGTACATTCCGGCGTTTTTGGGAGGGAAGAAGGTGGATGAAGCAGCTGCAAAAAAACGATTCGGACAAGTCGTAACGATCTCCGACCTAAATCTCCCGGAAAACCATCGATCAAGTTTCTTAGAGTAGTCCCTCAAAGTGCGCGAAGAGCAAGGGTCAGCTAACCTCGTCCCAATTTTGTCACGAGGAGCGACAGCGGGGCGATTTTGATTAATTCGCGATGTCCATGATCCGCGACGAGAGAGGCAGCCATTAATAACGCCGCTCGTTCTCTCCTCTTGCGTCACACGTGAGGGAGTGATTCTTGAAGCTCTCGACGCGTCCGCGCACTCATATGTGTATGTGTGTGTTAACGAGAAAAAGATGCTGGACTTCCGGATTAGTCGCACGCCTCGCTTGAAGATTTAATTGCGAGCTTTCCGCGAAACTGACGGGTCTCTCATCCGCCGGCTGGCGGAGAGAGAAGACGCCAAAAGGAACATGTCGAAATAATACGGCCCAATAGGGGTCCTCGCGAGGATCAGCCTCGGTGGGGTTAAGCGGCGGATGATGCTGGAAAACCGACGTTATGATAGCGGGAAGATAAATGAACTAATTTTTGTTCTCTCGAGGAGGCTGATAGCGCGGAAGCTCGAGAGACGTCGAGTGGAAGACTATAAGAAGACAGCAACCGAAAATTCCGGAAGTGTCGATATATATATTTTTCGTAATTACCTTCGTAATTAGTGCAATTTATTTCCCCTGTCATTGATCGGCATCGTGTCATCCTACGTTTATCTTAGCGTACTGATCACAAAACCAGTTCAGTTTCGCACGTAGAACCGTATTGACGGATATTGATAATGATATTCGTTAAACATTAAAGCTAGGGGTGTTCGCATAGAAAAGAATCGATTTAATAAAATCGATTCTTGTGAGGAAAAAATGGATCTTGTCAAGATCGATTCAGAATTAAAGATCCCTAATCAAAATATCTCCGATTTAATATATTAGTCCATTGTTCTTGCACAGAAAAAAATTAGTCTTAAATCAAAAATATATATTCTTATATATAACCAAGAATATTACCTTATAATTTTGTCAGATTTTTAATCTTGATTTGATTGTTCGACTTAATGTCTTGAATTTGTATTGATGCAAATGTTATTTGAACTCAATTCAAAACTAAAAAAATCTTCTAAGAATATTATAATATTCTTGCTTATATATGAGAATATCTATTCTTGACTTAAAATGATTTCTTTACTGCGTGCTCGTTAATACAGATCCGAGTACCGGTTTATTTACGTCTTCATAAACACGATCTTTCCGACGCACGGGAAAAAAGCTCGCACCATCACATCGTGCGAAGGTGCGAGAGGCGGTACTCGCGTGGAGAAAATTTCCTTAAACAAAATTTCCAAGATAAACGCAAAATAAATCGTGGCTCTTCGTTTTCCCGTCGGAATTTCAACAGCAACGTAGAGAGACGGGTGAGAGAGGTGGGGAAGGGGGGAGGATCGAAGAAGAGTCACCGAGCAGCTTCGGCTTCGTGCAAGTTTAATTGGTTCCCAGAATCCATTTTGCCTGGTTTTTAGCCGCCACGCGCTTCATTTTCCACCCTCTCGGGCTCCTCTCTCCGCGTCGGCCCCGCTGTTTTTGGTGGATATCGAGTTTTACGATCGACTCGCTGCGGGCGACATCCGAACCTGTCCGCGTGCGCCCCTCATCGTATGAAATTAAATCAGAAAATTTCCACGACGTACGGCGTAAGCGGGCAAATGGCTGGTGGTCGGGCGGGTAAGTTCGGGCTGGAAAATTTTCAATTTCTCCGAGCGGATGTTTCCCGACGAAGCTCTGGTCGCGCGTAGAAATCTGAATTTTCTCGTGTTACATTTTTCGACACACTCCTGCTCATCCCTGTCCATTCCCGCGAACTTTGTCTCGTTTCTAGGCCGATGAAAGTTGGAGAGGCGGGAGGAAGTGGACGCCACCCCCGTATATCTCACGTTCCCGACATAACTCCCGGCTGGTTAGTAACGAAGTATCTCGGCTACTCACCGTCAGCGCGATAACCCGTCGACTCTCTTCGGACTTCACCGCAGCGGGAAGCTTTATTCGCCGTAAAAGTATGCTGTCGAGGAGTTTCAACGACCTCCTCGTAGCGATGTGGACGTTGTTTTGAATAATGCTGCTGGTGCTGCACGTGCGCAATCGCGGAACATTGCACTCACCCGGCGCAGTAATGCAATCGGGTTACCGATGCTCTTTATTTATCGTTCGATGAGAACGCCTGGCACGCCGAACTAACGAACTTGGAAACGAACAATATATCCCATACCCGTCAAACGAGGTTCGTGCCCTTCGCTTCGAAACGAGCATCTTTAAACGACTGCGGCCTCTCCTCGCTGCACCCTTCATCTCTTCAAATTTTCTATCTCGCGACGGATGAAATCACCGTCGGTTATGCGGGGATGAAATCTCCATCTCGCTGCGGAGGGATCGAGATCACGCTGACTCGGCCGTCGAAAGGCACGCTGACATCGGTGATATGCGAAATCTTGCCGGTCGCGAGAACAGCGCTAAACGGGCGCGATCGAACGCGCGCAGCTGAAAATTTCTCCTCTCTCCTTCGACGGCGTCGGAACGCCGCGGTAACGACATCCTCGGCGACAGGACGGCTGAGCCAGCGTTATCACAGCGCGCGCCCGCCACCGAAAGACTTATTGACCGGTGACCCGGACACGATGCCCCTCAGTGGTTGCAGGTCGTTCCTGCGCGCAGACACTTCCGGCCACACTCGTTAGCCGGCCGGCGGACCGCGGAAAATGACCGCTTCAGCGAAACTCGCGGGCGCCTCGCGACAAATCGACGTGTCCGCATCCTTTGACCGATCGCGATCATAAGTCTTCGTTTCTCTCTTTCTCGGGGGAGAGGGAGGGAAGGTGCCGAGCATTGTCCGCGACTCGATTCTCATCGGGTCGTATTATTGACTATCGCACGGTACGTGATTAATAAGCGATTTCAGCGATTCTGTTCTGCAATGTGTACTCGTGGGATTTCCCGTATTTTCCGATCTTTTGTACACATCTTTTGAAAAATGTGCTACCGTTCGAGTCATATTTATTTGATCCAGATAAAATGGCTGCTCCAATCCTCTTTAGCAAATATTTACTAAAAGCAGATATAATTGACTATATACAATATATTTTCTTAGTAAAAGTAAACATTTATTTATAGGTATTAAAACAACTGTGACAAATGTTATCATTCATAACATTGAGAATATGAAAATTTAATTTTTAGAAAATATTTACCGGACAGAACAGTCTAAATTAAAAAAAATATCTATTAGATATCTTCAATGGAGGAGAAGTATTATAATTATAATAAATGTTCTCTTAAATTTGAAACTATTTTATATTTATATTCAATAATTTATTGACAAATTAAGATATTATTGTGTTCAAATAAGTATTTACTACAAGTTACGAAAATATACTTACACTGATAAAAATATCCTTTAATTTAAGATGCTGAAAAACAGATAATTACGTCCACTTTTTTCTATGTATAGCACTTTTTTCTGTGTTATTATAGTTCGATATCCGGGGGATTCACAATCGCACAATAAATTAAACACGATCGATCGCGATTCATTCGCGAAACACAACGTTTCTCGTTCTTTGATTTATTTATCAATTCTCACGCGCACGAATCCTTCTTGATAATCTTTTAGTAACCGCGGGACACTGAAAATAAATCGAGAAAGTACGAACAATACAATATTTAAGCGCAATAAACAGAGACAGAGCGCCTCTCTTCTGGTTAAACGATCTAATCCCAAGTAACGTTTACAGTTTAAATTTCTACGGCTTGTATTAAGCGCGCCTCACAATCCTGCGTTTCCTAGACAACAGCTCTCCAGAGATCGCGTCCGCAACAAACGATACATTATACAGAACGGTCGGGAATTAGGTCGCGGGCTGTAAATTAAACAAACTGTGCAAATGCACTTGTGCGCATATTTCGCTGCAGATGGCACGGACCAAAGGCGTATGCATTGTGAGCGCGTTGTACGACGGATTTATTTTAATTAGAATGGAGACGATGCATCTCTCATAAAGTAGAATTACAAATAAATAAATTTCCGTCCTACTGTTAATCTAATTGTGGAAAAAATATCGTACTCGTTTTAATGCGGAAACTCACTTTTGTCACCATATTTATTTTAACGTATACACACATTTATACGATGTAAAAATAACAAGATATTATGCTTGGCAATGAGGATTGTAATGGAGATGGTTCGGGAATAGATACAGGAAAATTAATCGCGCAACATGCTATCATGTTATTTACGATATTAACGAGAGGACACGCAAAACAATTTGCAATCGATTTCCGTTTGAAATAAATCAGGAATAATGTAATAAAGGAATAATAAAAGAGGAGAGTATAGAACAAATGCGAATATTGAGAATAACACAACGATTTAACCGATCCGAATCGAGAGAGAGGGAGAAAAGAGAGACAGGGATCATCGCAAATTAGAGAGAGGATATGTTCATCGTTTTTACGGAACCGCACGCTTATAACTATATCGAATTACAGGAAAAATGCAGCGTGCGAAAATTCGCCCGGGAAGTCCCGCGAACAATGCGGCAACTACCAGTGTCGCGTCTGAGAGGAAAGGGAAAGGGAAGAGGAAAGGGAAAAATTCGCGGAGCTTTCCCGGGAAGCGCGGTGTGGAAAATTCTCGGTTAATATTATCCCGCCAGAGAGAGAGAGAGAGATAATGCGGGATCATCTCGCGCCGGGGAATCCATTATTCTTCGATGCAAAAGCACTGCTTCCGCTCTTGGAAATTGTCCGGCGCGAGAGCGTTCTTAATCCTTGCTACACATGCTTCCGTTTCCGGCGAGCATTGCCGCGACGCAGTACGAGTGTCCATTGAAGGATTCACGAAAATATGCGCGGAATTACACGCGTGGTTATTCATAGCGTATTGTTCCTCGAATTCCAGCAACGGTGTAACTTTTCCCGACATGGCGACAGTCGGAAAGTAGAATGAAAAAAGATATTCGCGAGGTGAATTCCTGTCCTCTACGGTGTAGAGTAGAGAGCGAGGCAATACGTACAAGAACACCGGAGTTTATCATGTATTTTAAAACAGAATAATTCTCGCGGAAATGAGAGAGACAGAGAGAATGAGAGAGAGAGAGAGAGAGAGATGTGAAAATCCTCGCGAGGAAGTTCAAAGCCGGAGGAAAGAAAATGCGGGAAAAACGAGGATATGCATTAAGTAAAAACAAGAAGACCGGTACCGTTAACACGAGTAGATGCGAAGACGGCGTGAAGCGAGATTAACTTGAAAACGGTAAGATCGGGGACGGGAATCGTTGAAAGATTAATGAGGCAGAATCGTTAGATTGCTGAGTTATAACGGGAACGTGCAGTAAAGTCGCGCGTTAACAAGAAATCGGCGACTCGAAAACGCTTCGAATACGTCCACGAGGCGAGAGGAACTCGAGAAGAATCCTCTTTTTCTGAATTTAAGTCTCTTTCTTTCTGTAAGTTTCAACAAAACAACAATAAGTAATCATTTCTAACATTAAAGGACAATAGCCTCTACAGTGTTGTATCTTTCGAGATTCCCCATTAGCAATTCAAGTCTGATGAAAGCTGCAAGGTTAATGCGGAACATTTCACCTCAGGTATGTACATTAATATCGCTCGCAACGATAATCGTCCGCGTTAACTCGCGTCCGTGGAGAGCGCGCACCTGCGTAATTCGTTAATCTCTTCGCACTTGCACAGTCGGTATTTCCGTCGGGTCTCGGAATAGTCGGGCAAATTTTTCATGACGTCCCTTTCAGACCCCGGACACCATTGTCCGCGGGAGTTCGCGGTTCCTGCGGATTTCCTCGTACTGAGCCGGACACCTCCGGCCGACGTACGTGCGGACCGTGAGGACCGCGGGAGAAATTAAATTCGCCCTGTGTTACACATCGGATACCAAAGGCGAAGGGAGATCCCGAAAAACACTGATCGGGAATCTCAGGAAATCCTACGAGTTCACCTATGATAACACATCGTGCAATCGACATTTTGTAGCGGATAGTGCGGACATTGTTTGCTGGATCCGCGGAATTCTCCGAGGCAATATTTCTCTCTCGCTATATATCCTATAAATGATTCTCCGTTATTTAGGTCAGCGCAATCTCTCTCTATCTCTCGCTCTTCTCCCCTTCGAAGAGCGCGATTTACCTACTCAAGTTTCTCTGACGTCGCCATTAAAATCTAGCGATTCAATCCGGCGATAAAATCTCGCAATTATATGCGATTGAGCGAGATAAATGATTCTCCTCTCCTCCGTCCGATATCGTGGTGGCCAGAATTCGGCGGTATCTGGCGAGGATGCGGCAGGACGCATTCGGATCGATGCGGAGGATACCGCATCACGTAAAGCGGAGATTGGTCGGTAGCTCGCTTGTTCGCTCGCTCGTGACCCGGGCCAGCTCTCGCGACCTTGGCCCGCATTTCAGAAATGCAGCTGCGCGCATGGCGCCACATGCATACCCGAGTGTGTCCACTCTCGCATACGCGAGCGCGGACTATCGCCGGGGAGCCGTATCGAACTAACCGGCGTCGTGCGCGAGGCATAATTGACGATGGGTTCAAAGGTCAAATGAATTCCTAAACAAATACCTACCGCCCATCGACAATACCTCTATCGTCGTTAAGCTTACCAGATTCCAACGCGCGATTCACGACTGTGAGAGTCGGCGGACGCGACTGTAGAAATAAATGATTTGCCCGTCGATTTGCGAACTCGATTAGGTGGCAGGGTTGGAGTGTGTCGTTTTGAATGATTTAATCAAAAAAATGGGGGTCCGTGTAGAGGTAAGAAATATTTTTAGGAACGTTGGAAGGCATTTTCTGCGATAGCAAGAGGGAAGGAAGTCGCTAGAGCGAAAAAGTGGGCAAGGAAGGAGTTTTAGGGGAAGTGAGACGGAATTTAGGGGAAGCGCGAGATATGAGATTCGATCGATACGACGGGGCAAATTAGTTAATAAAAAAAAAAAATAATGATACAAATCCGATCGATGAAAGATGCCGAGGCGCTCGACGACGATTTTCCGGGCGCGACGCGAACCCTCGTCGGACGACCCGGAGTAATTAAAACGCGCACTCACGGACGTCGGTCGTAGCGCCGAGGGCGCTGCAATAAAAATGCAGCCGCATCCTTCGGCGCGCGGTGTATCGACGAGAGGCGAGTCAAATGAAAAAGCTGCAAGGAATTTACCCGTGGCGAACTTTCCGAACCGCGCGTATGTACGTACGTGCATACGTACGTCAAACGAAGGCAGCCGGAAACAAAGACGAGTCCGCCAATCAACGCCGGAATTGTTCCAATCAAACGGGATGAAAATTACAGCCGGCCGAGTGTGAGAGCGCGCGCCGGCTTTGTTCCTTTCCGACGGTACCTCCACTTTTTTTTCGCAGGGCGCGATTGTTTTTCCGTAAAGCCAGACGCGACGCAAAACTCGATACCTCGAGATGACAGGGCGTCGAGAGAGCAAAAGAGAAGGAGAGCGAGAGGAGGATCCTTTTTCCTTCCCGGCGGAGCGTTGATTAAGTTTAATTAAACGTCCGGGCGCGCTGCAATTTTTAATCGACGGCCGGACTTTCACGCGCAAAAGAGCGTCTCCGTCGTACGAAGCCCGCTATATTATCAGGTCGCCAAGGATGAAATTTGCAGAAAAAAAAGGCAAAGTTGTTTAATAACTTACAAATATAAGGAATTATTTTATTCATCAAAGTACGCACCCATATTGTCTATACACTTTTGCCATTTAAGCGGCAGGTTGTTCAGGCCGGTGGTATAAAACCCTGGCGGACGTGAGTCAATGAATTCCTGGAAGGCCAGTTTTGCAGCATTGTCGGAATTAAATTGTTTTCCTATTAAAAAGTTGTCCAAATTGCGGAAGAAATGGTAGTCAGTGGGGGCTAGGTCTGGTGGATATGGAGGATGATAATGAAGTTCCAACTCCAATTCCTGTAGTTTCGCCACAGTCATCTGTGCAGTGTGTGGTCTAGCGTTATCATACAATAAGATAGGAGTCGATCTGTTGACCAATCTAGGCTGTTTTTCTTTAAGTTTTTGCATCATTTCGTCCAGTTGGTTGCAGTATATTTCTGCTGTGATCGATGAGCCAGGTTTCATGAAATCATAATGGATCACACCTGCGTTAGACCACCAAACGCTCACCATCAGCTTCTTTTCATGAATATTGCGCTTTGGAGTGTGTTTTGGTGACTCATCCGTGTCCAACCACTGTGCTGAACGTTTGCGATTGTCATATTGGATCCATTTCTCATCACAAGTGACGATTCGATTCAAAAATGGATCAGATTTGTGACGAGAAAGCAACATCAAGCAAATTTCCAAACGCTTTTGTTTCTGTTTTTCATTCAGTTCATGCGGAACCCACTTATTCAACTTTTTCACTTTACCGATTTGAGCTAAATGAGTTAATATTGTTTGTTTGCTAACACCAAACTTCAACGATAATTCATAGGCACTCTGTCATGGGTCAGACTCAACGGTGACCTTTATTTTCGTCATTATTGACTTTTGATTCTGGGCGACCGCGTGGCTCATTTGTGAGGTCAAAGTTACCTATACGAAATTTGGCGAACCAATTTGATACTGTCTGCTGCGTACTAACATTAGAGCCAAATACACTATTAATGTTTCGCGCGGTCTGCGATGCCGTAATTCCACGTAAGAACTCATACTTCATAATAGTGCGAATTTCCGACCGTTCCATTTTCAACAAAATTAATCTTAAAAAAAAAAGGTTTTAATATTTTTTAGAACATACAATGATTTCTTTAAACAGGCGAGATATGTAACTTTCCAACACAAAAAAAAACAGAACGGTAATATATTAATTAAGCCAATGTCAAGTAATAAGCTGTTACAGTTGGTAATATTATTAACTACAAATTTCACCCTTGCCAACCTAATATATTTCCTTCGTGTGCACTTCCACCGTGATATGCCCTTTTTCGTTTCATCCCCCCCTCCCTCCTCGAGATCCGCTATACTGAAAAATTAATTTCGTTGGATTTATCCGACAACGGACAACCGAACGCATTTTGGCCGAAAGGAACGGAATTTCTGGTAATAAGAACCAAATTTGGCTCACGAGAAATAAATTGTGTTTCCTTCGACCCAAATGCGTCTGGTTGTCTTTTTATCAGGCAAATCCAATCAAATTCAATTATCAGCGTACGTGCGGGATCGATAAAGCTCGATCGCGTTCGAACACACCTCAATCGAGGAATTATCAGTCGCGACCGGAACCGTCGACCGACGAAACCGCGCGCGTCCGAAACGGTCGGACGAGTTAGTGTATTCAGGAAATGACGCGAGCTGCTAGTTTATATATACGCTTGCGGAAATGAGAGAAATGCGGCGGTCCGGTTGCGCGCAGGTGCGCGAAACTTTCGCGGTCGCGGCTTAATGAAATATTCCATTCATGGTAATGTTTAACTGCGGACCGACTTCCAACAGCGCGGACGTGCCGCCGGCCAGTTCCCCGAGTAGTCAAGAGTGCAATTAGTTCTTCCTCGCGCTACCCTCCCCTTCCCCTCTCGTCCACTCGATCGAGTCGAACTTTTCACGTCCTGCCGAACCAAGACTCACCGCTCTCTCGCCGGAGTGAGAGTTTGAAGTTCCTCGAGCGGTGGAAGGGAGATTGGGATTAGGACAGATTGAATTTATTAAGAGCTTCGGAGAATCGAAATCTCGGCGAAATATTGAAAAATACACCGACCGCGGAGCGAGAACATCGAATACACGCTTAATGCGACCGCGCGATCCGAGTCGCGAAAACGCGGAATATCAGTGCGATTATTCTTTGCATTTTTCCTACGAGAAATCGTTACCTTTTTATGGCGATAAATGCGCACGGGTAGAGGATAGATTGTTTTACCGGATAAATACGCGGCCGAGTGGGGCTTTACAGGGAACGATAAATATGTGTGAACACGTAAGACAAATATAAACACGAAGAGCGGAGAAGAGAAACACGAGGAGATCGGGCGAACGAGCGAGAGTCGGGTGTAACGCGAGAACGAGCATTCCAAGTTATACAGGGTGTCTCGAAATTGGTCCGACAAACTTCGAGTGCTTATAAAGAACACCAAAACAACTTTCGTTAATAAATCCATGTTCGCTCTGGCATTAGAGTGAATTATTTACAGTAGTTGTTCAAAGTGTGTCGGCGAATTCACTTCAGCACAGAGATATCAGCGATTTTTCTCTTGGGTTCGGTTTTTGTTGCTACCTCTTGATAAAAAAACTTTATTAAAAATTGCTTTGTCAAACTGAAGACTGTTGGGAATTTTCAAACAGGTAGAATTAGTATTGTTTCTTATTGATTCGCGAGCTCGGTATAGCAGCATTTTTTAAAAATCTTTATTAACAGGAAGAACCCCTTTAGTATACAACAGAAAGGAGAACAGTTGTTAACATAGTGAAGAATTAAAGCTGCCAAGTTGAAACTACACGAGCGTTAGCCTAAACGCCGACGCGGAGCCATCGAAGAAATTAACAGAAGTAGAAAATTTGTTCGCGGAAATCATCAATCTATCAATACAAGAATAAGTTCCGTGTAACGTGCGGTGACAATTAACATAAAAAGTGCCGCATTGTCACAATTCTCTAGTAGTCCTTTACAAGCACTCGAAGTTTGTTGGTCTAATTTCGGCACACCCTGCGATTCGATGGGCATTATCTCCAAGTTCATCTCCGCGTGCCCGCTTAATCCTATTCCGTACGCGCAATGTCCAACGGCGACCTTAACCCGCGCAATCCCGGATACACGGCGACGTGGGAGCTTCGTTCGCTCGCTCACGCGCGCTTCGGACTCCTGCATAGCCCCTCGGGCGGGACTTGAGAGGTTAACAACGACAGGTCAATAGGGGCCGAGCTGGCGACGCGTAAGCTTCGCAGTGGCACGTAACGTGTCCAGAGCAATCCCGCCTCCATGACAGCCGGGCCGATTCGATAATCCCTTAATCCGTCAGCAATTAGCTCGCGCAGCGACGACCCTCCACCGAAGCGCTCGTCCGATATGATTTATCTCGTTCTGCTCGGTCTACTTTTCAAATTAATAACGAGACTCCACGTTTCGTTTAATCGAGGCGACAGATCGAGCGATGAAAGCGCGAGACGAACGGTTCACGAATCCTGTGTTTGCAGATTCGCGCTTGCACTTTTCAGTCGCAACGATTTCACGGGATCTCGGCGAAGGAACGATATGAAATGGGACAACTTGGGCGACGTGCGAAGCAGCCTCGAGTAAAATCACACGAGAGCGAAGACACGTGCTGCGCGCGATAACGCCGTCTCTGTATACGATACCCACGCATCTTTCGCGAAAAAAGAACGGAGTCGGAGATCGAAGACGGTTCTCGCGTGGAATCTCGCGAAGCGCTCTGAAGAACCTGATGGGACTCACCGTGAGACATCCTCCTGGGAAACGGCGCGCGGCGTCCCGGTGCCGTGCAGCGCGAGGGAAGACGCGTGGCGTGACTCTTGCGAGTACGGGAGCGCCGCGGTGTTGTTCTCCAGCGCCGACACGGAGCCGTTCTGCTTGCCTGTTGACGCACAAGATCAAACGCACTTGATTACACGCTTGATTAAACGGTCATCGCAATATTGATATTTCGACGAGAGCCGGAGCTTCCCGTAATTCTGTCCCGGGACAAGCGAAACATCGGACTAGTTCCCGACTATTCGGTGTATTTGTTTTCAGTCTGAGATACAGCGATGGCACACGCGTCGTATCGCAGATTTCGATGAGATTCCGTCCTTCCCGTGTTTATCAATAAAGTATGAATCCGAAGGAAATCCGTCCCGAGTGCGTTAAGTAGAAGTACTCATGCGTATATCCGTGATCGTAAAATTTCAGTGTCCAGGTGTTATTGTGGAATACGAATGACTATACTCAGAGGAAGAGTTAGCTATAGGAGGTAAAATCTAGTTGTAGCAGCTAAAACAGGGACGGCTAATACCGTTACTTCTTCTTCCATTGGCGCTACAGCCTCTTGTAGAGGCCTGGACCTACCTCTCTCTTACGTATGCGTGTGGTGAGCACGCAAATTATACACACGCATACGGGACCTACAGTTTAAACGCCGGTTCCGAACGGCGAGAGAGGTTTTATCATGGCATGAACAATACTCTTGGTGGTTTGCCAAGGCCACCGAAGAGAAGCTACGAGCGAATGAAAATTTGCTGCTTCTGCTGGGAATCGAATCTTTAAGCACGGCAGACGGTACGCTGTCTACGCCACGCTCGCGCTCTAATACCGTTACTATCGCAATTAAATTTATCAGCTGTGGTAACAACGACATTAACTAAGACAGGTAAAATGTATTTGTTGCAAGATACAATTATATCGTTCGCTGTAGCGCCTTAATTCGAACAGCTAATCAATTTAGCTGCGGTAGTAATAACATTAGTCCCTATTTCAGCTCCTGTGCTTAATTCTTTCTCTGAGGGTAAAAGATCGGCATGACTCGATCTTTTATATAGGATCGGCCATTTAAAGTATTATAAAACTGTTTTCTTTGAAAATACTATAGGAAACATCATAGCAAAAAAATGCTTAACGCCATATGATTCCGTTAAAAAAGAATCCATGATGATATTGAGATCTTCGCGCTCATTCAGAGTCAAATTAATGTCCTGATTTTTTTTTTCTTCGAATTAAATAACTTTTATATAGAAAATTTTTGCTATGACCCGCACTTTCAAAGATAACAGCTTGGTAACTTTTTAAATGGCTCACTCTGTATATTTCTGCAGAGATTCAGTTGCAGATATAAATTACGATATGCGTGTGATATTATAGAATTATAAATATTTGTTTATTATTATAATTTAATTTTTTTTTTTAATATTTACTATTTAATTAACATTTTTAATTAATATTTTTACTTTATTTCGTCACACAACGGCACAACGGCCGATCTTATCACCCGTGTATTTACCGCGGGACTCATGATACTAATGCATTTTAGTCGACATTTTATTTGTCCGCGTGTGTGCGCGCCGTATAAAAAGCAAAGGGAGAAAAGACAAACAGGTAAACCGCGGTAGAAAACAGCGTTTTCTCGATCCGGCGAGCGCCTGCTTGTTTATTCGCGCGGAGATGCTTTCTCTGGGAAACTCGATGCGCGCGCGCTTCCCGCCGGCTGGAGATTAAAGCAAATATTCGAATAATCTCGGAAGTACCGATCCGTCGCAGCATTAAAGGGGCAATTTGAATTCAACCGGCATCGAGCCACGGCCTTTCCCGCTCGCGGCGGATCGAACCGCGGAACTATCGTTCGCGTTCACTTCGTTAGGGAGGAGGGAGGGGATTAATACGGAAATATTGCGAGGGATACGCGAGACCACGACGATGGCTTAGCGTGTCTCGAATACTTCGGCAAGCAATTTTTCACCATTCGCGTGTAACCGTTCGCGCGAAATACGGCTAATGACGATCGATCTCTCCTCCACACGCGTCTGGCTTGCGAATCCCGCTCAAAATAATTTCGCTGACCCGGCCCGACCGTGCAGCATTTTTCCGGGCGGCATCGAATTTTAACGTCGCACTTTCGAGATTTCCCCGATCGGCACGTTTTCGCCACGCGGTGCGCCGCATTCGCAGCACACGCGCGAGGGGAGGTAAGTCGGAGCCGCCGCGCGAACTCAGGCGAGTTTACGAGATCCCCGTTTTACGAGATCGATGAATAAGTTACGGGCCGATCGTCGGAAAAGCTCGGTGACGGGGAGGAGCGGCGGATCAAAAATTCATTTCCGCGCCCCTCGATGAGAAACCGGGCTCGTCCGTGTTTATTCCCAGCCGGGAGAAAGCGCGGAGAACGACGAGGGGGCTGCGACGGAGGGAGGGACACGGTTCATTTGAATTTCAACGCGCCGCGCGCGGCTTTGAATAATTAATAGGACGTCGTAATTATTATTTCGATCGAAGCTGCGGAAAAGCGGAGAAAAATGCGATCGCGCGACAGAGGCGACGGAGACGGCGGCAGCGGAACGACGTTTCTTGCGGTATGGTTATTAAATCGTGCACGGTCGCGCGCGGAATTTTCGGGCACCTTCGTCGCGTAAATCACGCTCCCGTCGGGCTTCGCGCCGCAATTTTATTTCGCCTGATTGATAGTCCACGAAATTGTGTTTGCGTTTATATCGTAACAAATGCGTTTTCCCCTCTTATACGTTCCCGTCAGAATTACGACAAGGTCGGTGAAATCGCGGAACACCTTGAAGAAGCGCGAAATTAAAACGGCAGCCCCAAGGCCTCGTGCGATTAAAGCTGGAACGAGACGTCAATCAATTTGCGCCCGTGTGAAATCACTAACGCGCGTCGACTTCTTCGTGGTGTTCCGAGATGCACCGGGAACGGTAAGTGCGCGTATGAAATGCTTGGAAATCTGATGACTTACGTGGCTGAGGCGAGAGAGAATTGTCCGACGCTATCGGAGGAGGAGGCGGAGGTATCATTCCACGTTCCGGTTTAGCGACCAGAAGCACGACGCGATCTTGGGTCGCCTTCAGAGTCGCAACGGCCTCTTCGTGTGTCACGTTCTCCAGATTCTTGTCGCCGTGCTGAAACCAATACGATTTGCCTTCAACGACGTTCCCGTTCCTCGATGTTTCGACGTTTCGTGTGCGCTTAATGCATTCGCTTCGGGAGACTCTTATTGAAAGACGAGACTTCAACATCTCGTTCTCCCCGAAGCGAACGTGTTAACATAGATTCGCTGATGGTCGAGGACGGAATAAAGCCATTCGGGTCGTCGCCGAAAGCGTGACCATTCCTCTCGGTGAGCAAAAATGAAAATACGTTCTCGACGGTGCAGCAAGAAAAATATTGTCTTGCATAAGACAGCGCGTAAAATCATGTCATGAAATGTTTATTAGCGCGGACGTAGCATTTATGCGACGATCGTTAAACAGTTTATCAACGGCAATTAAAATTCATCAATATACCGTTAAATTGATCGACGATACGAAGAAACGGTCGTTCTTATTGGAAGAAGGATAGTTTTAGCTTTCGAATGCAATTTATCGCATGTCGCTACGACTTTTCTACGCGAAGATATCGACGAGCGGCGGTTCGTTAGAAGGTGACTGAGGCAGCCGACAATGTTGCGCGGCGTCCCTTTAGTCGGGCACGCCGTCGGTCGGAGGTAGACAAAGGTGTGAGGTCGGCGGCGCAACGTACTACAATGTACTAAGCGCGCTTTCACCAATCGGCGGCACCGCTCGACAAAAAAGTACAGGTGCTTCGAACGTCCGTATCTCATCGAAAAATCGACGTACGAATATGAGATAAACGCACACATTCTTCTCGACACGACAGAGTGCACGCGTTTGCGCTGGTCACATATGCTCTTATCGTGACACATGTTTCTTCTGTTATATAATTATGACACGTGACATAAAGCCATATAACGTTGCATAGGGCTGTTAGAGTACATTGAAAAATTGGATAATAGTGTTAACAATTTCTATCACGTAAAATATAAAATTTCACGTATCACGTTAAAAAACTTTGCGACAAAAATGATTCACTGAAATCTTGTATTATTTTTATATGAAGAATGTGTTAAAAAGTACACAAATATAATGTCAATATATGTTGACAAGATGAATGTGTTAATTTAATATTATACTTGTGTACTTTTTAACACATTCCCTATGTTAAAATAACAAAAAATTTCAGTGAACCGTTTTTAATACGAAATCTCTTACCGTGCACCTCATTCGAAAAATCTTACGTTGCAATTTTCGCGTAATTTGAATTCCGAATGACTTTCTTTTCAATTGGCACTTTCCCGAGTGCGGATTGTGTATTCCAATGCTGAGTATCGAGCTGATATTGAAAACTTGGCATTTAATAATGGCACAACACACAGCCGGCACCATAAAATCCCACGTGAGACATGTTTCCGTAGTAACGTCTGACGTCCGTATTAATACTCCGGGCTTTATTCATTTCTCGCGAAGATATTGTCCGTTGGGAATGGTTCGATTTTTTTGCTCTTAATGGAGAAACCAAAGAGGGAGAAAGATACATAGTCGGCGTAGTCATGCAACGAGCACAAACAATTCGATCATGGCGTCGCGTACCTCGATAATTGATTTTCCCCGTTCAATTTCCTCTGTCAATCGTTGCCCCCTTTTTTGCCCGCCGACTATGTTTCCCTTGAGACACCAAGAGGCAATCGGTCGTGATTATTCTCGAGCCGGCGCGTATTGAGAGACGTCTGACGAGGAAACCGTGACACGATACGGCCGTATAAAAATTTCTTCTCATTTTGTCTGAGAAAGTATACAACAATATTCCTTAGCAAATTTTTACGTTGATCGAATAAATATATTTTTTTATCATTTTCTTAATCCAAGTAAAATATTTTTCACGTAAATTATCTAAATAAAATATTAATTTGATCTAAATCAAATTTACTTAATCCAAATAAAAAATTGCTAAGGAATATTGATTGCTAAGGAATTATTTACTTGAAACTAACACTTTTTCCTGTGCAGTAGCTGAAATAACATGTGAGATTTTTGTCTGCGGTAGAACATCCGCTTTGCGAAATTTCCGATATTTTGTCAATCCTTATTTTTCTTTTTATTTGATAAATGTGGGCTTATGCAAACATTCAGACAATTAAAGTAATCCATTAAAATTTCCAAGAAGAAAAAGAATATTTTCGCTTTACCATTTAAGAAATTCCTTTTCTCTTAATTTTGCCAAGAGGGATATTCAAGTTCCTCCAAATCACAATACCGAGAATGACGGTATACACGAAGTTTACAGGATGTCGAGTTCGAGTAAGTACTAGCGTTCGGATATGCGAGCCAACACTTACCTAGGAATTTCATTTTATCTGTATTTTCTCAGACATTTCTATACCGAGAAGAGAACTGGGAGAGCGACTGGTCTGAGCAACGTACGGACTCATGTCCAAGATAGCGCGCGTGCGACGAGACTCCCACCTGCCTGTCCTTGTGTGCGCGGTTAGTCATCTGTGCGTTTGCGCGTGACGGATAGCAGGTAGCAGGGCGGTAGGAAGCACGAGGAGCTTCCAACGAGTTCGAACGACGAACTCATCTGTCAGGAAGCAGCGATTAAGCGCGGATAGGGAAAGTAGATTAGGACGGTTTCCGTGGCGCCGCGAGAAATTGATAGCACCTCCGTCAGCGATATACACCGGGCGGGCTCCTTCGCTGGAGTCTACGATTTTTCGCTTCGGCGATCTCACCAAGCTATCTTCGAGGCTACCCTCTTCTGGGAGTCGCGCCAAAAAAGCGCCGATTAAAGCCGCCGAACAAGCCGGCCCGCTTGATTTATGACCGCCGTGGTGAAAGTGCCATTAGAAGGATGTACCCCCTTCCAGTGTGTTCCAAGGATTTGTTAGAAGCTTCTCGCACTTCCTACCGTCCTATTACCCGCCATCTGTCCCGTGTAAGCGTGTACGTGACTTTGCGAACGTTAAATCGGATATAAGACCGCGTAACATGCGTAATTTCTGTTTGAAGGATCATAAAGTACAAATATTTCTTTTTCGGAAAAATTACAAATAATAATGTTCATATAATAATCCCTTGCGTTTCGAAGCTGTGGCTAGATTTTAACCGAGAATGGAGTTTAATGAATTTGATATTAATTAACAAGTTCAAAATAATAAATATTAAATGTAAAAATATATTCATTACATAATAAATAACGCAAATAAACGTACATAAATAACGAATATATTTATATTATATATTATCGAAAAATATGGATAAATTTTTATTTTCGCACGTGTGCTGGCGTACATGTTCGCACCAGAATTTATTCGAATAAAATTATATTCGCTATTTTACCATGTATAAATATTAACTCTCCAATCTCTTTCCTTTTATTATATTTATAAACACGAAGAAAATATATTTTTGTTTCGTTAAAAATTAATTGGAATAATAACCAGCTCCGAGCTATATGTGCAATTCAATATGAAAATTTGTTGCTTTTCGTGAAATGATAGTTTATTTGTACGAACAAGAAGAATCTCGAGATATTGTGACAAAATTCCAACTCGTAGTTTCAATAAAGATCACAGGCGGCAAATTTAAAATTACGTTTCGAAGTTTGAAAAAAAAATTGATATTTAAGGGTATTCCCCGCGAAACGTGCCATGAATTATATTTGCCATATTACTCAATTTTAAAGTCTATTAAGAAGGGATCGAGAGAGGATCGGGACTCGATTAAACTTTCGGCATGGAAATTTCCTCAGGTGTTTACGACAGTGTCCCAAAACTTTCTTCGTTTTATTCTCCCGCGCAGCAAAGTAATTATCGATCGTACGGTAATTAGTCTCGGCACGTGCAAGTCCAAAGTTTTCGTAATTATAAAAGTCGAAACGATTTTCCAAACTCGCGTTCAAGCATGAATATCACAACTGGTTTCACACGGCGATTTACACATACGTTTTTCAATTAAATATTTATTTCTGATATGGTTCTGATATGGTTCTGATATGGTTTCTGATATGGTTAGTTCTGATATGGTTACACACTTGTATTATTTTTCGTACATTTCTGTTTTTTTTACTGAGTTTAAACTTAAAGAAAAGTATTTTTAATTCTCGCTCAAAAATCGCTCCGAACTTCAAACACATTATCTTTCACATTTTCGGCAGGAAGAAGCACTTTCTGCTTTTTTAATGAGGTTTATTTCGAAATTAACATAAAGTTTACGATGAGATGTCATCGGACGAGAAGAGCAATCAAAAGTTTTAATCAATCATCGCCGTATATAATTATACGATTATCGATTTCGGTCCTCTGGATAATAATTTAAAGCATCACCGTGCGGCACGAGCGGCATTACAAAGTAATCGGTCTCATTGTGAAAGCAGTCGGGCGATTGTTATCGCGGTGGAGGGAGAGACTCGATCAATTACTCATGAGCTTCGGAAAGCAGCGCAATTTACTTCACCATCCACATTTATCTCTTCATCTACCCGAGGAGAGGGAAGGGTGTCACGGAAGAGCGGTCTCGCGGTCACTTTGCTGCCGGAATGAGAAATGGTCGCGACTTCATTTTTCCGCAAACGCGCGCGCCTCGCTGCTCCTCCTCGATCGCGAAAAAGCACAATGGCGAGGGGAAGCTTACCGGCAAGCTCACGACGCTTCAACATATATTCGTCTCGACAAGTAATCGTGTTTTCACCGACGATGCTGCGGCCTTACGAGCGTGTCCGATACTTGCAATTCAGAGACCGGACAAAGTGAAAACGGTGCTCGACCATCCTCTCGATATTTCGACCGCGATGATACCGTGGATAAATACGGTAAACGCTGCGTATTTACTTACCAGAGCGTTCCTGACGGCCACCAACTTGTCACCGACAACCAGACGACCGTCGACCTGGGCTGCCCCGCCTTCCATGATTTTGGTCACGTAAATTCCATTGTCACCCGGTATATGCTGATTGCCGATACCGCCAGCGATGCTGAAGCCGAGGCCCTTGTTTCCCTTGATCAATTCGATCTCCATCAGCTGCGTGTGCCTCCGCCGGCGTACATACTGAAAATCAATGCCGGACATGACGTTAATTGAGCGAACCCTGAAGACGCCGCAGCCGATCGAACGAGTGAGTTCCAAGGGGAACTTCGACGTTTGAATTTAAAGACAGCGCGTGGGAGTAGCCCGGATATCGGCTTCGTCCGAGAAGCGGCGGAAATAAAAAAAAAACAAAAGGAAATATACTCCTCTCCCCCATTCCATCCTTTCAGTCGGATGTGTGTATGTGTATAGGTGTGCGTGTGTGTGTGCGTGTGTAACAATGAATCCACGTAATTAAATGCCTGCTCGATAGCCTGATCGGAGAGATATATCCCCTTTCGAACTCCTCTCGTTTACTCTCGGTGAGATTTATAAAGTGGATTTGTTCCCGTTCGGCGGAATTCTCCTTAAAGGCCCGTTTATATCGCTACTAAGATCGTTCTCAGTTCGTTAATTAAACTCCACGCGAATTAAGATAATACGCCGTCTCGATCGCGTTGAGCGATCGATACGATTGTTTTTACAAATTTGCCGATTAATCACAAGATGATCGAGGTACGCGTAATTCATCGCGATTTTCGACACTGCGCGCCGAGCGCGCAGTCATTAAAATTATGGCGTTCGCCGATCGATTGGAATATTGATGAAAATCGACGTCTAAACGCAGGACAGTATCCCCCTATCGTCATTATTTATCAAATGCTTCTTTAATCATGTAATTAATGGAACTACACAGTTATGTATAAATAAAAAAAATATAATGAGAAGGATATATCACTTGACGTGCGCGATAAATTGGGGAATTACAGTATTTCAACGTTAAAATGATTCGCAATTAATTAGAGACGATCGTCTGGAATGTTAGTAAAATTCAAAATAGACGAAAAGAGCGTATTTCTCTTCCTCTCTATCTCCCTCTCCTTCTCTTTCATTATTATTCCATTATTAATCTATAAATATATAATAAACAAAATGATGATTATATATAAACAAAAAATACATCAATTTAACAAAGTTACGCTCGCACTCTACGTACACACAACAGATCGACGAGCTTTAACGTAGATTATTTATAATGAATTAGCGCTAATTATTTTAGAGTAATAACTCTGGTAACGACCAATGGCCGTAGCTCCCCGGTATTGAGTTAATTCGGCAAATATATTAAACACGACGGGGTCTATATCGAGAACATTTAACAACTCGTGTTTCAACCAAAATAATTTACTCGTTGAATCGCGTTATCCAACGTGAAACACACGTAAATCCGAATTTGTAAATCGGATCTGCGTTTTTCGTCGGTCGTCTTAAAGACACGTTTTATCGCGCAACGAGGGGTAACCGCGCGGCGGTCTTTACGCCGGAATAATAATATCCGGGATGGTCCGGTCATAAACCGCTTTTATGCCTTCCTCGTCGTTATTCCCAGACTAGAAGGGTTAATAACGCCGATGCTGACTCGCGCGATCTCCTCGAGTGTCTGCTCGAGAACCTCTACGGTTGTGTTCGTTTAAAAAAAACCATTATCCCCGAAATATTTTATCGGCATCGAGTTACGCCGATGGAATATTCCCCAAAATTCCGTCGGAATCATCGGATCCAAGCACGGACCCGCGTCGCTTCGCGAAATTCTTGATAAAAACTTTCACAACGAGAGGGCGAGCTGCAATCGACGGCTGCAATTTTGACGTTATGCCGCGGCGACTCCGATTTCGCCGTCGATTCCAAAATCGAGCTACGGTACACAGCATCCCACCTGGGGAACCTTTTTTTCTTCTTCTTCGAGGGTGACATTAACGTATATCCAAGAGGCGCGTAACGAACGATCCCATGGAAACTTTCCCTCATCCCTCGGCGACTTTGCGGAGCTACAGGAATCTCGAAAGACCGAGTGAGCGATCGTCGCTTCGGGACTTTCCCCGGCATAAGCCGAAGATATTCGACGGGGCTTTATGACAAATATGGAATCCGGGAGGACGCCAATCTCGCGAAAACTTTGCAGGGACTCGGAGGCATCGTTGAAGAGAAGCCGACGACGTCAAAAAAAAAAGTGAAAATCACGCGTAATACCTACACTGAAAATAAAAGTTTAGTAACAATTACCAAATATTTATTTGAAACTACTTCACTAAATGTTTGGTAATTGTTACCAAACTCTTTTTTCAGTGTAGTATAAGCGTAAGGGAAACAAGATTGATTCTTATTATGTAACTGAAGGATTTCATTTCCTGCTAACAAATGATTATTATCATCATTATTAACTTCGAGACCAAGGACGGGGCTCGACATGTCACGTGAAGTATCGATATTTTTTTCTCGCCGTCTATAGACGCGCAACGGCCATGCGCGTGTCGTCAACAATAGACAACAACAATACACATACGCCAATAACGATCGTCTGATATATAATTGATTAAACACCCCGTTGTTTAACTATCGGCAAGTAGCTCGAAAACTGAATATGCATACGCGTCGTATGAGTTTAACGGCGGAAAGGGCGCGCATTACAACATTTGCAATTCAATTATTTCCCGGCGCATTCGTCGCGCAATTAAATCTGCACTTGAGATGCGCATGTGATGCGGCATGTGATTGTGGCAACAATGTATGACCGAGCGGTGTAACGCGTGCGCTCACCACGGTTCAATTAAATTTGGATTCGAGATTTGCATACGTCAGTTCGCGTTCAGTTGCAACGTTACGATGTTTCGCGCGTCAATCAGCGTTAACCGTCGAGCAACGTTCTCTCCCCCGAGACGTTGCGATCCCCGTTATTACCGGGACACCGAGATCGCGATCTAGCCAGCAGCGGGAGGTAACCGGCGGCTGAAAGTACATGGATCGTGATTGCGTGGGAGTCCCGTGTGGAGCCCCACGCGAAATGGACGCGTTTGCCGATCGTACGCCGAGCGGAACCGAGCGATCCGCCGCAGCAATGGGAAACGTGCGCAGCTCACGTGCACGCGTTCACGTCGGGGGAGGGGAATTACAGCACAGGACGAGGCTTACCAGTTTGACGGTGTTGCCGGCCCGCTTGAGCGCGTCCACGGCGGCCGCATGCGGTACGTCGACGACGGACACGTCGTTCACC
Organism: Dinoponera quadriceps; assembly: GCF_001313825.1. Lineage (NCBI taxonomy): Eukaryota > Metazoa > Arthropoda > Insecta > Hymenoptera > Formicidae > Dinoponera > Dinoponera quadriceps. The sequence continues at coordinate 1,502,910 of NW_014554799.1, read as the reverse complement.
TGCAGTATCGTGTCGTTGACACGCAAACGCCCGTCCGCGGACGCGGCACCGCCCGGTATGAGCTTGGTGATGTAAATGGCGGTATCGTTGCCGTAGTGCGGATTGTCTGTGCCGCCGGCGATACTGAAACCGAGGCCCGCGCCTCCCCGCTCCAAAACTATCTCCTCGTACTCCCAGTCATCGTCGCCGTTCACCTGAAAGCACAAAAAGGCGCGGGGTCTCGCGTCACTCTTACTGCCTCTCTTCGTTTCTTCTCCTCTCCTCTGCAGCTATCAGCGTTACTGCCTTATTCTACAGCTGAGAAAGTGCTTAAAATTCCCCGCGCAAGAGGGAGAAGTGCCCTCCAAATAGGAGTTAAAGGATAGAAGTCAAAAGTCAAGAAGTCAAGTTTCCAGTGTATCCTCGTTAACGTCTAATGAGCGATAAAGATTGAATGACGCAATAACGCTGATAGCACGCTCTCGAGCACAGCTTGTATAATATGTAGAAAGATAAATCTATCACTACTTGTCTTCATCTATCTACTTTCTAAAATAGAATCAGTAGGTGTGTTCGTTTCAGCCGAATCAGGTTGCGCTTTTCGCGTTTAGAGTGAAACAAGTGTATAACCTAGTGAAGGAAAAAAAAAGGCCCGGTTAGTCCAATATTAGTTCAGCTAAAACGAATAGGTTTAGTATATTATCATTGAAAAAGCAGAATCGGTTATAAATACAAAGAAGGACTTGGTAACAATTACAAAAAACTTAGTTAAAATAAATTTCAATTAAATGATTTAGTTACAGTAACCAATACCATATGTACTATTAATCAACATGTAATATTAATTATATTTTAAAATAAATAAATATCACATGTATATGTTTTGATTAATAAAACAGAACAAACTTTTGCATCAATCCAATATTATCACGGATTCGCTTTAAGAGACAATTTTTATTCTATTCTTGCATCGGTTTACACATCCAATTCGATACGGTCGAAGGAGCTAAAGTTAAAGATCGGGCAATAACGGCGGCAAAGTTGGCGAAGGATTAGAAGTGGGACGAGGGGTGAGAGTGCGATTATCGAAACAATTAAGAGGGAACGGACTAACGGGACCCATAGGAGCCTCGTTAGCTCTTCTAAAGAGAAAGGACTGTTCTGGCGCGAATCCAGGGTCAGCGGCGGCCTACGGCGACGAGCACGGAGCCAGCGCGCGCGAAATCCACGATCCTAATTACGTCGGGGACTTAAGCCCGCGCGCACGCGAGAGTGGGGTTAAACGGTTAATTGATTTTGAGGCTCGCGCAACGCCTCGGACCAATGACAGTCGGTTACGCGGGACAGAGAGTTTAACCCCTTAACAACAGCTGACGGGCGCCGAGACACTATTTACCATATTCCGCCGAACTTTGTTCGTGACGCGACCATGCTCAGTCTTAAAGCGTTGAATCAAGGGGGGAGTGGGCAGTTGATGAGCGCGTTTGACAAACATGACCGAGTCAAAATATTGCTATGCTATTTTCATATTCTTAAAAATAGTTTCTGCCTACTTAGATGGCTTATAAATAAGTAAAATCTTACTTCGACGGTGCTACATTTGTTAACATCTTTCTTGTATTTTTAATTCTACAGATTTAGTTTTATAGCATTAAAGTTTCAACATCCGGTTAAAATTCTCGACTCGAACGTACGCTATAACGAGGATCCAAACGACTTTCTGTCTGACGACGTTGACGTCCTCCGAACCGAAGACGCGACGAAAGAAGAAAGGATTTTGACGGATAAAAAACTTCAGTGAAGCGGGAGCTCATTCTCTTCGATTAACCTCGCGTGGACTTTATCTCGTTAGAATTTGACGTACGTGTGAAAAAATCCAAGGGAGCTCGACAGAGACTGGCAAAGAAGCTCGTTTACCGGTCCGGCGTTCTAAGAGACCTCGTCGTCCAATTAATTTCGGGCGGGACTGACGCGAGGCGTATTAATATTCCGTAACGAGGGGATAATTAAAGAACGTCGTTATCGGCGTCGTTTGACGCTTTTAACTTATACGTCGAAGTATACGGCCGATTGTGTTATCAAACGAGATCAAATATCACAAAAGAGCACGACGAATAAATATAAGGAAGACAAAGGAAAGGAGAGGAAAAGGATCCGCCGTGTACATCCAGCGACGAATACATCGCGGGGAACTTGTGATCGCGCATTGTTCGCGAGTTTATCGCGAATGCCGCGCGATCCGTTTCCCGTTCGGTCCCTGTCGTGCGAGCGCGAGCGAAATGGCGAGCTAATTCCATTAGCAACAGCGGATGTATCGCGGAAAACTTGTGCGATTAACACGATTCCTAGGGGATTGTACGCCTAATGAAATAACACAGATTTCGCAGTAGCAGATAGTAAAGGTCCTTCACGTGCGCGATCGCAATGCAATTATGCACGATCCAGCAGAGCGTGCAAAACCATTTTAATCGGATCAAAAGCCAGCTAAGCCCTGGCATAATGTACCGGAGACACGTTCTCGCACAACGTACGTCGCGATCCCAGAGGTATCAAACGCGTTACGATACATTTCGCACTCGTGTACACGTGTATAATCGCTGTCACGAGTGATATATACGAGCCGGTGAATCGTCTCGAGGTGTACAACGCGGATTATCGTCGAGAAGACGCCGTCGTTAGACGAGCGTTGCGTCATACTGATATCAATTTCAAATCGACACCGATACGATCAACGGAGAGCATTGATATGATTAGCGCGGATAGTGTAAATATTCTTACTCTCGCGGTACGACACACGACGACGGCTCGCGGCAATCGCAAGACTCGAGGTAACATTTCGACTCGAGTGGAAATTTTTGATGCTAAATTGAATCTCAGTGAGATAACCCAGACTCCTCTTCAATTTTCAACGAATAAAAAATCAATGGATAGGATGAACCAATGGATGGCAAGAACATATAAGAACATGCGACGATATCGCTGAGACAAGTAATTAATTATCTCAAAGTCGAGGTACAAGATTGATGAAAACTTGCTTTGATGATACTGATACCTATTAACTTCTTCCTTGAACCTTTGATTACTAAAGATATCATTTTAACGCTATCTTGAACAGCCTATTCCAACACTAGAACGGAAACGGAAGCGAAAACGGAAATTTAAGACATTATTAGAATCAAAATAGGAATAAATCATATTATTAAAATCGAAATTTTTTCCAACTTCTCCATCTATCTTAGTTCCTACTGTATAGAGGAATGAAAAGTTCAACACGGGACCGGTATTTCGACTCGGGGAAATTCGCGATCGCGAGACGAAGATGCGAACCGACTCCTGAAAGCATTCGTGCCTCTCGAAGGGGGGTTCGTCGCATGCCGGGTCCTTTATCGGGACGCGCATCTCGCACCGGAAACGACGCGCGGGTTAAAGGCCTCTCGGAGCGAGGAGAGCGCGCGGGTTGATCGTCATCGCTGTGCAATTACGCGTCTATCCGCGTGCGTGCCATTCCGATCGCGTCCGTGTACAAACGGACGATCGTAGTTGCGGAAGGCGAAAGGGTCCGCATATCGGGAATGCATCCCCGGGTGCATTCCGACTCCGCCCGCACTCCGATCATCATCCCCTTCCCTCCCGCTGGCCGGGCGCTGCACCATCACGTATCGGGACAGCCGCTGCCGCACAGATTTGACGCACGCAATGCGCCCGATGCATATTGCGGAATCGCGAATTAATCGCGCCGGAATTATGCTATTCTGTTAAGGCCCCCCTCTCGCTTCCCCCGGCCCTTCTATCGCGTCCGCTGTCGTCCTCTTTACGAGCGTCCGACGCAGCGGAGGCGGTAACAACGTCAACAACGCGGCGATACGGCGTTGCTGCCGCGCAGCCCGTCAACGTCGCGCGGCAATTATGCCTCGCGCGCGAATTAGCCGGCGATTAGCGGCGCGATTATGCAGCCGCTCGCCAATTAATCGTGCCGGGGTTCGCGCGGGGGCCAGCAGAGCGCTTTCGCGTGCGCGACGACGAGAGGAACTGTCGCGCGTGCGCACGCTTACCGGATTTGTTTGATGGCTCGTTAGCAGCGCCGATTAATTAGTCCGCGCGATCCATACCTCTACGTTCGGCAGGTACGCGTTCGGCCGTTTATCGCACGCGCGATTCGGGGACCCGCAGGGACCGCCGATCCAGAGCGCGGCTCCTTTGCCTTTAGCTGTTCGGTGACGTAACCCTACCGCGTGCCTGTTTCCTCGAGTCGACATTTCTGCCTCCATATTAAATCTTGAATTCTGCACTGAGGAATGGTGCTACTTTTCAAGTAATACTTGGTCAAAGTAAAGTGATCACTCCGATAGTTCTTGGCGAATATTTACTCTCAGAAGTAGAAATATAAGTGATTGCGTATAGAATATGACATTTCCTTTGTCCAAGTAGGTATTTGCTTGTATGTTTAAGACAATTGCGACAAATATGAAATTCATCACGTTAAGAATATCAGAATTTACTTTTACGAAATATTTACCGTACAGAAAAATCTTAATTTAAACTTATTAAGTTTTTCCAATGGAAAAAAAGCATGACATAATTCTAGTAAATACTCTTTTTAATTTAGAACTATACACACTTATATTCGGTAATTCGTTTATAAATGAAGGTATTGTTACGTTGGAATAAGTATTTACTACAAGCTATTAAAAATATACTTAAATTCATACAAATATTATTTGACTTAAAGGACTGAAAAACAGGCATATACTTGATTCTAGTACATTTTTCTATTTTTTTCTGTGTATAACATATTAAGAGCTAAGATAGTAAAAGAAGTAGATTCAATTCTAATGATATAATTTATCCTTTTTTTGACTACGATAATGTCTTAAGTCTCCGTTTCCACTGTTTTTAGAGTTAAACGGTTATTTTACAGTAGAATCTTAGTATTAAAGTTAAATCTATAGAATTAAAGGTTCAAGGGAGAAATTGACAAGTGATAAACGTTATAATAGTGTAATATTTGGCTAATTCGTGCGAGATCGCGGAGACGTCACGTGAATGTCACGAATGTCGCTCTGTCTTTCCCTTCGAACGTATCTGTTTCTCGTTGGCACGCAGCTTTTCACCACGGCTGTCTCGCGACGACACCCACGATACGAGTGGGCGCGTATTTTAAGCGCGCGATCTTACTTTCGAAGAGCTGCGAAATCGATCTCATTAACCGTCAGGTAATCGTAATCAACAACGGAGGAGAAATGACCGACAAGAGCGCCTGTAAGTTACGCAATTTAGAGCAATCGGTTCATTTTCCGCGATGAACGGCCGATGCTCGTGGAGCATAAACCGGAGAGAAAGAACCGCGGAATCGGCCGAACTTGAAGTTAAGCGGCATCGCCGTCGCTAAATTGATCGCACACGCCTCTTCCTTCGGCGGTCTTGAGCGACCGCAAGGGCGGAAGTCGCGATAACGATAAACGAGCGTGTTCCGGAGCCGTCAAAGGGCGAACGATCGTCGTAAATCACGCGACCTCGCAAGGGACCGCCGCGTTCGATCGAGCACGTCGTAATCTCCGACCGCTAATTACCATTTTCCGCGCACGGTCGCTGCTCACGCTGGCTATCGTCACTTCCATCACGCGGACCTCCTCGACGCCATCCTACTCCGCAGGTATTAACAGCACCGATGAACTCACGCACGCTGCACTCTCGCACTCCACTCGAGCCGATTACACGGCGGACGCGCGCGTTCGATTCGAGACAATAAGCGGCTGTCTCTTCGCTAACGCACACCGCCGATTGATTAATCGCGCACACGACGGACAAATTAATGCGTTTCGACTGCCTTCGTCTTCCGCCTCGCGCGGTGGCGGTCGGCAGCGCAGCGCACGAGCCGCGTACCGCCGGACGCTAACTAACGACGTCGATACCGCGAGCGAAGCCGCGGCCCCGCAGGCTCGCGCAACCACGCGACATGCATGTCGTGCAATAACGCGACGGCCAACGCTGCCCCCGTTGGATAGTCGCCACGCGATAAGGAGGTCTATTTTTTTTTTATAATTTATCGAACGACAGAAGAGATATCGAGATGCGATGATTACGCGCACGGGTGAGAAGAATCTCAAGATTCACTGGCGATTCCGCGAGGACGGCACCGGTCGCGCTGCCCTCGCGAGTTCTTCGCTTCTTCTCTTTTCTCCTCGCAGCCGTGTGAGAACGGCGCGGCCGGCCATTCGCGGGAAAGCGCGAAACTGCGCGACTTCCGTCGCGCGGTCGCAGCTGCGGGCAAGAGGAGGAAGAAGAGCGAGAAGAACGAGTAACGTTAGCCGCCCCCTCCTGGCGGTGGTCGCGCGGCGGAACGTTACTCTCGGCGCGCGATGCCCGCGCCGCCAGTCATCGCTATTATAATATCGGGCCGCGCGCGCGCTCACGACCGCCGCGGCTATTTCCGACTCCCAGTGAAAATAAACGCGCGGCACGCGTCCACGAGGATCGCATGGTGCGCGCGAGCGGGGCCGCCGGGACGCCGAAATTAACCCGCCAGGAACGTAGCGTTTGAGTTTCGCGCTGATCGACGGACGACGGATCGTTCATCGCGCGTGTCGTTCGTTGACCGTGTACTAATTTTACGCCGAACGTGTCCGCGCCTGATGAAAGCCTCGATCGGATTTACGCCGAGGAGGCCGGCCCTAACTTCGCCGAGCGATCCGCACCGTCGAAATACATCATCTCGTGGTGCGCGTGTGTGAGATTGATAGATAAGTAGAAGCGTTTGTTGAACGTTCTAGGACAAGCTCTCTAAGAAAGCTTATAGTTTGAGCAATTGAAATGCAGAAAGGAATAGAATCAATTTTATCATGTTCTCTCCTGTGGGAATAACAATTGGAATTAATATGTGATAAAAATCTGGACAGTCGCGAGAAAGGAAAATAGTATAAGGGTGAGAATAAAAAAATGCTGAGGAGTGTCACAAAACGATTAATGACATACAATGAAATATCGTAGATGATAATGAAATAATAGTAACTAAGAGTGAGATGAGAATAGTTCTGAGCAGAAAGGAAGGTACAAAGCAAAAAAGAAAAGAAAAAAGAAATGCTGAAAAATACAAGGAAGAGGAAGAAAATAATAAAGAAAGGGAAAAGGAGAGAGAATTATACATATATATATATATATATATATATGTATGTGTGTGTGTGTGTGTGTGTGTACGAATAATCCTATGTGCGAAGATCAATTGGATAAAATTGGCGGAACACATTAAACTGACATGCAAAAACACACAGAGAGAGAGAGAGAGAGAGGGAAGTTTGCGCATGTCGCTGTGTACATCGTCGCATTTACACGAAATGATATTTTTAACTCTCGCTGGAGCGAAGGGCCATGATGGATTCGGGATTTTGGCTCGGTGTACCACGGGAGACGCGGTCGTTGGAGCCGGGCGTGTTTCGAATTAACATGCCGTGTCAGAACCGGCTATATTCGTCGGCCTTTGTCGGTACGCGGCTTCCAACGGCGAGTAAAGATAGCCGCGTTTCGCGGCAAATAGAGCGGATTTCAGGCTGCGCCGACCTTGAGAGCAATCGTCGCGAGGCTCTCTTGGCTCTTGTGTTATTGCCCGGTGAATATCACAATAGAAGTGATGACACGTGCAGAACGGAAGCTTCTTTCCGTGCTGGATTAGGATCAAGTCCGATGGCTCAAGTTAGTTCGCTCGTCAGAACGGGAAATTCAAAGTGTCGATTTGGTCTCGTTTTACTGCAAGATTTCACGCGAAAGCGATAATTCGCCCGGGTGGAGAAGAGGCGAACGACTCTGTGATAAAATCGTCCATATCACGTACGCCGAGAGATCCACCGAGCTTTCGCAGAGCCCGGAAGTTTATATGCGGGGTGTCCGTGGCGTAAATTTCGCCGGTGATTCGACGCAGCCGCGGCTTTAACGGCGAATGAAATTACCGGCTGTATCCGACTATCCTGCCTCGCCTCTTTCATTGTCCGAGTAAATAGCGAATCCTCCGGGACGACGGCGGAGCCGCTCCAGTCGAGAGGGGGTTGTTATTAAGAGGTAGCTGCTGACGTGCGAAGGTCGGCGTCTCGTCTGGAGTTTACGCCTCGTGGACGACGAGGAGGAGGATGGGAGAAATTTTAACCGGGAGGAGAGAGAGAGAGAAATAGAAAGGAGAGAATTTCTGGTCGGAATGACAACTTTGGTCCGCAACGAGTTTTCGGGGCAGCGTGGCACGTTTGGACGCGATATTGCAGTTCCTTTCACGTGCCGAGCGCAGCTGCTCCGCGTTTTCTAAACGCGATTAACCGCGGATGATTACGCAAAATTGATGTGGCCATTAATTCTTTTCGAGATAAATATGCTCGAAAATACCTCGTCTTTACCGAAAAAGGTAGGTAGACATTACGTTCGTTTTGAGATGATATTGATACATTAATTTTGTTGTTTTAAACAAATACAGGGTTCTGTTACAAATTTATGCACAAGTCTTAGAAAGAACAACGATGTATATAATGTATATAACTGTGAATTTCTAATGCAGATACTGACTTACTAACGTAGACGCTTGTCCAGAGGTAGATACAAATTGTTAGAAGGACAGTTTTTATAAAACAAGTAGACTTTTGACTTGAGTTATTGACTCATCGAATAACTACTTCGATATGAAAACCTCGAAAGACAGGCCGTGTTGAATCTACTTTAATGGAGGGTCATATTCACAAAAATATTGTTTAACTTTGCGTAACTTGAAGTGCGCACAGCGGAATAAAATGTTCAATAACGAACGAAACACTCAGGTGTAAATATATACGTGTGACAATACGCCCAAGTTTAAGAAGAATGAAAGCGTGCATGATTAAATGCATCGTGAAAATATTTCGAAATACTCGCAAGTAAAACTGCGTTATAACAAATGCCAGCTGTTGTATATTGGCATATTAACACCACTGCGTAATAGTGGGCTATTAAACAAATAATTTCATAAATAATCACTATAGAATTCGCCACCTAATAGCAGAGACATCAAGAGGGTTGGCTAATAGGAGTTGATGTTTCTCGGCCATTTAACAAGAAGAAGAAGGAGAAGAAGATATTAAGAGGGGCTATTATATCTGCAAGAGCTATAAAATCATCTCCTTCTCTACTTGAATTTAGCGTGTTATCGCCGGTCGTTCGTATGTACGTATCATACCAGCAGAGATCGCGGCTAAAATCTGTACTTTTAAACAGATGCGAGCAGACGTAAACGTAATACGATAAAGAAGGGATTGCGCAATCTTTTGAATTTAATACTTCCTCCTCGCCCGGTAGATGCCCGCCGGGCACCCGCGTACAATACCCGGAGACCGAGGTAACGTAAGTAACGCGCGTGGCTAAAAGGCGAGAACCGGGACGTGTTAAGAGGAATTAACGCTGGAGGTAACTCGAGTGCCGCGAGAGTCGTCACCGTTGTGCCCCGTTTTGTCCCGGAAAATCCCGACAAAAAGGGCCGCCTTTTCAGCCGGCTCTTGAATTTCAAGAGAATACGCGCGGATGCTCGGCGCGCCGGAGAACTTCGCCGAGCGGTGAATCGTGTCGCGAATCACCCTGTTATGCAACCCCGTTGAATCTCGCGCGCGATAAGCACGCGATAAGTCGCGCGCCGAAAATATCGCGGCGCTCCGCGACGCAACGTCGCGGTAAAGTACGCAACAATGCGGTCCCATCGATTACCCCGGTTGAAACGCGTTAATACGCTTAACGCTAAATTGATCGCGTGAATTTTCGCCAGGTCACCGACGATGGAGTGTGATCCATCAGCACACACACACACACACACCGAGGAGACGCCCACTTGCTCTCTCTTTCTCTCTCATCCGGAGATGACCGAGATATTTCGCGGCGCGATCGCGCGAATTATGCCGGAATTTATAATGGCGGCGGTCAGTCGGTCGGATACTACTTAAGGGCGCCGTCGGCGGAAGTTTCGCGAGTTCCGCCGCGAATTAAGCGACGCGCTCGCGCCAAGGTGAGAGGTTCGGGAAACTCGAAACTACTCCCGACTGGTCCGCACAGTGCATTAACAAAATTGGAGCCCCTCCAAGCGACACGGCGCCGTCGGATCGGCGGCGCTGGACTTTCCCGAGCGACGTGTCTCGCGAAACGCTCTCTCGAAAGCCCGCTATCGCCGCGAACTGGCGCGAGCCATAAGCAGCGACTAATTGCCGCTTTCTGTCGGCGGCAAAAAGTAGCTCGATGCTCCATCCGATATACGTGCAAACGCACACGCGCGCATACGTCGTCGCGCCTGCGGACACACGCCGGTCGTCGTCCAGGCTGTCGGTTATTTCGTTCAATTACGGGCGAGACCGCGGAGGAAATGTCGTTCGCCGTTCACGCTCCGTGCCTCCTCGTACTTGGCGCGGGGCGGAGTCGTCGGAATTTTTGGGACCACCGAGAACTGGATACGCGCGAGACTCGCGCGCAATCTCCGCTTTAATTTCGCGAAAAGATTATACGACCCGCCGTGAAACCGGGAGGAAGGAGTGTCTCGCGTTGAAAATACGCCCGCGCGGTCCGAGCCGCCCGGCGTCATCTAATTAACGCTCCCGGCGTAATTAACTTTTATTCTTCTCTTGGATGCGAGACAACAAGAGTTGCTTCCTCCCCCCTTCTCTCTCTCTCTCTCTCCGTGTGTGTAATATACACGTGAGTTATATTAATAAAGTTACATCGCTTAAACGTCTCCGAGTAACGCGCGGTTTGTTACCAACAATTCTCACGGCGGTTAATACGAGATTACTCGTCGCGAGGGTCCTCGTGCGATACAACGCACGGATAAGGAATTTTCCGCGAGATTCGCGAGAAGTAGCGTGGTTTTTTCGCTCAAAAGTGAAATAAAAAAACCTCCCCGGCGAATTAGCGCAATCCGCACGAATGCAAAAGCACACTCGGTGTTATGAAGCACGTCGCGGCGAATCAACAGAATCGCGATTCCGACTTTTTCCCTAGGTAGGGACGCAAATGAAACGGCAATTAAACGCTCGCAGCAACCTCGCCGCGTGCTCGCCGCCGACGGATTTTAATTTTGTGGTTCTATCGCGGCTACTTAACCCTTTTTCATATCAACCATCCACCGTGGCGAATGGTTGCGTGAAAATTCCGCGATCGTGACTCCGCATCTTTCGGCGCTCGCAATTTGTCGCTGTTTTTTTCAAACTCGACCTGCTCTCGAGATGAACAGCGGTATGCTAATTAAATCGTTGTAATCGTCGTGATGAATATTTTCCCGCGTCGGCATTAACTTACAAATCTATCTGACAATTATAATTTACAATCTAAATAACGTGTAATACAACGTCTTTAAAATGCGGCGTATCATCACTTAGAGAAGTAGTTAATAATCATTGAGGATCATAGGTAAAAGCATAGAATTGTAAATCAGTGAGATTTCATTGAGAAAGTCTATCAATAGCAGCAGCAGCTCCCATCAGGGAAATCTGACTGCAGTAGAAAAAATAAGAGAAGATATTGTTTATATTATTTTGTTTTATTATCTTAATTATTCCGATGTCAATGATTTTACTTGTTCTTAATTATGTTTAAGTGATTTAATTTATATCGTATTTGAAAGACACACTCACTCTGACAGGACTCGAACCCGTGACTTCTACCTATTGAGTCTGTTACTATGAACAACGCTAAATACGATATATAATCGAATGCGTACACGTGTATGCGTGTACATTTCAGCTATGAGAGAGCAGCGTAACAACCATTCGCAGTAAATCTTTCACTGGCGAAAATGAGTGAAGTATAAGACAAAAGGGTTAAGTGGAAGTAATTTCATTAAAGATCAACAGATGCTCGCTGATTATAGATGCAATATAAATGTCTCATTGACTCAATTATTTCCACTGATTCCGCTTGAGAGAATACAAACAATGACAATTCGAAGCTTTCGTCAGGCGTCGTACGTTAAAACTCGATCTTCCCTCTCAACAAGCGAATACAAGAACTAATCAGGAGAATTACGTTAAGCGACGATTTCGTCGACGGCTATCGGGGTCGCCATATTCAAATGCACAGTGCACCGGGACAGCATTTAAATTAATATTCTCCACGCATCTCCCCACCCTCCTCTTTCTCTTATTCAGCGCTATCGAAAAAAAACCCGATCCTCCTCTCTCCGCCCTCCTAATTTAGAAGCCGCCTTCGCAGTCGCGCTTCTTAATTGATCTATGAATAAATTAGTCTCGTCGCAGCGTCGGTCTAATCTTGATTTATACTCCGGCAGCATTTCATGTAATTTAAATTAGCCCAAGTAATCCAATATTTATCTCTATCGTCCACCTAAAGTTTCAGTTTTGCATCCTGATTGAAAGGGATAAACGGCACGCGAAGTCGATGGAGGCTTACGGTGCCTCTCGCAGGAGAACGCTCGATGCTGCCGAATTATCGAAGTTGACGGATGAGAGGCCGCCAAATCGGATTACACTTTCGAGCGCAACGCGATCTCATCGTGTTCCGCGCGCAAAATATCCACGACGACTCGAGATTTGGCGAACGGGACACGCAAACGTGATCTCCGATTCCGTTGAATGTTCCAAGCAGCACGAAGGCGCGCACACACACGCACCACCGAGCATTTCCGCTTCGCTTTCTAACATTGCAAATTCAAGTGTGCAATTTTACACGCTTACGTAAAAATTGTCTAATCACTTTTCACACATTTGCACGCGTGTTACCACTGTGTGATTTTACACACACAAGTGCGTAAAAATTGTAATGCATACACACCGCAAGTCTAAGCGCGTAATTTTTACACACGCTTAACTTTTAACGGTATGCAATATCATAGTAACGCGCGTACAAATGCGTAAAAAACGACTGCACGATTTTACACGCATAAGTGTGTGAAATTACACGCTTGGGTTTGCAGTGAACGCCACCGTTGATGCGAAGTGTTAATAATTCCGAGCCCGTTTCGTCGGCGTCTCCATTCGCGGGGAGTGTCATCGCGTTACGATAACTGCGGGCTCGCGCCGCGGCTGTTCCGCCTCTCCGCAGGTTTAATTCATGAAACTCTCCACGCACAACACTCGCACCCGCGCGGCATGGGAAACGCGCGACGGTCCGCCTCCCGCCGCTTCGGAATTCGATGTTACTCCGGGCGTAAACTCGCGATACCCGAAACGCGCGCTTAAAACGCGGACACTGCATGAATGCGGGATCTGCGAAGGCGTGAATTCACCGGGCTGAAAACGGGAGGCACTTTCACGGTCGTAAAAACGGCTGGCAGATAAAGTCCGCGGAAGCAGATATCGAGCAAGATATCGTTGATAAAGTTGCACTCGCGCGTGTTAGCCCCGTATACGATGCAAGATCGGTTTGTTTGAGTTTATACATGCGCCTTTATTACGCGTGGATACGTTCGTCGTAATCGATTTCTGCCGCAGAGACGCGACGACAAACTACCAACGCGACAGCGACCAGTTGTTAATAACGGAGAAATCCATATCTGAAGGGAATAAAACCGTGCATGTAGGTTTTGTTTGTCCTCATGATTCTTCAAAAACATTCGTGGACTCGAGCACAGAGGCGATTAATATTATCGAGATACGTTGGATCGATGAGATAACGGACTGTTTGAATGGTAACGGGACGACGAGACTAACGAGCGTGCGACATAATCGACTGCAGAGAGAGAGAGAGAGAGAAAGAGAGATCGCTCACCAAAATAACCTACCTACCCTCGCGAAATTGATCCCGTACAAATTTATCGGCTGACATTAAAAGTCACGGCGCGCGAAATTAATTTCATACGCCGCGGGAGAGCGTGATTAATGAGCTCGTATTAACGATCCAATCTTTGCACGCTCGCGGGCCCGCCCCAAGTTTCCCAGATGTATCGGAAAATTCGAGGCTGCCACGGATATTGCAGTTGAGAGTTAATTGATCGTTTCAACGCGCTTTAACGGCCGGTGCTGTCGACGGGAATGCTGAACAATATTTCGGGAGGAGGCGTGAGACGACGACGTAACGCGATCTTTATGCCGAGACGTATTTTCAACGACGATGTTGCATCTCTCGTTCGCTCGTTCATTCATTCACGCATCTAGCCGAATGCGCCGCTATTACTTTCGAACGTAATTCTCTCTTTGACGCGACTGTTTAATTTAACCGGCTGTCCCTAAATTCTCGACGTTAATCGTGGCTAATTTATTCGGACGATTTAATCGCAGCCAGCAGAACGACGAGGCTGCCGGCCTCGAGACTCTGTCCGCGTTTTTCTGCCGGAAATCTAGAGGACTTACGCTCCTGCTGTTTTTCTGGCCGTCTCTCTCTCTCTCTCTCTCTCTTTTTCTGTCCCTTTCTCCCGCGGGTCTGAAAAATATGCAGCGAAGGTGGAGAAGGTCGGAAAAATGGCGATGGCGGCGGCAGCAGCGTGCGCGCTAAGCTTTCTTTACACACGAAGAAACGGGCCGCGATAATGGTATAAATATTCATTAACGGTGCTTCCGCTCGGGAAAATCCCACGGGCGGACGCGGAAACAAACATAAACAAATTGCGGTCTTCTTACGATATTCCGGCGCCGGGTATCCCTCGCGCGCGAAAAGTAAAACTTTTGAAATAAAACGGCGAGGTCGCGCGATAGCGAGAGGCTGCCGACTGCTTTATTAAATCGACACGATACTATTTATTGCGCTCGTAATCTCACGAAATTGTTTTATCGCGTCTCTCTACGTTCGCGCTCGCGTGCTTCTTTGAAAAAAAACTCTCTGATGAAACGTCGGTCGCCTGAACAGCGGCGCGCACAAGACGGCGCGGGAGGAAAGGAAAAGCTTCCTTTACAGAGGAATGCGCATCGGGAAATTTCCCGACGAAACTAAATTCGCTTCAAAAGCCGGAAGTGCAAATCGCTCTCGGCGCGTTAATCTGTACAAGAATACGTCAGGAAGCACCGGTATTTTTATGCTACCAGAAATTAGAATGCGAGAGATGTGGCAGAATTTCGAATCGGGGATCGAAATTACCGAAAAATATTCGACGTTATATTTCGTACGATATACCGAGTAGTTTAAAAATCCGGAAACGGCCAATTGTCTTCGAAATAATCGGTTTTATGGGAAAATGTTTGAGACAAAACTTGTAATGTTCGACGAATTATACTGGACGGCAATGTCTTTTTTGAGGGAGGTCATTTCAGGGTTACACAGGCATTATCATTTAGTATAATCTCTTGAACACTGCAAGTTTTCTCCGAAGCATTTTCTCATAAAACCAATTATTTCGAAAATGATTGGCCGTTCCCGGGCTTTTAAACTACTCTGTATAAAGAACAGTTTGGCGATGTCACGTAGACCGCGCAAGCTCGAAACTAAATGGTGTAGACATCGCCTCTCTATCTACATGTACACTCTCATTACGAGTCAAGGTGGTACCACTCGTGAGTTTTAAAGAGCGCGTAAAAAATGTTACGACTCACCGGGACGAGAAATTCTAAAGCCATCTCTCTTCCGAAGCGAAATAAAAATTACTGCCGCCGCGCGAACCTTGCGAACGCGCTCTCGTGCGAGTGCATAAGGAACGGCGCGCTCGCGATGACGTCGCGCGTTCGAAACGGTGATACTTTTAATTCATTGTGTACCGTAAAGGAGGACTGAATTTCCCAAGATAAAACCGCGATAAATTTCCCGAGGAAATACGCGATAGCACCGCGAGATCCGCGGGAATTCTGCCGTAATATAAGGTCGTTTCCGTCCTCGTTTTTTCGTTTATTCCATTCCGTTATTCCAAGCGAAACTATAGATTACGCCGTAAATCATACGGCGTATCGCACGCTTGAGAACGCGTAGGTAGGATCCGTAGAACCGAAAATGTCGGTGTAACGTACCTCATACGTCTCGTCTCGTCCGAACTACGTGGAAAATATTTTTTTATTCCCTCCTCCTAAAAAGTATTTTTCATTCGTTTCCGAGTGAGCTTATCCCGGTAAAGGTACCACGCCGCGGTTTCGGGCGTTTATACGTCCGCAGACAATTCGATTGTGAGATCCGAGAGGCGGGATATCGTGCGGTACGGCGAGCTGCGTTGTAAAGCGAAATTGCAGAAGACGTCAAAATGAAAGCGATCCCGGAAAGGTAACTCTACGCACCCGGCATTTGCATGCTTGAATTACCGTCTCGCTCGAGGATAAAGGTGACGATTGTTCCTCGTTGGTAGCTCGTCGGTCGTCCTTTGGAAAGAGTATCAACCGCTTCGAGCGGTCGTAAATTGCCCGTACATATGTTCGTTTTCGAAATAAAAACTTCACTCGTCGTTCAGGAGACGTCAATGGTAAAGTCGTCGTCCGTTTACCAATTACACCCCGTTCATCGCAATGAGACGATTAGATCGACGGACTCGGGAGCGTGTGCCGGTTTCGACGACGTTCGAGTAAAACAAAGCGGCGTCGGCGAAAGAAAGGGGTAAAACGTCCTCTTAACGAAGGAAGACGGCGGGGAGATCGGAATGCTTAATACGAAGCACGGGCCGTAAATTTATTCCGATCCTGTATTTCTGTGTCAGCAAAAGCGGGCCGGGCTAAAGGTTCCAAGTTTTCGGGCGAATCCGAAACGCCAGCCATCTTACCCCGGTCACGTCCGGCTGCTTTTCTTCCCCACTCTTTCCCCGCTCGGGCGTTCTTTTTCGGCGCGAAACGGCTTGTCAAACGCTGCTCGCAGAGACCGTAAAAATCCGGACGGTATGCAGTGCCTCTTTATCGGATTACACGGTGGAACAAGCGATTCCGGAGCAATAATAGCGGGAAAGGCGAACAGTTTCTCACGCGAAGGACGAAGGACGCGTTGCTCCAGTTGGGTCGCGCAACGCCGTAAAGCGACGCCCCGATCAGAAACGCGCGATCGCAACCGCCTCTCGACGAGATTGCCTATTCGATCGGGGCGCGAACTGCGAAGCGCTTTTTGTATCTCTCGCGGCGCAATTTGTCCGAGTAATCCGGCGCGTTATTCCTCGCGTCATGATCGCTTCTTCCCTCGCAACTGGCCCTGCGATTTCCTCGGCGGAACTTCTCGCTGCAATCGCGACGGTTGTTCGGCCGGTGAACTCGTTCGGAACCGGCCGAGCGAATTACTCGCACAGACGCGTCGCGTCCTTTTTACTCCCGCGTTATCGCGCGGCGTCCGGGAAATTCAATTTCTGCTCCCGAGGATCGGACGCACGATAAGCGGACGAGCTCGCTGTCCGCGCTCTCTCCTGTTGCGCTCCGGGCGATGAGGTGCTTCTACCCGGGTCGGAAATCCGGATCGATGTTTCCTCTCATTCTACGCGGCTCGTGTTCTGTTTCGCTTGGGGCCAAGATACCTCGAGGTTCCCGCGAAAACGGGGATTGCGTGAATTTCTAATTACTTCCTCGACACTCGTAATTTCTAATTACGCGTCGAGTCGAGAGAGAAGCGGGCCGCGAATAACGCGCCAAGTTGCTTCGGTCTCGCGCCGCATAGTTGCACACACGGACAGTTTCTTGGGAGTTCACTTTGACGAGTTAATCCGCGGAATGCCCGACGAAACCCCCGCGCCAAATAAACCGTTGCCTCGAGAATTTGTCGGCGGGAAACACGGAATCCTTCGCGGCCCGCTTTTCGGGAATCTTCGCGAAAATCAAGACACTTTAGAGCGTCGTTATCCCCCCGAGCAATGAAAATGTGCTCCTGCGCAGGGGTGTGACGCGGAGTCTAATTATATCGCGCTTCGGTCCATGCGGGGTCGCGAGGAAACGGCGATAAAGCGCCGCTATGAAACATATTTGGGTACTAATCCGTGATTAACTTCTCGCTCGGGACGACTCTGAACCGGCCGAAAGACTGAATTTGTACACGGTAACGGCGCATGAATGTCGACGAATATTAAAACGTCCCGGGAGTAACACTCTCTCAAAGTGGGATCCTCTTATAGCGGAATAACGGTGCTACACACCGCTATATACGCGTGAATACAAAATGAATTGAAATCAAACGCACATCGATCCTCGGCGAGCCAACATCTGAATCGTTGGACGAAAATCAACCTGAGTCGGGATTTTAAAAGCTATATTGAAAGAATAAAATGCTACATTCTAAGAAATATTTCCCAAGGAATATCGGAGTAACTATTCTGTATGGATTAAATAAATGTTGCTTGAGTGCACTATTTCCTTTCAGTGTGCCTTACTCAAGTAACATTTATTTGATTCAAACAAAATAATTATTCCAATGATCCTTAGCAAATATTTACTTGAATGTTGCACTCTTTTCTTTCAATATACTTTGATATGTTCTTAAGGATAATTTGCGTCTACTCTAGATAGCCAATAAAAAAATACTTTAACGACTACTGACACTTATTAACTTCTCTCCTGAACCTTAAATTTTACAAATTTCATTTTAACGCTACTTTAAACAACTTACTTTGACACGAAAACAGCCAAAAAGAAATTTAAGATATCAAAATTAAAGAATAGAAATTATAATTATATTATTAGAATTGAAATTATATATATATATATATATATAATTTCAACCCCTATTTTGCTATTTCAGTTTCTACCATAGAATTAAATGTTTAACATAGAGCCAAATATTTGGACTCAGGAAGACACCACTCATTCACCGTTCACGTCACGACATTCCCGAGGGACTCAAAACGCGCGATCACGACGATATGATCGGAACTGGAGCGCGGGGACGTCGTCGTCGTGCGGCTGCAATAGTTTCCGGGCGGGCACAAGAGACAAACTAAGCGATTTCGAGGCCCCGTATAACTCCCTAGTGGAGTTTTGACTGGTAATCCCGGCGCGGAGTTACAGTCTCGTGTTACGCGTTTCGGTTTACGTAGATCGAACGAAGCGGTCCGACCAACGTCATTCCTCACTCGCTCGCTCGATCGAGGCGATCGGCCCGGGGTCTTCCGATTCAACGATGAACTTCATTCTACTTCAGCACGTACCATTTACGGTTTACGCCCGGGAGTTTACGACCTTATTTCTAAACCCGCCATCCCGAAATCCATGCAGGTGCAACGACGCATCCCGACCCGGCGTCCTGCCGCGCCCTCGGCGTCGGCGCGCTTAGCGCAACGAGATACCCGGCGGCGGTGCTACGGTGAATGGCTCTGTGTCAGAGCAGCGCGGTCTGCGTATCGGCCGGTAAATAGATTCGACGTCATAAAGATTAATTATGTCTAAGGCTCGCGACGCCGACGTTCGGCCGGGCGAGATAACGGCTGACCTCCGAATTACCCGCGAACCGACCCGCCCGCTTTGAAGTGCCGGATTTATCGCGTGTGCCTGGGTTAGGTGTTTAACCGGCGCAGCGTTGATCAAATTTGGATAACGTAACGCCCGCAACGGAGAAAATTT
Organism: Dinoponera quadriceps; assembly: GCF_001313825.1. Lineage (NCBI taxonomy): Eukaryota > Metazoa > Arthropoda > Insecta > Hymenoptera > Formicidae > Dinoponera > Dinoponera quadriceps. Next base: position 1,483,561 of record NW_014554799.1, on the reverse strand, counting down.
TAGCTATGTAGTTTTAGCAATGAGCGATGATGCGCCACCCGATGTCNGGGGGGGGGGGGGGGAGAAAATTTTCGTTGCAAGTAGATGAAACAGGAGCACACGAATAATAATAACAATAATAACTTTATTAGACATACAACATGAGAGAGGTTCACAACTTACGTTCAAGTTACAAATATGGGTTGATTATTAAAAGGCGTTAGCTTTATAGTTATTTTCAATGCTTTGCCTTTCTTTTTCCCTAAAGAAAATTAATAAAATAATAATAATAATAATAAAGAACTACAAAATAAAAATGATGTGGTTATGCTGATTAGTGTGGAAAATATAGAAAATATAACCGTCGCAGGTAATTATTAACATTCTATGTTACATGTTTCAACACCGCGATACGAAACGCTGAGTCTCATATGCCTCGTGAAAAGATTCGACGGATCGAACCACCGACATATAACAGTCCGGTAACGTATTGTAATATTTGGCTGCATAATATGAGAATGTCGCTTTATGTATTCGATAACACGAAATCGTCAACTACCCTTATAGGCGTGTAAAGGATAAAATCCTCCTCGTGGTATATGTATAATCAAAGTTGCGATATAATATATTAAAGAAGTATATGGGAGAATACGTGCGGAATATGATATACGTTAGACAGCACAGGTGAAAAATAAAACGCTGACTAATTTTAAGCCATCCCGCCGTCAGGAAGGCAGACGTTATATGGTAAAATTTTCTAATGACGTCACGAGATAATTTGTGAAATGATAAGACCCGTTAGTAAGGATTATATGTGTATGTGTGTGTGCATATCATAAGAGAGCTCCGCGATTTTAATGGTATTCAAACCGAAATAATGAACGTGAAATAACACCAAGAGTTTGCCCGTTTCGATTTCGTCGATTTGTGAGACACTGTAGGTTCTCGCGGATGTTAAAATGCCGAAGCGGCAAGCAAAATAAAGAGCCTCGGAGTTTACCTTTCGTTCAAATTACTCGACAAGCTTTACGTGTGCGCGCGCGCGAGCCGAGTAAGTTTCGCGAAGATAAACCCCGCGGAAATTGTCCGGTAGTTTGAAAAAGTCAGGACGAACGAGCTGCCAGAGACAACCGAGAGTCGACTTAAATACACTCCTCGGGTTTTAGATTTCATCGCGGCACGGACGCGTTCGCTCGCTCGTTTTCGTTCGTCTAATGTTAACTTACCGCTAAATAAAGGTTCTCTAAGGGCACGAATCATGCATAATTCATTTCGTCCGTCGTCGTCGTCGTACATTTGTTGAAATAATAACTCGTTTCACCCACTTCCCATCCGCGCACGCCATCCCCCGTTCCCCGTTTTGTTGCATCTCGCTATCGTTAGAAAAAATTCGCAGTAACATCAAGTTTTCACAATGTCAATGTTCGACCACACGCTCAAATTATCCTATTATAAACTGATTAATAGTAATAACCGCGAGCGTGGTAAATTAATAACGCGGGCGGAAAATTTCGAACGGGAAACAGTGCGCGCCATTCGCACGCAGACGCGTACGCTCTGATAAACTGGTTTACCGTACGCTTATTTTCCCGGGGGAAAATCGGCTGCGCTTTTAACCCGCGTTCGTACCGAGTCCTCTNCCCCCCCCCCCACCTCACGGTCCTTATCTGGTCGGTAATTCCGATGCAGATGAGCCAGAATATATTATGATAATATTCTCCAATTTTCAGATGCGGGCAAACCGTCTCTGGGAAGCAACGCGCCCGGACGTTTCCTCCTTCATAAATCAATTCATAAACTCCGGCCGTCGTATCGATCCGCCGGAGGCGGGACGAACGTTTTATAAAAGTGGATTATCCACATCCGCCGAAGCATTAATTATTTTTGCGCGCTGGAGATATTCGTTGAACCTGATTAATATTTACGACACCTTCGGGCTTCTCCTCCGCGCCGCTTACTTTCGTTCGTACGTCCGCGCTAATAAGCTTCGATTCGCACACGCCGGTTTGCAGTGCGTTGTAATTTTTTATGAAATCATTTGATCCTATAATAGAAAGGTAGTGATTAATTATTCACGCGAGTGCCACGTTTTAACTTTTATTAAGCGCGAAATTATTCACCGTGGAAAATTCACCGTGAAACACCAATCTCGTTACTTGCGTTTGTATTCGTCTCTCTCTCTCTCTTTCTCGTTCTATATTTCTCCTCTCACGGGAAACGACTAGATACACGCGATTACCGCGCGAAATCACGAGGCAAAGCGCCTTTTTCGATCAAATCGATCGCGCTCGCGATACGACCGCATGGTGCAAATCTACCGCGATGCGTTTGCAATTCGCCCGGATGCAACGAACGGATCGAGCGTGGCGATTACAGAATTTGCGAGTTAAAGTTTATGCACCTGCGGAGAACACGTATCTGCATGTGCCAGTCCAGGGCAGTTCGGTGTACTGCGGGTGCCCTAATTTCAAAGCAAACGTTTCCGGCCGAACGCACCGATGCCGTTGCCGCGCGCTTTCGCTTAATTGGTTATTTTGATATTTACTGCCACGGTCGAAAACTCACACGGAAAGTGTACCTCTTCGCTCGCGAACGACGCCGATTTTTACCACGCTCACATCCGCTCCATCCACATGTACACCTATGCACGCGAATGAGGAGACGCGCGTAAGCGAAACTTTGTCGAGTAATTTTTGCATAGTTCGCCGGCCGGACACACCAACGGTTATTAACACATTAATTTCAGAGCAAACGTAGTAAAGGGTTGATTACGGGAGTCATTTTTCAGAGCGCCGACGCGTGATCGGCGTTTCGATAACGTTAACGAAAGTTGCAAAAACAATGGTGCGCACGTACAGGAATAGGACGTAACGAGACGCGGCAAATTCAACAACACACCTCGTGTATCGATAGAACAAAGTGCCCGGCAATTTGTCTCGGTGTATCCCGCGACGATAAACGTTATGTATTATTTATTTTTTTCCCCCTTATATCTTTTTTTTGCGCACGGAATGGCGGCGGAAAAGCGTAATTACTCCTAATATCTATGCGTGCCACCATTAATATAAATTCCGCGTCTCGTGCGAACCGCAACAGAGTATCCTCTATGAAACCAAGATAAACGATCGTCGGCACGCAATACGCCACGCGTATCGGAAAAATCATTAAGAGCCAAGGAAACGTTGCGTTTATTCTCCGACGCTGATTCGAGCTCTCTTAAATTGAATCAGTGAAAATGTCACTAATTGAATCAGTATGTTTCTATGCGAACGTATAAGAGAGCGGAGGTAACAGAGAACCGAAAGTAAGTGCCGATACACGCAGCAAGGGCGATACGTTTAGATTACCGAAAGAATCCGACGAATCCTGTCTGGACGGAAGCATCGCGCCGCCAATGAATAGCGATTAAATGACGAGCGAAAGACGCTCGGCGTAATATTAAGAGAATTGAGTTATTACGCGTGTGAACAGTGGCGGCGATCTCCTCGAAACGGAAGGGCCAGTCATGATCCGTCACTAACGACTAATGTCGGCAATTTGCGTCGACGCCAGGGGACGCACCGGGAGAGCGAGAGCGACGCATGCACGTCATTCGACGTGATTTATACGACATGTCCCGTTATAATACCGGCAGCCTATAATGCGCAATGCTATAGGGCGGAAACGCAGGAAGTGCCAGGAGGAGGCGCACCACGTGGTAATCAACATGAGCTACTGGCCGATGATCCCTAACCGCTAATGGATGGTGTCGGGAGATGCGGTATCGATTATTCCGATGAACACACGGCTGATAATATATAACACGGAACATCTAACTAATCCCGAAATGAAATAAATATCGCGCGGTTTATCATGGTTTCATACGTGTATACGCGCACACATACGCACACAGAGTAGACGATTATTACATTCAATTCGAAATTGTAGAAATACTCGTGCGGCTGAGGGCACGACGACGCGACGATTTTAATTTATCTCGAAATCCCGATATTATTCAGATTAACGGCAGAGATTGTACGGTTTAGCAGGGGGAGGTTTCTCATAAACCCCGCTACCGGGTTGATTTAATTGCCCTCGTCCGGGTGTATATTTTTAATACGCTGTCAACGTTTTAACGTCGCCACGGTGACGAAGATTTAATCGCGTCTTGAGGCACGCTCATAAACATTACGACTGGATCGCAATATTGGGACGAGAAAACACGGTGGTTGAAGGGAGGCGGAATGAAGATCCTGATGGAAGCGGGATTTCAACGGCTTGGGATAATGCGAAATGGGATGTTTTCCCGCGGGAGAACGTAGCTGCTGTGCCGAATTTCGGGCGGCGATCGAAGCCGCCAGATTTGCCGCGCGGAAAATGGATCCTCGGGACAGCTCGCGCGGGTAAGCACTTCAAGACGTTACAGTCTTCATTAGCGAGAACGAAATTATTTCATCGCCATGCTCCCCAATAATCGCTCCTCCACCGGTCATTGGTCATGGCGTTTCCCATCGTGAGATGGTAACTGCGTATGTAACTCGTTGAAAAGGGCATGATAATAATTTAATATCATAATTTAAGCGACGCTCTCTCGTCAAAAATTCAATTACCAGTCGCTAGAAATTGCGCGACGAAGAGGATAGCCGAGTCGAAATTTTAGTCTTAGTTTAAGTCTAATTCAATTCTACATTAAGTGTTCAAAAGTCTTTTATGATATTCCACTGGTACTACAAATGGAGACGTTATTGCCGTTTCCGACACTTGAAGACTTAATGTAGAAGAAAAATTAAGACCCTGGAGGACTGAATTCCCTGCGTAGCATTAAAGGAGCATTTATTGTACTCCTTTGACGCTACAAATAGGAATTTACTTCTCCACTTGAAGACTTAACGTAGAATTAAAAATTTCGACTCGGGTAAATTCAAAGTACAGTCGCAAGTACCAAATACGACACGACGCAATATGCTGCACCTACGACTACCCCTTACATAAGCGTTGTAATAAAGATTGGATTTTATCAAACTGGCAACGTCCTTATCATTGTCCGTGTATCGCGTCGAACTAACTAGCAACATCTATCGCTTTTTATGGAGGAAGTTATAAAAGGCGGATTTTTCCCTGAAAATATTCGGCAGTCAGGGAAATATGCGACACGCGTAATCCGAAAGAAATGAGTACCGGGACCGGTGTTCCGGGAACATATTGACGTACCGTCCGCGGAATTCGCCGAGCGCAGCGCCGTGAACCTTCCCATTCACGCGAGATACTCATTTCGCGGCGTTCGCGCGGAATTTTGCCCGCGCGGCGACGGGGGCAAACAGTTTCCCGGCGAGCCATCGGAAAATATGATTCTCGTGTCGACGGTGCCCCGCAAAAACGACTTGGCTTCATTTTGCTGGATCACTGCGACACCCCTTTCGCCTGATTTACCGCCAAGGCCAAAGGGAGAAACGACAGGGGGGACGAGACAGAGGAGGCGTGAAGCGGGTGGTGAGACAAGAAGAGGGAAACGAAGCGGCAAACGAAAAGAGAGAGGGAGATAGAGAGAGCGAGAAAGAAAGAGAGAGGAGATAATCGACGGCAGACGGCGACTTCCGGAAGATTACACGAGCCGGAGGCTGCAGTTTACTCCATTTGGCAAGCTCGATATTCACCGGCCGCCTTCCCTCCCCCTGGTAACCTTCCCGACCCTCCTCTCCTCCTTCTCGTTCAACCGTCGACGAATGAAATACGCCCTCGCCTGAATTTCAAACGGTGTTGCAAATCGAATCAGGCCCGCTATGAATCTTCCCCGAGGAGGAACTGGCTGGCGGAACTTTTGAGGAGGAGGCAACGGGGGTGTTTGCACGTTCGAGAGACAAGGGTGATTTAAAAGGCCGCCGGCCAACGGGGACTAATCAACCCTGGATGAATAATGTCTTAAAATAACAGCAGCCGGGGTAGCGCATCACGGGGAAGCGTAAGAGAGGGACGGTCGTGTCGCACCCTTGGTTGGAAATCTGTCCGGGGTTTAGGACGCAAGATTCGCAAGTAGTCGCGGATGTCGATTCGCGCGAAACGTGTTCGTCAATGTTTACGAATCGCGTACTTTTTGCCGGGGCGCACTGATATGAAATCAAAATAGGCTTACATTTATTCTCGTTGCGTTTCGCGAGCGTGAACTCCTTATCGGCGCTCAGCGTTAGCTTTCTAATTCGTCGAACGACGAGGCAGACGCGATATCGACGAGAACACACCCGCCAGTTAATAGCGCGATGTCACGATTAAACCATCAATACGCGTCGCGATAGTTAATTAGCCCGACGCTTGGATTTGTGCGGTGACGACGGCGGCGAATATTTTGCCGGTTGACGCAGTGCGTGTTCGCAAACACGCACGCACGCCCGGGGGGAAATATTTGCGCGTGTGTAAGCGACGCAAGGACGTGTCTGTGTGTGTGTCGGGCCACGCGGTTAGCCGGAGCTTACTCTCGCGCCGCGGGCTAATTATTTTAAGCTTCTCGACTATCGGAATTTAGCGTCCATGTCGAGCGGCGCGGCCGGGATACTCGCGAATTAACATCGCTGTCGTAGTGAATTCGCGCGTGATCGCGTGCGACGACCGATCTCGCCGTGTCCGATCGTTTCTTCCAATCGGGAACCGGGTCGTGGCTCATCCGGCGTAGCGAGAAAAATCGATGTCGTCACGAAGGCAAAAAAGAAAAGAGAGATCAGCTCGGCGAGGAAAGATCTGTTATTTAGAAGCGGATCCGCGAGCGGAGAGAGACGAATCTCCAGGAGCAACGTTAGTAATCACTTAGAACTAGACGAGTCATTAAAGTCCCGGCGAACTCCCGCAAGAAGCGACTGGATTAATTTCGCGGCAAATTGGACGAGACCGCTCGACGTAGGTCGGAAGCGAGCGCTTGCAAGGAAGCAGAGATGACACCGTTTCCTACATACATTACGGAATCGATTTTCGAGCGCGCACAAGCGACAGAGAGAGAGAGAGAGAGTTAGAGGAAACTCGTGCCGGAACGAATGCTTCCGGATCGATCGCGTCGATAGCGGTCGAGACGCTTAAAGATACGCGGATAATAATCGTCCAAGTTAACCGTTTAAATGGTGATTAAGGAACATCATGTCGCGAACGAAATCGTTGCTCGTAGATTAGAACATTCTACAGACCGGGGTGAGAAGAGGACGGAAGGGTAGGAACGAGGAGAACAGGGGAGGAATCGTTAGCGCTAATGACTCGAGGACAAATAATTATCCGTTACGTCTCTTCTTGCGCGCGTAATTTATGGGAAACCGCCGCGGTAGCGATATGAAACTGCAATTATGTCGCGATAAAGTTCGAAGTGCGCGCCGGAATCGGCCCCTACGTTTCCGTTTTACAGAAGAAAAAGACATTCGTGTCCGCGACTCCCCGCGATCACGTCGACCGGCGTTGATTCAATTTCCGAAATTTTGCTCTCTCTCTCTCTCTCTCTCTCTTTCTGTCTTTTTCTTTCGCACACAGTCGTCGGTGGGCGGAAGATTTCTCGCTGGTACGGACGATCCGGATAATAAACTCGAGGCGATCACGCGTTATTGCGGCGCTTCCTACGTTCACACCGCGTTATTTATATCCCGCGTGCGCGCGTTGGATACACGGGGTAACCGCGATAAAGGTGCCGGACATCGCGATATCGCCGGTCGGTGTTATTACATCATCGGGAACTGGTTCGAACGCACCGCGCGGCCGATTAATTCGCAGAAAATGCAAGGGGTTGTAGCGTGGGAATTGTTAATTGTGTCGCCCGTGCAATTAATGAAACGAATGTCCGGCGATTACCAATGAGACATTATCGCCCACAGTTCAATCATATGCAAATCCGCTCCAATTTCGCGCCGGGGAAAAAACGTAAGCGGGTTGAATGCGCGTAAGTTGAATGCGCGGCGGATGTAAAACGTGATAAAATGAATAAGATCAGTCTCGAAGAGGAGCCAGTTGTTTCCTTTCTTTTCTCTTCGCTGAGTTTACGAGGGAAATGTTTACGTCGGCAAACGACACAACGATATATCTCTGCATTGATCTCTCTCCGGCTGGTGTTCGCCGACACACTTTATCAGCCGAGCAACATCCAAGTGAAGGAAAACGCGACGCGAGGATAACACGTGACGACGGCGATTCTTCTGCCGGTCGCGGTCTACCCGCTAACGATCTCCTTGTCTCGGCTACTTTTTGCTCTTCCAACTTTCTACTTACGTGTTTCGTGTCGGCCGCGAGAAGAGGAGTGTGTGCCTGCAACAACCGAGCGCCCAGGAAATTAGAAGAAAGGTCGCGTGACTTTTTGTTCTTTGTTAGCAGGGAGCTTCATGCTTCCGGCAAGGCCATTCATCTCGCGCATCGCGTCAGATTCCAAAAAAATGGCCAAAATATCACGGCCCACGGTTGCATCACGGTGGTGTCACTCGCGCGCGAGGATCGCGCGAAGCTTTAAATCGAAGCTTCGCACTCGGCTGCGTATCTTCGAGTGAATCTCGGCGGAGAAATAATGACTCACAATCGCGAAACTATATCACGCGCAGAAGACTGCGGCATTTTCGCGTATTAAATTCTTCGAATCCGAGTGAAACGTTATTATTCACTCGTGCGTGAATTTTACTTCAACTCGATGCGAATCGTTTCGACGTTGTAGCAGCAATGCAAACTTTGCTCTCTGTACTTTTGTTCTCTGGGCGAAATATACAATCGTTCTGGTTGATCAATTTATTGCGCTCATTAACGAAATATCACGATCGGCGAATACCGCGACGATCGCACAGAACGACCGGAAACGGTAAGCATCGTTTCGAGAAGGAAGAAATTCTGGCCAATTTTTTGAGAACTACGTCGAGAGTGTAGCTTAGGAGTTGGAAGGGAGGAGGCGTCCACGGGGAAGCGCTGTGTGCTTGCGTGCTGTACAACATCCATTTGCATTTGAGAGGGGCTCGTGCAAACTCAAATAAAAAAAGATACGGAGGAGACTGGCGGTTGTTTCTCGCCTAGCGGTATTGTCGACTCTGCTAAATGTTTAAGCTCGGGGATTCAAATGTTCCTTCGCGGTGCAAACCCGGCGCCCTTTGCGCCCGCCGCGCTTATTAAACGCGGCGGAGCTCATTAAAAGCGCAAGTTGACGGCCTCGCGTGCGAAATTCTCCCCGACTCGCGCGCAATTATCACGGTCGCGATAACTTAACCTGTCGCCTCGGGTGCAACGACTAATTCCGCCGTCGTCGCTATCCCGATATCATTGCCGTAATAATTGCAGAGTATTAAAATACGAACGTCGCTTACCGCTCGGCGCCGTTGAATGCATGTCCGACGTGATGCATCCGGTCGATAATCGACGAGTCGACGCTTCCGAGGTTTCCCTCACGCCGACTTATCGCGCTATCGTTATTCGGAAACGCGAGATATCGAGTCCGTTGGATTAAAATATCTGCGTTTCCGACGTACTTCACAGCGGAGCAAACGGAAGGAAGGAAGGAGGAAAGAAGGAGGAAAAGCTTGCTCGTAAAGCAGGAAGAACGAACGGACGTTATTTTCATTCGATTAAACCCAAGGGGAGAAACGCCATGTTCGCTTTCCCGATGAAATTCCGCGCGGCTGTACGGGATTTCCCGATCATTTTCGCGCGTACGAACGCCGGGACATCCGCGGACAGGTAATCCGTAAATCGGACGATCCCACTCGCAAGTTTCCAACGGAGAAGAAAACGACGACGGGACGGCGCAGAAACGGGGAGACGCGCATTCCCCTCGCCAGATCAGTCGCGATCTTAGTCGGAAATGCACTGAGCAGGGTTTTATTCGGCACGAGCGAAATGACTCCCACCGTGCGTAAAACACCGTGCACAGTCGCGCTTGCAATTTCGCACGGTTATTCCCGGCAAGCAAGAAACATTAAATCAATCTTTTAAAACATCGATTTTATGTGGATTTCGTAAACATTTTGATATATAATATTTTATAAATGTTTTTAAACTGTTATTTGACAGTATTATATTTTTAAATATTAAAATTATGGTATAAAAACATAATTTTTAATGTTTCAAATGGTCGAATATTGTCGATAGTAAAATTGTATACAACATTGAGAACTGCATATTTGAAAACGTTACATGTTACAAAATATCATTTTAATAATTTTGTTAAAGCGATTTCTTGCTTACTGAGTTTCAACAGGACGGTGGATCCATTTTAGCTTACGTGACATACACATGCGCGTCGTTGAAACGTGGCGACAAAACAGACGGCCTTGCACTTTACGGTCCGAGAGAGGCGTCGGAAAAAAAAAAAGCATAAACTAGAAACCGAGAACTGGTTTCTTCGATAATTACGTCTCATTGACTACCCCTCCCGTCGTATTTACGAGCTTTCTGGTCGCGTACACACACGGCCGAACCGTGATCGATATTTAACGCCGCAAACGGATCTCGCATTCGGCCCGCGTGTCGATCTCTATTAAAGCCGGCAATTCGTTGGGAATACAGTGCCGTTGTCCGCATGGAATTCCTCGCGAGAGAGAAGCAACGACACGTCGTTACGCGAGAATACACTTGTGGGAAAACTGAGGAACGTTACGTCACCCTAGGCGATTACGTGACAACCGTATTATCAATCGTGAAGACCGTTGAGTTACAACGATGTTGTTTTTTTCGAAATTCCAACGGCGAGATTTTAAATTTCTCGGGCTGGTCGAACAGGTGGACGCACGCGCACGTCCAAATTGAATTTCATATTTCGCTGCGCATCGTGAATCGAGCTTCCGGCTGTCTCGACGTCTCCCCACCCCTCTAATTAATTGCCATTCAGGCCTATCTCGTTTGTATCCCGGGCGTTCCGCTATTTTTGCGAAGCGGAGAAGAAAGAGTTCGCCCGGCGGGAAATCTCGATGTAATTTCGCGTCCCAATTTCCCGTTCTAGCCGCTCTAGGCGCGACAGGACGATGACAACGCGTCTCGCGCAGTCTCGCGCGGATTCGAAAGGCGAAGCGCGTTAATAGAGACGAATCGTTGCGATTAGCTCGGTCGCGAAAAGTTCTTTCCCGATGAACGGACGGCGGGTTCGCGTGATGGCTTCAATTTGTTCCAGTTAACGTCGCGGAGAGATTAATAACGGGTCCGTTGCACTTTAGACGGGTTAGACCGGATCGTGTGTAAATAATTAGAGAAATAGCGACTTCTAATTTACGGTTATCATAGATTGAGTACGCGAACACTCCCGCGCGGATATCTCGCCAGCGCGCCGTGATTTTTTCACCTGCGGCCAGAAAACGCGTCGACGATCGAACGGTTTATAATTGCAAACGTTAAATTTCCCATACGCGAGTTTGCCGACGTAGCCGTCTATTGTTTCCAGCCGAAGCTGGAGCTTGACACCGTCGTAAAACGCCTCGCCAGCGCCGATGATAAATTTTCGTTCGCAAAAACCCCCGGCTGGAAAGAGGCGCGCCGAAACAAAACGCGAGCCCCCCTTTTTTTTCGTTCCGCATCGGAACGATGAAAAAGAGCGTTCGGTTTCGTCCGGCGTGTTTCTTCATTTTATTTTATACACAACGGGCCCGCGCTATCGTGTTCCGGGGGTTAAAGCGTCGGCGGCCTTCCCCGCGGGGAAAATCGGGAGATTGAATTTACGCTAGCGAGAGACGCGGAATCGCGCTGACGGGACACGACGCGGGGTGGAGGAAACAAGGGCGTGGGAAGACAGAGTGACAAGCCTGCCGGGATGCATCGACGCCCGGAAACGCTCGTGGACGTATTACGCCGTGATTTCCGGCGCGATATCGATCGCGATATTCTCTATGCGTCCTCGAAAAAAAAATATTTGCTCCGGCGCCCTTTATCGCCCTGAATTTTCCGTCGCGGAGGATATTGCCCATAAATCTGTCCCTCGCGAGTTAGCTCGCGATACAAACGCGGGAAAATCCTTTTTAATATATCGCGACAACGTTTCATATTTTTTTTTCGCTCGGTTAGATCGATATGAATTATTCTCTCCTCTCTCTCTCTCTCTCTCTGTTTGTCTCTCTGCCTCCCGCGCGAACGATAAAACTTCGAAAAGTTTCAAAGTTCGCCGTTAAATTACACACGGGCGAAACGAGACAGTCGAAGCGACGCCATTGTAAATTATACACGAACGGCAAGTACGGGAGGGACGAACGCAATGCAGCGTTATATATAATGACAGGGACGATTTGTATGCAGTCGCGCTATCGATCCTATTGTCAGTCAGGGGATTGTCGAAGATGTCGATGCGCGTAGATGCAGGTGGTGTGCGCGCGACGATGCTAATGCATTTCGTGGCACACGTGCCCCGTCGTCTAGCCGAGGCAAGGTTACGTCCTCTGCTTAGGTGAAGGAATCACCCAGGATTCGGTTACATTTACACATTTATGGAATATCGATTTTCGGCGACGGACGGCGCCGTGCCGACGCGGAAATTATTCATATATTCGTCGGTGAGGTATGCCCAAGGGTTGTCCGCGTCAAAGCCACGGGGTTGCTGTATCGCGGGAGAGGGAGGTAGTGGGAAAGAGGTGGCCGATTGCACGTAGGTCGACTCACGTACAAAAAAGCAAGGAGCAAGAGCAAATTGAAAACCAACCTCTCTCTCTCTCTCTCTTGTCGGGCGAATTTTTAACGTTGCGCGGTGAGACGATGGGAGACACACGGCCGGAAGTTCGCGCACATCGAAGTTTGCGCGAAGTTGCGCCGAAGGTCTTCCTCACGAAGTTTCCGCCCGGACGTGAAAAGATTAAGGAGGATATTAACTTCCGAAAGAGAAGCTACAGGAAGATGCGCCCGGTATAAAGAAATAAATTTCCACGGGGGCAGTCTCACGCCGAAGCTGTGTGACCTTAAAAGGGGTTAAGAGTTGGGAACGACCCCGGGGGCGAGACATATAGATAATTCATCCCCTGTCCGAGAAAGGGCTCCCACGTAGGTAAATCCCGCCCGTGGGTTTGAGAAATTTCAGCTTATAATTCTTCCAGCAGCCGGCGCGCACATCCGCCGGCTATCAACGTGAAGCGAGCAAAATAAAACGCGGGCCGTCAGAGATGGAAGCTTCGCACGAAGCGGCGCAAAGATAAATATCGTTAATTGGGAGGGAAATCTCCCTCTCTCTCTCCATCTTTCATCCTCTCGCTCTTGAAATCGCCGCGTCACCCTCGAGAACAAGAACGTGCGTGAAGGCCGCCTCATGACGGATTACAACGTCAACCGAGAGTCAAAGGATGAATTTTTTCCGCGCTGCCAGTCACGAAGCTGAGAAATTTAATTATCCGACGGACGTAGCGCGCGACGAAAATATTCGTCTCCCCGTTTTGGACATTTTCGGACGCTAAACTACGCCAGGCGTGGGAGAGCTTACGAGGCTTAAGGTCGACGTGAAACGACTAGTACGAAAAAAAATACGCATCGCGGTAACTAATAAAGGGGAATCTGCGCAAAAAAGCTACAGTGCGATAAGGCGAAATCTTCTCGGTCGAATTTGCCCGACAAAATGGCCGCCGCCTTATGTCTCTTCGGTGTAATTAAAATTATTCGCGGATGCAATTCGCCGTGATCTTGGCGCGGTTACAGAATACACGAGTAAGATTAACATACTCGACGCATCGCAGAAATTGCGACGTAAATTAAGGATCGATTTGTCGCCATTTCCGCGAGTATACGACGAGCAATTTTGTATGCCGGTTAAAACGGTGTTCTGCAATTTCACCCGAAAGCGGAATTATTATGCTCAATATTATGTACTTTGCATCGCGGCGCAATTCATTGACTTTATCGCGGCAACATCGGTGAAACTGGAAGTTCGAAATTGCTATTCTTTTGTGTCAATACGGACACGGAAGTTGGTTCCCTTTGACATTTTAATCAACGTTTCCGATATCGAACACTGTCACGCCGAAGCAAAGTCATCTGTATAATTTTCACGATGTCCGAATCTCTTCACGGGCGATACTAGCATGATTCCGATAAATTTGACACCGCGATCCAATAATTGCTTTCAATTGTGCTTTTTAGACGATACGAAAGAAATTCAAATCGCGGTAATCTTTAATTATCGAATTATGAATACCATCGCATATAAATGAAACTTCGTAAAACGAGATGGAACGGATAATTACGCTTAACCAGAACAAATTAAACCGATATTAAGCCTAAAAAGCAAACCGAGAGGTATAAATAAAAAATAAATAAATGAAAAATAAGTTTACCTTTGAAAAGAATCTGAGATCTCTTCCGTTAATTTATTATCGCTAAATCACTAATCACTACGCACACACTGAGTTCAGTTGACTCTTCGGCGCGCCGCGGCCGACTGTCTTTCCGTAGTCAGACGATGATTTACATACAAACACATACAATACCTTGACCCACAAGCGCCTGCTACACACTCTCTGTACGATGTGTTCACTTATTATCAACACTAAGCTGGTCTGTTTTTCTCTTTATTTTTAAACTGCGTAACCAACGTTAGTAATATATGTAGTAGCGTATTAAATGAATGATAATATTGAATTAAATAACATTGCAATATTCTAACTTTAATACGCGCCGTTGGTTTTTTCCTCAATTTTTTTGCCAGCAATTCGATAACGAACTAACTGCGCGTATTTCAATTTTTCATCGCCGCTTTTACCGGCGAACCACAGTTTTATTAGGGTCTCGCAGCGATATTTATTAATAAATACAAGTATAAATGACAGATACGAATTATCGCAATGTGCGTGCAGATCAATGGAACTATCAATAAATCGCCACGAAAATTTCATAGATAGCCTCTAGCAGCTGCGGCGACGAAGGCGCTGTAGCGAAATTTCAGATAAATTTTCGCCTTCGCGTCTCTCTCTTATCGAAGCCGATACGTTGGAATGCCGCTCGCGCGACGACGTACGGAAATCTGTCGACGTTTTCACTAGGAGGAATAAAACGTGCAAAATACACGACGGAGGAATGCAAAGAACCAACAATGGCAGTGCGCTTTTTACCGGCTGTGCCGTGACTGAAACCTCCGAATGCCGATGCGGAGTTTGTTGCGTTCGATCTTGTCACTTTGTTTTTACTATTTGCGAATAGTTGTTGATTTTTCTGTTTCTAGATATAAAAGAGTTGCTTTGGCAAAAAAAGAAAAAAACAGAATGTAATATCCCGTATTTATTCTTGCCAATGACGCAGCAAAAAAAGAATAGATCGTGTAATGGAGGATGATATCGTGAAACGAGAGAATAGGAATCGCTGTGCGCCGTGGGACACATTTTTCGCATTTGCGAGACGACCCGGCGAAGATTAGAAACGGGCGAGGGTCAAGGTGGCGCGGCGATGGAATTCAATTATTGCTCCTATAAAGACGACCCCGACCGAGAACCATTAAATTTCGCGCTTCCGAACACAACTCCGTTGCTCTTCTTGCGAACTATGTCAGAACCCTAAATCTCAAGCGCGATTAATTAGCGATGCGCTGTCGAATCCCCGGTATTCGACATCGTCCGCCTTTAACGAGAATTAGGAGATCATTCCGCCGTGTTCGCCGGAACGGGGACGCGGGAAGTGTTCCGATACATTTTACATCGGGAGAGAGTGCGACAGGATAAGGGAATCGAGGAAAATTTTCGGTCCATTCCCGATTCGCTTTCAAGGTCGACTATTCGTGGCATAGCTATCCGAACTTCGCCATGTTTCGTCCGGGGATGAAGGTCTAACTCCTGTCGGAATTACTGTCTGCGTCCGCTAGGATCGTCGAGCGTGAAGTTAGAGGGGATCCATTCCGGTAAGGGATGACGGTAATCTCGCGGATTGGAGCCGCTCCACGCCGAGGGTGAGACTAGTTCACTGTCAAAGAAAGCGTTTTCCCCCCCATTCGCATCCCATTACACCTCAGTGTTTTATCATTCCTTAAATCAGAAACTGTCCCGCGCCTTAAATTTACCTTCTTACGAATCGCCCTCCACGGCGCCTTATGTTTTATTCATTAACGGCGATAAAATTGCGCGTCGTGTTATCTCCTGTGAAAGAGGAGTCGGATAAGCGGAAACGGATTTGGTGGGGCGCTCCTCTCGAAAGGTCGGCATATCCGCGTCGTGTATTCGCGTCACAACGCGTCGCTCTTTTTAGGACACGCTGCGTCCGGCAAACCTCGCTTTCTTTCACTGTCGTATATGCAAAGTGTCAGCGGAAGAGCTTAAGTACGTGCAGATTGCGGATACGATACGTACGGGAACGGATTCGTTTCCGCTTGCGACTGTAACGTAATTCCGACGATTCCGGGAAATTTAGAAGCAGGGGACCGGAGGAGCGAGTGGACAGACGGACCTTCTGAAACAATGAATGCTGAAGGATGGCCCGAAAAGGCCGGAGATTCCGGCGCTCAGTATTGGCTTTCGGGGCAGCTCCGGTCAGTGGAATACGTCCCTGGTGAAATAACGTCCGCGGATACGAACGGTCGTCCATTTGTCCGCTGTCAACCACCCTCGCCTCACTGGTATCCTCCACCTCTCCTCCCCCCTCGCGAGTGTAGCAAACCGTTCGGCCGCGCAACGGGATGCTCGCCATTTCTCAGCTCGGTTCAATTTAAGGAAAATGCCTGCCACAGCCACGTACTGATCCATTCGTGCGGATTTGCCTCGTGTCAGTACCCGATACTCGTGTACAAACCGTCCGCGAGGATTCCCGCTTCCGTCTTCTTATGAGATCCGTCAAAGGCGCGCGTCTTAGTCTTGTTTAGCGTTGCTTAAAAAAACACTCTGTACGCGTTCCAACGAAGTAATCGTTCTCACGTGAATTATTGTGGGTTGTTGCGCCGCCTTGATCAAAATCGTGAAACTGAATCGAAGATCGAAAGGGTGCAAACACGAGCGGAAAGTACGAAATGAACGACATCGGTCGTTGCGTATCAAAAAATCGGTCCACGATTGTATTCAAACTGTACCTAGTCGGAGGAAAAAAATTTGCTAAAACAACGAATTGTTTATATAGTGACAGCAAAAAAAAATTGTTTGGACAAGAGAAAGATGTGTTGAGAGTATTAATTGCTATTTGCTAGATATATGGACAGCAAAGTAATTTGGTTATGCTAACTAAATTTTATCGCTATCGCAAGGAATATGCAGTAGCAACGATGGTTTCTCTAGAACAGCCAAATAATTTATCCCCGTGATTTCCGCCCGATGCGTAATTCTTCATCTGTCCATCAATGTATCGGGTGTTTCAGCACACGGCATTGTGAAGAAGACGTTACAGTACCTGCTGAACCTCAAACATTCTTTTCCATTGTATTCCAGAGAGCCTCCGAAGCCAACAAAGATCTTTGGTATACCTGCTCCGCG
This sequence comes from Dinoponera quadriceps, assembly GCF_001313825.1. Taxonomy (NCBI): domain Eukaryota; kingdom Metazoa; phylum Arthropoda; class Insecta; order Hymenoptera; family Formicidae; genus Dinoponera; species Dinoponera quadriceps. The sequence goes on along the minus strand of NW_014554799.1, from coordinate 1,466,270 downwards.
GTTTGATACGTTCGACAGGCCACAACTCGAAATAGGTATCCGGGTACCTGCGCATAGGCAGAGGTATGAAAATACGACAAATGTGTTTCGGCGAAGCATTTGTTGAAATGACGAGCGTATCTCGCTGGACGCGACGCAATACGAACAAGTCCGGATGAACATTCTCCAAATTTCTGCCGTTGTCATAGCCCATGCTCGCCGCTTCTCAGACAGCCGGACGACAGAGACTCTTGAAGATACTTGTCAAGAACACGTACGAATTTGCCTAGCGATACAACGAAGGAGCAGAAGTTGGCGAACTTTGGCCGTGTCGAGCACCGACCAGGCTGTCTTCAAGGTATCCGCTACAAGGTGCTTAGTTCTGCGGCAGATACTTGTGTCGTGCAGGCTTCCGCACCAGCTTCGACAATTTCCACAACTTGCACCGACTGCTAATATATACCGCCTACAGCGAGGAGACACGGATCGTTTCGCTCTCGAGATTATTGCCTTTGCGCATTATAATCGCACCACCGTGTCGCGCGCGTTTTTGCGGCTCGAGTTTCAAAATTCCACGATCACCGTGCCCTTTCTTTCGTCGAGTGCATTAAGAGACCCACGGCGGGAATTTCGAATACACGAATGCTGAACCATCTGGAGAATCTCTCTCTTCGACAGACAGCCGGAGTTAGTCGAGAAGTGAGTCATATTTCTTTCCGGGGGAGAAACAATGGACTCCGTTTCAAAGAGACCGTCTGCAAAATCCGTCTAAACGTTTTCCCTGAGGGAGCGGAGACTTCTGCCGGGGCCATTTTTTCAAGCAATGGCTTCATATCTCTGCCGGTGGACCGCCGTTAGATTATGGTCGGCTAAGGCTGGGGGGAAAAAAACTCACCGGAGACTGGAAATGGACGAGCAGTTGAGAGCGCGCGCGCGCTTGCGAGTGCTCGGAGAACGTCGGGCTTTCGATGTCGAACGAAAGCACCGACAAGCGCGGCAGCTTAGCGGCCGGCGTCTTTCATCCACGCCATTATTCTGGACTAAAGCTCCCACCTGATCGTGTAGCTTCGCTCGACAATGAGAGGCCGGCGAGTCCGATATAATCTACAGAATGACCACGATTAACGTTGCACGCTCGCTATGCAGAGACGCGCGCCATCCAATTGCGCCTTCGATTAAGCCACCCTCGCTCTACCACGTTGGCAGTATTGAGACTATTATTCCGCTCTATTATTCCATTTGCATTTCGCGACGCCTATACAGTGTATACCGAGGCTACCTCGTTACCTTATCGTCGGAGATCCTCAGATGGATCCGGATTTCTCACGCGCGAAATCGCAACGGGGAATCGAAACGGGAAGGCGTAATTTATCGTAAACGTTCGATGTACAAGACTAGATATCTCGGGCTACTGCGTGCTTGAAATCGAGATTCTGTTAAAACAAACTTCGGGTAATGTAAACTGAAGGATATATTTTTTACATGTTAACCAGTTGCTTAGTTAATCTCATTATTACACATATCTATGGGAGAAGCTTCTAAAATTATCGGTACTCAGTACCGTATCGGATATCTCGGGGAACATCACCCGTGTGTGTATCGAAGAACGGGAATTATAGTCATTATCAACAGTAGAAATTGCAATTTCCGTTCTCAAGAACCGATAGGGAAGTTTCAAAGCAAATACATGGGGCACGCATGATGATACGCGCAGATAAGGTTCTCCTAAGTATCCGACGCAATGCTGAATATTGGCAATTTCAGAAGCGGCGGGACTCTTCGCTCTCTCGTTTCTGGTCTTCGTGCGTTCGATCCGCGAGCGTAAAGGCTTAAACGCGTCGTCATCATAAANGGGGGGGGGGGGGGGAGAGAGAGAGAGAGCGGAAGAAAAAGGAAGAAAAGCGATGAAAATGTAGCGACGAGTCGCGAGTTTCCAGACGCAAGTTCCAACGATCAAAGGTCCCGAGTGCATTTTGCGACATCGTGAGGGACGTGAACGAGCACGACGGGGGCAGAGGAGAAGCATAGGCGAGACGGGTGGAGCGGGACAAGAGAGCGTCGTGTCTGGCACAAAATGTATGGCGTAGGCAGCCTACCGTGAAACACTCCATTCAATGGTGTTTGGATGTTCCGACCGAGGGTGGTCGGGGTTGTGTGCGAGTTATACGACTCAGCATCGGGCGTGCAGAGCAGCGCGCACCGAGGTTTGTCGGGTAACCTTCTCTCCAACCCACACCGAAAGCTGTTCGGCGAACGCTTGTTCTGACGACTACAGTGGTGATCAACTGTCCCGTTGCAGTCGGTATTATCGTACGGCGTAATTTCACTCAATTAAGCCGAATTTCGCTGGAAATACACGCGCGAAGCGGGATCCCATTAAAAACGCGATACTTACGATGGGGCGCGTTTCTTCCACGGTGGAAACTGCTCGTAACCGTAAGAGAATGAAGTCGAGAGAGAGAGAGAGATAGAGATAGATAGATAGGTAGAGAGAAAAAGAGAGAGAGAGAGAGACGTGGTGGCGTTTCAATTAGTTCCTGGTTACGTCTCAATTAGGACTAAATTACGACTTGATTAGCTCTCTCCCTCCATGCGCGCTCCCAATCAGATCCTGATTAGACTCTCTTTTCCACGAGAGAACGAAGCCATTCCCGTATCCCATGTAAAAATGCCGAATTTGTTATTTAACGGCGAAAGTTTCTATTATCGCACGCGAAAACAAAGGAATACTTCGTAAACTCGCGATGTGTTTTACCGCATGAAAATAATCGCCATGTCCGTTCGCGATATGCCGTCAAATATATAAAATTCAATATTGATCCATTCCTTGTGAAAGCGTTTTAAATTAGCCGTCGACGAGCATTTCATTCTCGAAATAAATTTACACATGATTCGGCGGAAAATATGAAACATAATGAAACATAATTGAACGTAATAAAATAGTCAACATCATGTATGCTGTACAAAGGGACCGTGTGTCGGGACCAATCAAATTATTATTATCATTATTATTATTATTAACATTATTCTACTTAGACGTAGAATTACATAATATTCAGTTTTACGCATAGCACACAAAGTTGAAAATCACAGAGGTAACTTCAATTGCAATGGCTCTAATTATAATAATTTCAATCCTTATGTGTACATGCGCAAAGCTAAAAATTGTATAATCCCTTTAATGCTATAAATAAGAAGTTATCTTTGTTTTCCCTATGTTGAGACTTTCCGCGTTGAAATTTTAGTTTTAACCTTTAAGCCTTCAAGTGGGGGGGGG
>NW_014554799.1:1417432-1463008 GCF_001313825.1 Dinoponera quadriceps | reverse complement strand
GGGGGGGGGAAACAGAAATAACTTCTAATTTGTAGCATGAGAACTGGGACTTAATTGAACTAAAAAATTCCGACTTGGAGTAATAAAATATTTCAATCCAGGGTACAGGCCGACCGACATACATGTCGACTGAACATAATAGCTCGATAAGAAAACATGACAAAATCCGACATCTGGGGGACAACGCGAAAGCTGCGAACGGACGCGCTCGGCGGTGCAGGCGCTATCATGGCAGTTTACCGCATGTACATCCAACCTTGCATACGCTCGAGGCTACGTCGCTACGCGCGGTACAAGCTCGCTGTCGATTCGCGCGACACATCGCGTTTCCTCTCGCAGGAAGGTCGCGCCGATATCCAATTACAATGAGCACGCGTGCTCTCGCACGCCCGGGCACACGCGCTGTCTCGGTAGTACGTGGCGCGATTTACGTAAGAGCGACTCATGATCCGTGTGGCGAAACACGTGCGCGCTCGTCGAGGAAACGAAGAACGCGTAATCACGAGAAGATCCACTTTGCCTCTCGATTGCTCGTCAATCCGCGCCGATTAGCGGCTGCCTATTCGGTTTCGTAACGTATACGGATGAGGGAGCGTTAACTGGACCGTGGTAACCTTGGTAAGCGCGCTATTGTCAGACTTGATACGCCTGTACGAGTAGACCAGTTGTCGCGGATTTCCCCGCGCGAAACATTCGCGATGGGAAGATTTCAATAGCGGCCGAGTAATCCGTTCCGTCGTATCGTTTAGATCATCGATGGCAATGTCGATCCTCGTGGAAGCGGACACAATCGTCCGCTATCGGCGCTCCGCGCGACCTATTAACCCGCTCGATTCCGCTCAATCGCTTCGTCGTAATTCATCATTTAACGCAACACCACGACGACTCGCGTGATTGCCGATAGAAAAAAGCAGAGAAGGGGGGAAAAATCGAGCGATCCGCTTAAGGGATGATGTCGCGTACACGAGCGAGTCACTACCCGGCAAACAAGGGCGCGCGAGCATGCGAATACGTGTGTGAAGATCGGCTTACGAACTGCGTGTGTTCTCGAAACGCAGGACCGGGGCGTTTGTTAGCTGACGGCGGTTTCCGGACTCGGAGTTCGCGTTGACTTAGGGTCGACTTAGGATACTCAAAGCGGCTTGGACGTGTCGGGATCGGGCGCCAATGTAAACTACACGAGCGCGCTCGATAAAGCCGGTTAACGCGTCGCGAATTTTCCTAAGAATAACAAATCCCCCGGCGTCCCGTGAAGACGTAGACCGGAAGACGGGCGGGCGCTCGTTTGCGCGCCTGGCTGGGCGGATGGACGGGTATGTGTATGCGGTAGAAATTAATGACACTTTAGCGAAGGCTCGTTTTCACGCGACGACGAATGTCACGAGGACCACTAATGTCGAGGGTGAATCTTGATTCGGTGATGGGTGGTGGTGATGACGGTAATAGTATCGATTCAGCAAATACTATTGGTTACACCAGCGCGACGATATCGTCACGACTGTCGCAGATAAGAGAGACGACCGCGCGTTCTTTTTCCTGTCGAAGCTGCTTCTTAACTGTGAAAAAGTCGACAGGTGTTTCTACGATCTTGTTTATGTTCCATGGTTCTCCTTTTATTTCCGCGCACCCTTACACCACTCTTAGGCCCCCTCTGCCATCCCTCGGGTTCCCACCCCCGCCACCGCCTTTGCGGAGCTATTCGACGCACTCTTATCGTATGAAGCCGGTCGTGAAGCCAGCGAGAAAAATGGTTCAGCGATTTTCCTCGCTCGCGTCTCGAACTTCGTCGCGACGGCGTTTCCCCCTCCTCCACCGCCTGTTTTTGCGGACTGTTTTTCCTTTTAGCGCGCCAGAACCCCCGCTTTTCCACCGTTCCGCCAGAGCTTTTCCGTGACGTTTCGTTTCGCCACGGTGTTCCCGGGGAAAATGTAATAAATGGCTTCTATTCGTTAACCGTCGGAATGCTGGACAGAATGACAAACTTTTTCTATGTAATATTTTAGCTTTTACGCAAAACTTGCATATGAATAGAAAAATAATAAGGTGAAATAGGACTTTTTTTGGTCCCTGCCGGATGTTCACACCAATGGCAGGACTAAATTAATGTAAATTCAGCATAAATACGTGACATTCGCGCAGATTCCACTTTTGCATTTTCACCGAGGAGAGCGCAGCGCGCGACGTTAACGAACATGCAAATACCTGTCCGACTAATTTGCGTTAATACGCTTCTCGTTTCGATAATTTAATTTTATTCCGGAATCCGTTAGTTTATATCGTCCTGCCTGCAGCGAGAAACATGCAAAACTTTCAACTATTCATGTCTTGTACTGGCATAATGTGAAATCATTCGGCTCGGTATATTCATACGGGCCGAGAACCATCTTGCCATTCAATTCAATTCCCGCAACTAATTAACTCAATATCCAATACCATATAATTGGTATGCCTCGCTTTACGAGCTATTGTTCCTATGAATTGAACAATCGCTGCAGATTTATACGAAAACGATAATATACATTTCTTCGTCGTCTCTGTCATTGTAATATCCCGAAATTACTGATTAAAACATTTTTACACACATGCAGTGCCACTCTACTTCAACAATTTATATTTTTAAGTTTACTAATAATTCGTGGGAATATTAAAAGATCGAGCTCCGATCTATTCGAATAGAATATTAGTCTCGATGAATCGTTAAAGAATGCACTAGTTATTGCCGATAAATCTCGCATCGAGAGGATACAAATTTTCAAGTGTTTGGTCAACCACTCGATACAATTTGTAGGAAAAGATTATGCAACCACGTACGATCATGTTGCTAAGAATACTGCGTGTATCGTAAACGTCTAACGCAACTTCTGCTTACGCGCGTACGGGCGCTTTCGAAAGAAGCCTCAAGCCGAAACCCGCGAGTGGCAGGCACAAGGCCGCGGTATTTCGAAATCCGCTTCGGTCTAAAGAATCTACGGTAGAAAAAAAGAAGAGGCTCTGGTACATTGTACTATTCAAAAATACGATTTTCGACACATCGGTATTACCATTTGTATCATGTCATACATAAATCAATCAGAGTTTGTCGGAATTTTAATTTGAGCACAATCAAGTGTCCCCCTTAAATTCTTAGTGCGCATATTAACGATTAATTTGGTGAATGTCATCTAAAATAATTATTCATCCTAATTATATTCTAATAATATGCACCCTGTCGCGAGTACAAGCTTTTTTCTTGATAAATTCATCGAAAATTCGACGAATAATTCGATTGAGCCGGTCGTAGAGATATTTTCGGCCGTGACGAATCGCGGTCGGCGTTGCGTCGAGATCGCGAAAAGTCACCGTCGAGAGACGTGAAAGTTCGGTTCAATAGAGAGTGACTCACCGTGTCGAGATTAAATAGGCTCGAGACCTTCTTCAGAAAGCCGTCTTGCGACTTCTTCTTCCTTCTGGTGGTCATCCTACTGTTCTGCTAAAGCGGGTCCGCCGAAAGTGATGCGATATTAATCCAATTAATCCCGTCGTTCAGATCGCATCGAGGCACATCATATTTTCTCTTTCTCTCTCTCTTTATTCTTCTCTTTTCGTGTCACAAAACGCACGAAACTGCACAGCACAAGGTAGGCGAAGAAATAGAGAATCGACGTTATGAATAATGCTTGTGGTTTCGCACACGTGTGCGCGGATGACACGCGGAATATTTATATCTATTTTGCTTCCCATGATTTAACAATTCCGCATAATTTTAACATCGGTTTAGCGTATAACGATTCGTCTTGAAGAAAAGAAGGATTTGCGCTCGCTGAAATTGCATTCGTTAAACTGTGGTACCGGAGTGAGACACGCGCGAAATCACCCGTCGCGTGTCTCACTGGTTAAATAATTATAGATTTTCCCAGCAAAGTGTAGGAAAAAAAGAACAAAGATATAATAGAACACACACACACACACACACACACACATATAGAATAACCAAGGCATATATAAATAAATAAGAAAATTTCTACAACTTCTACATGGAAAAATGCGGTTGAATCAAAAGAATTCTCAACAGCACGCCTAATTGGAACAAATCTTCTTAATTTAATAGCGATATCGTTAAAAATAATGTTTTAATTGTTGAAACAATACAAAACGTGGTAGTTTTAACGATATTTACCATTGAATCAAAAAGATTTATTTCAATTACGCTACTGTTGGAAATTCTATTGATTCAACAGCACTCTATTTCCGTGTATTTTCTGGAAATTCGTTCACTCGCGATCTCCACTCCTCTCCTCCCGATTCATTAGTTAATTTTCGCTGCGTGCCGCTACACGTCATCCCTATAGTTTACCGTTGATAACAAATCTCACTTGTTTTTAAAATACTACGGGGATTTTTTAAATACGAAGAGGGCCCTTCGTGCGAATAACGGTGTCAGGACAGTAATTACGTACGAAAGAGTACACGCGATTCATCTTTCAAGTCCCAAGTGCCTCAAACGTTATCCCGCAGGTGGATATTGCTTTCCGTTATATCACGAAGGTCGAAGAACGAAAAAAGTAGGATAGACAAGGTAGACCCGTGCCCTGTGTACTCACTCGCCTACTTGTAATTACCTTTGAGACGGGTGCGCAGTTAAACTATCGAATTCCCGCGCGATGTTACGCAAAAAACAGGGTACACTTACCTAGACTACGCTTTTATTCGGTTATTCGCATACTCTGATGATGCGATATATAAATAACACGGATTTTTTATTTATCCATAGTTTCGCAAAAATTGATCTGAGAAAGACAATTCGAAAGATAATCATAAACCCAAACGTGCGTTTGGAAAAGTGATGATGTACCTTCACAATAAAAAAATTCCAAGAACTGTCAAAATGAAATATCGGAGATATCGACTCTCAAACTTAGCGCTTAAGGAAATCAGGCATTTCATACTTAGTAACCCAATAACTGGGCGCTGCTTATCGCATCGTTGCACGACATAGCGTATAACGACTGGAGTGTACACAAATAAATTCAGCGACCGTGTCATTTTTGTTCTCTCCTACGGGACATTTATTCAGCCGGAGCTTTCGGCGCGTAATAAGCGAAAAAATACGCCCTACGCACCTGCGTATCGCGCGAGCGCCGAGAGTGTGACCCAATTGATAAATCTCAGGGACGACGGATTCGCTCCGGTTCGGTGAATTAACCTGAATAGCACACGTGAAATTCTTTTACTACGTTCTGCGTTTAACGAGAAGTCGATTGCCACGGTGCGATATCGAGTCACGTGAATAAAACAGAGCGAATGCTCCGGTTCGGAAATATTTATAAGAACACAAAACATATTGCGGAGCAAGATGTCGGAACGGTCGATCGCACCGTGAATGAAATTTATGAGGAAGCGATGATAATTACAATTTCGTTGCTTTTTGTTCTTATAAATGAATACGACTACGATTTTATGAACAAACAAACACGAAGTTTAATATCGCAATTTTACGATCATATCAATTCACCCTTTACGGGTTTAATTAAATTCAATGGCGTGATTTTCTAATCGGTGTAATTTAACGGCGGGTAAGATAAATATCTCGGGCGCGCGAAGCTCGTGTGTGAGAAAGATCGCGCGACGGGAACGAGAGGTGTCCGATTTTTGCGAGGCGCGAGTAAAGGTTAGTGGACGACGTCTCGTTAAAAGAGAATGCGCTCTCCGCGATTCGACCGGCTGAGCTGCAACGCCCGGAGCGATCGATCAGTGAAAGTGCGCCACGAATAGTCATCGACGCGTTTCCCGACGGCGAAGCGGCGGCCGGCTTTCAGGCAGCGGGAGAGCGAAATTGTATAAACGTCCGCGAAAATCGAATATTCACTTCTGAGAGAAGTGAATAACGCGACGGTTGAGAAAGAAAAAAATCTTCGTGAGAGAAGGCGACATTGGGTTCTGATATCCGCAGTCGAGGTGTCGCCAATTAGCGAGAGGCACGAACACGCTAGGAGCCCACCTATTTAAACCTCCTGCTTATCGTCACGGCGGTGTTTACAATTCGCGTCACGTTTCGCGTTGTCGCGGCGCTGTTAAAACGCCGATTGTGATGGAAAAATTTCCGACGTGCCCGGTGCGTCGTCAGCGACTATTTACGCGTTATCATCGATAAATTGTCAGTTAGATCGCCGTCGCAGCATTTCCGAGACGCGAATGCCGGGTTACGCAACGCGTTTTTCACCGTCACGCTTACGTAGGATTCTGCCGTCTCTCTCACGAGGGAGGAAATTCACGTTCGTGAGAGCTGGTCTTACAAAAGCAACCTATGCGTATCTCGGCGATGATTATATGCCCGATATTCGTTATCGATAATGGGAAATATGACGATAATGAGAGAATAAAGGAAGAGGAGAGATACGAACGAGAGAGGTAATCTCTCATGCGCGACGAGCAATGAAACTTAACGCACGTCTTCGTCGCGTCCGGGCCGATTCCTCGGAGTAACGTGAGATTTCGCGGTCGCGCTAATCGCGAGATCACGCGGAGATTTAATATATCGCGATCCCCCCGAGTTTCCTCGTGCACAACTCCCGACAGCGGTCTCCCTCCGCTCTAACGGTAGTTCCCGGACACCGCGTACATGGCGGCCGCGCAGCGGTCGCGTACGCGCGTGCCCGTGCGCGCGCTGGATATCGTAAACAGGTTGTCTATCCGTCTCATTCTGACGCACGGGAGAACGCGCTCCTCGTGCAGGCGGTTGCGCATAGGAAAACCCCGACCGTCGATTTCCACGTGGACGTCCCACGCGCGCGCGCGTGCACGTTTCCCATGGACGCGGAGCGCACACTCGTAAATTATTCGCCTAAAGCGGACTTTAATTAGCTTATTCCCCCCTCCTAAACGGAATAATTTCCCGGGGAGAGACATTTCGAAAGAATGCGGAGTACGTGGAGAGGCGGGAAGAAAGAGAGAGAGAGAGAGATGCATTAGGATTCCGCTGACGCGGAGAACGAAATTTCTGGATTTAGTGCGGGATCACTACCTGCGCGGCGGTTCCTCATTTTCCCCGAGCGGTCTCCCGTTTTTCCTTATCTTCGCGCGCCCTAGTGTGAAATAATCGTGCGGGCATCGGCTCGAGATACCGTTAAAATTTGACAAGAACGCGCGATGATGACTCGACGGTCGTAAAATTTTATCTGTTTGGATATAATGGAGTGTCTGATCTGAGACATTTTTTATTGCTCTCACGAGACAGAATAACTGCTTTAAAAAAAATAGTAGAAAAATACAGATTAGTCTTCGAGTAACTGAATACGCCGAGAGTTCGCAAGTTGAATCGACGACTCGCGCTCGGAAATGGGGATTAATTTTCGGAGCGATTTAAGAAGTGGGAAATAAATAAAGCGAGAAGAGAGCGGAAAAGCCTCCTCCTCGAGTCAGCTACGATGCAACTTCAGCATTCCTTTCATCTCTCTCAAGAGACGTAGTTCTCCTCTTAAAATAAACGCGATATCTCGCGGAGGGAATGCCCTAAGGAAGGCATTTTACCTGGCGGAGCAACTTTCTAAGTATACTGTACGTAGAGAGGATGGAAAATTACGTAGAATTCATCCGAGTTCGCCGCTTACGGAACATCAAGCGCCGGAAAGCGACAATTACGAACATTATCAGCGTGCATTATGCACTGTCTGTGTAATTTTCATTCGAGCTATTTTTACATACGCGCGAACGACTGGCGTTAATACGCTCGTTAATCAATACAACCGACCGGTACTTGGTGTAACATCGCGGATGTGTGATTAATTGAATTTTCGACTTTGCGAAAATATAAAAAAAGAAAAACTCGCCTCGAGATCGTGCACGGAACGGAGCAGGATCGATTTCCCAGGAAAAATTAATCCGGTGCGTAATAAGACGAGGTGAATCTCCTGTCAGGGCAGCGGAATGCGTGATATCGGTGCGCGAGGTGTGAAAAAACGCGCGTGGTGAAATTTGGCGCGGGGAGCAACTTTCCGCGTGCCTTCCGCACAATCGCGTCGTTCTACCTGAGATTCTCTTTACTGCAGGCCTCGACATCGAACACGGGTGACGGAGGTGGTGCCCGGTGTCACGAGGATCACCGAGCGTCGAGCCGGCCCTGCACACGCGAGCCTCGCATTCCACGGCGGCGAGAGCACACACGCGCGTACACACCTACACAGACGCGGGACTGCACACACAGGTGCACGATATTGGTGCGCACACACGGAGCGGAGGCGCGGGCACTGTAAACAGGTTGCACCACGTCTCGGTGTTGTACTCCGGAGCTCCGTCGCGGCTCGCGACACTCGCGTAGACGCGGTTCACGGGCGAAAAAAGACTGTCAGATCGCCGCGGCGCGTAAACAGATCGTGCGCGTTCCCGCCCGTACCTCCGTGTCCCCCTCGCTTCCTCTCCCTCCTCGCGTAGGATCGCGTTCCGTCTCGTGCTCCGCCAGACGCGTGGGAAACTACCGAGGGAAAATCGTCCGTCGGAGAGACAGACGGCTACGTGGCCGCCGAGCGTGTATCGCGGGAAGATAGTCGCCGGTCGGTGAAGGTTAGGTCACTACGGACGCTCCTGTCTGTCCGTTCTTTCGCTCGCCCTCTCTCTCTCTCTCACTCCCTCTCTTTGTCCGTGCCTCCTTCCTTCCTTTCTTTCTTTCTTTCCTTCTGTCTCGGCGCCTCCGAGCCGTGGCGACCGATGCGAGAGCGGTTTCACGTCACCGCCGAACTCGCGCGCGCATTTGTAATTCCCACCGGCGCACTCGTAATCGGCTACGCGGACGCGTCGCGACTGGCACGCGTCTCCGGGCGATTTTCGAGACGGAGGAACGTTGCGACTCGCGTAACGCTCACGGACTCGAGCTGGCCGCGGTGGACGGGCCTCTTCGTTGCTGACGTCATCGGCCGACCGGCGGCTTGAAGCTCGCTGCATGTACGCGGAGTGCGCTGAGCCGAGGTACGGCGAAGTCGCACGAACCTGTACGATGCGCGAACCGCGGCTACGGTTTAACCGCAGGGCCGCCGCCAGTCGTTCTTGCGCCCCGCGTGAGAGTGGGAGGCGGTGTGGTTTCAAGAGAACCGGAATCGAGTGGATCGGCCCGTTTCAAGGAAGCACGAGGCGTCCTCGGATTGATTTCTCTTTGAGCATCGCGGAGGGACGTTCCGCGCGATCGCCTCGCGGCTCTCTCTCTCTCGCGGAGAGACTGGAAAATAAATTCCTGGATGACTCCAAGCGGGCAAGAAATTAGGACTGACTCGATAAATGGGTTCGGTATATTGAGTTGTTTCATAAGTGAGTCGTTCGTACTTGCACCCATGGGATCCGAATCGAGCCCAATGACAGCGAGTCTGCCGAACGAGGCTGTGCATTGAACGATAAATAAATGTGGGCGGAATCATGCGCGATGGATGACTCAGAGAACCTACGGAGACTTACGTTTTTTTTTAAATATATGTATGTGGTTGTAGTTTCTCGGAGTTATGCGTTAATAGTTTCTTTCTTGATATCTCTTCTCTTAACTTCTCAATTGTTACCAAGATTTCTAAAAAAAAAAATCTTCAATATTCAACTGCAACGAAGTCTCTTAATTTCTGCGTTTTCAAACATGCGATGTCGCATTTTTTTTTTAACACTGTATTTGTTGTTCTCTCGGATTCAATTAGTGTAAGGAACAGCTTCTTTATTTCCAGATCAATAAGTCCCGGGAAAATCAACGTCGTGCTTTCCGGGCGCTTCGCGATTTCGAGGGAGGTGAATTTTCCCGCGAGAAAACGGAGCAGCGCTCTTCAAAGGGCGAGACCGCGTGCACCTGCGTTCCTGGCGATTCTAGTTCGCCGTGTAGTACGCGAGTCGGCAATCGAAAGAGCTATAAACCATGCTGAAAACGTAGACCGTGACTTCAGGTTCGTGCGAGGTCGATCGTGTGAGAGCGGCCGGCGGACGGGACACGTTCCACGCTTCGGTTTCAGACATCGGCGCTTCTGGGAATCGCGACCTTTTCTTTCCCTTCCTTTTTCCCCTTTCCTCCTTTCTTTCCCCTCTGTCGCGTGCGGAATCCGATGCGCGGAATTCCTGCGATCGCGCGCTGAATTCCGCGTTCCGCTGTCAATCGATACAGAGTCCGCTGCGGATCGGAGTTTCCTTTTTCTCGTTGCACGCGCGAAAGCGAGCGCCGTGCCACGTTGCACGACTGCAAGGGCACGCTTCACCGCCGGATACACAGCATTTATCTGATCGAGCAAAAATATTATCGTTCGTTTTACCGTGCTTTTACCGAGACGCTTCGCCGTCGCTTTAATCGCGCTGTACCTCGAACATTTTAACGCGACCGAACAAACGAGTCGGAATATTCCCGATGCAATCTTGCGCCGAGCGTAACGTTCCGTAACGAAACGGGAACGTTGGGTGAGTATTTCGCGAAATTCTCTCTCAAAACCGACTCTCTCGGATCAGACGGACTGGATTGGAAACCTACGGTAAGAAGGCACCGGCGCAAAAACCGCGATGTCCAAAATCGCGGCGAGGAGCGGGAGACTACGTCGACGTGATGCCACGAGCGTGATAAGAATTTGACTTGATGATTCCCGATCTCCCGAAGCGAAAAAGAAGAATGACCGATGTGCCTCGCGCTGACTTGCAGCCGATGGTATCGTTAACGGCAGGAACCAGTTTTTTACCGGGGTCACAGGGCACTCGAATCTACCGAGCTCGGCGAGACGTGTAATATTTCCTGCGAACGGGCGGTGAAGAACCGGAGGATCAAAACGCGATCGCGACAGGCCTCCTTGTCGATGAGGATGTCTCATGTTCTAATTGCACGCTCACCCCGATGATAAGCCAACGAAATGCGAGAAGCGCGTCCCTCGATACCGGTTGGAAACAATTCGCGGGCATTTACCGGTACGATCGCGCGATACCGGTAATAATCCGGTTTGCCTCGACTTACGCGAAACTTAGAGGAGGCCGGTGTAACGGTGCGGCGGTACGTCGCCGGAACAATGGAGCGCTTAATTCGGATTGCAATTTGCATTCCGGTAACGGCGGAACTCGTCGCTCGATCGTGGAAGCGAACGCTGCGTCGATGCATCGAAACGAGTTGCGCTTGCATAAGGACCGCCGGTGCGGCCCTTTGAGGCGATCTTCGCGGAAATTTTGCGTCACGGGAAATTCAGGAGCGACCGAACGGGACCGTGCTGTAGCGGATGACGTGAAATTGAGGACAGCACCGTTCTGTCCGGCCAATTAAGGTGAAAGGGTTGTCCGGTGACCTCTGACCGAATTTCGTATCGCAGCTGCGCGAAATTGCCTCGAAAATCTGTCGCAAGTTAGAACGCCTCGGCTCTCTCTCTACTTTACTCTTTTTTTTCTTTCGATCGATTGTAGAAAAAGAGAGAAATGCGACGGGACGTCGGATACGCTGAAAAAGTTTTCGAGAATAATATCGAATGTATTTTGAAGCACTTGACGCGATAATTGGACACGAGACGACATGAGAAATTTAAAATTTCCATCAAAATTCTTTGTATTTTCATAATGATGGAATGTTAACGACATTAATCACGAAGCACGTTCTGTGTAATTAAATCTAGATAATATTCTTCTCGAAATAACTTCTCAGCGATGTTTTTCGTAAATTTTAGTTTTTTTTTATCAAAAAATCACGAATAAATAAGATAAATTCACTGCTTCAGCTTTGTCTAATTCATGATTTAAAGTGTCTTGTTGTTATAGCTTCGAATTATTATGTCTGAAAATCTCCGATCGAGATCGATTCATCGTGCGAGTGGGCAAACAACGTCGTCGAATGAAACTACAGGTGACACCTATAAGGATCTACGATCTATTCGTGCACGCTCGGCTGATAAAACAGCGACGATCAATTTTTGGACGACGAACGTCGACAAGCAACACCGGCGCGTGATTAAATCGAACAGAAATCTGCGAATCCAATTAATCACAGCTCGCGCACAATTACGCGAAGGGAATCAACAAAGCGCGTCGCGCTGCTAAAATCGCGCCGTTTAATTTAACGCGACGATGCGCGTGCATTATTTATGCACCATGGAATTTAGCGACGCTCGAAATGCGACGACACCATCGCTAATACGCTACGCCGTCGCGGCTACCTGCTGGTACTAACATTTAATTAAAGCACTTCACACCAGCGCAATTAGAGCCGATTTAGATTCGAGCGATTGCAATCAACGATCAGAAGCGGCGAAGTATGTCGACTTTTTTCGTCTTGCTGGGAAAAATCGTATTATGGGTCAAAATCGTCAAAGAACCTTGTAATATTATTTAAAATTTACAATGACAAAAAGGAAAAATGCGATAATATTAATTAAGCCATAAACCGTCAAAAATGATTACAGTGAAGCGATAACGAAACGAGAAAAGGAACAAATACACGGAAGATTATATAATAAAAAGACATTTTGTATTTGTGTTAAATTAAAATCGGCCCTTATTAAAATTTGTATGTTAAGTTTTTAACACACTCGTGTTTTACATTTTGTGTTTACGTTATTTCAATATATATTTTGCGTTGAGCCGATATTCAACATGTGTAAGTATTAAAATAACACGTGTAAATGTAAAAATAACACATTTTATACTTTAGTGTCGAATAATATGTTATTGATATTATAATTTCGCGTTTATCTTTGACGTAATATTTATGTTACTTTTCAACATATTCACTTTATATTTAATTAAAAATTTGTGTCAATCGTTTATTCGATATGTAAAATGTGTTAAATTTAACATAAAACTTTTTACTATGTACGCGTGATTCTTGCAGGTTTTAATTTTTCGCAGGTCCTACTTCTCGGATAAACGATTAACCGTGAATCAGTCGTAATACAAAATTACATATTAACTTGTAAAAGTTGTACTTCTATTCGCGCGATATTTTGGATGGTAACGCGCGAAGAGATTGATATCGGTAAATGAGGAAAAAGGAACACTCCGGCGTTAAAGTAACGGAAAAGAAAGGAGGAGCAACATAATGTACCCAGAGTCACGTAGTATCGCTTGGCTTGTCGTTTATTTCCTGAAACAAGACTATCGCGGTGTGTCCCTGGAGAGACCGCGGCGTTGTAATTAGCGCGCGTGCTGCGGTCGGTGTCCCGTTCTCTTTTGTTTTTTGTGGAGATTCGTGCACTCCGCCTGGTCCCGATGGTCCCGGCATCCCTCGCGGCGGTCCTGATAATGAAAAAAAAAAAGGGAACACCAGAATAGGAGCTCAAGGCGGCGAATGGCCCGATCCCTTTCATAACGTGGGCGCCGCTCGTCGTCGAGAAACGACGCCGACGGCAGATTGAAGAAGAGCGAAGGCAAAGCGAGAGACAGAAAAAGAGGAACGAGAACAAAGAGAGGAAAAAGAGAAAGAAGAAGAGAGAATCACCGTGAAGCTGAGGCCCCGGATGTTAGTTTGTGCCCATACAATCTTAATCAGCGTGTCGTGGGAATGCGAGCGACGATTTTTCCGATCGCAACGACGCCGATTCGCGCGGAATTTCCCGACTGGGAGCGTACTAAGGAAGCCTCGTGTATTTTTTTAAATAAAAAATCAACTGTGTGTGTATAGAAATTTTGATTTTGTTCGAAGATAAATAGCAGATATATTTTGATAGTGTAATGCAAGATGCAACGGCGGGCAAACTGAGGTGGCAACCTTGGATAGGACCTAGAGGACTCGGAAGCAGAGAAGCAGTCCGCGCGAACATCCTTTCAGAGACTCTGCGCAAAACGAAGGGATAGCGGAAGACTGAAGTTGGGAAGAAGTCGGAAGCGCGAGGAGAAAGAGTAGAGGATGGTAGTGGGTGAAGAGCAAGAGAGAATCGGAGTGAGATAAAAGTCGATGCTGCGACAACAAAGGACAAAGGAGCGACGCGCTTTGTACCCGTCGCGTGGAAAGAGAATAGAATCTCGCGGGGAAGCCCGGCCGCGGTGGATGACGTATCGTGGGTATTCGAAACAAGAAGGCGGGCGACCGAAGTACTCTCTCTGGGGGGTTGGAAGAGAGGCCATTGAAAAACAAGGCGGTTCGCCGCCGAGAGTGCCCGCGGTGGGAACTCCGGAACGAGACTCGGTTTTTCGTCGCGAGGCGATATCTGCACCCGCGCTATATTGAATTCCAACGGTCGCGTGAAATGGTAACGCGTGAAATTTTCATCCAACGGAGAGTCCCGATAGATCACTCTCTTTCTCTTTCTTTCCCTTATATTGTATTTTTATGCGTTCTATCCTTGTTGTACATGTAAAGACTAATAAAGATACAATGACGCGGTAGCGCTAAATAGCGTCTCCTCGAACGCATCCTGCATTGCAAACGTACGTATTTTCGTAGCTTCCCGTTTTCTCGAAGCCGAATCAGACTGGACGAGCCCGAAGTGAATCATTGTGTGCGTACACGCGGGCCCACACATCTACCGTATAAATTTTTTGGTTAATCGCTTATCTAAGCCTCGAGAGTTCTTTTCGGTGGAGAATCTTTCGAGAAGCTTAACCAGCAACAAATTCGCCGTGCACCAATTGTGATAACATCCTGTGCGGGAGTACCAGCGCGAGACAGAATAGCGAGGTAGATCCGATTAAACGCTATACTAAGTCGCATTCAACAGCGCACTATTGTCGAGTCTCGCTCGCCCTCGAATCCCTCTCTAAGGACGCTTTGACCACATTGAATTATCTGAGAGTAGTCTCGCCACTTCCTAGCGATGCGCTCTAACAATTCCTCTATATCAACCCGAGTTATACAATGAAAAAAAAAAGAAATGGGAACAATAACTCGTCATAATAGAGCATTAGCATCGAACAATAAAAATCACAATGATCCTACCACTGTTTCCCGCTCGGCTTTCTAACAAGGGAAGTTCGGGAAACAGAAAATTCCACAAATTTTCAAATTTTCTAGAAATAATGTTATGAGCTTTTAATCACGTAGCTTTTCTCCCATTTTGGCTGAAAAACGATTTTAGGAGTACAAATATTCCTTCAAAGAAAATCCGATTTTCCACACTTTCGCTAACATCTATGAAATAATGGGAGATATTTTTTTGTACAAGACGCTATATCCATATACCGTTATAAAATTTATCTTTTAGTTCCCTCCACTTTCTAAATATTTTTTTAATCCTTTTATTTAATCATAGTGTTAAAAAGACCACTGTATACCATACAATTTTGTATTTGACATTTTTTCAGTGTATCTCTTATGGTTTTAGAGATATTAACAAAAATATAGAAAATCTGATTTCCTTTGAGGAGATATTTTCACTATTATAATCGTTTTCCAGTCAAAATCAACATCAGGTTCATACGCATTATTTCAGCAAAACTTGAAATTTTTTGGAATTTCCGGTTTCCCGAACTCTCTCTTGTGAGCCTTGCAGGATCAAATTCGAGCACACGTAACGCAACGCAGCACCGCGATAACAACAATTCAATGCGCAGTCCGCCGCGTGTAATTCGACTGTTATCGCATTTGATCAAGCGTTGCGTCAGACACGCGCAATAAGGAATTAATTAATCCACATCCATCTGCTTGGCGCATTGCGAAAACGCGAGAGCGAGGCGGTAGAGGAGAAGCGTCGTCGGCAGCTGCGGCCACAAGTACACGCACGGCAACGATCGAGAATCGATCATCGGCCGTGAGCGAAGTTAACTCGCGCCGGGCGATCTCTCGATCGGGCAAATATTTTCGCAAGTTGCACCGCCGTTGCCGCGCGCTCGTCCCGCAACCGTAACGTCGTTAAACAGCTGCGCCCTTAATAACGGCGCGCGATACGGAACTCACGTCGTAACCGCGTAACCAGACGACGGTACAAGAGCCGCAGATCACATGCATCACTGTCATGCAAATCGCTTCTCCTGCCGACTCCTCCGCTGCTAAACGCCTCGTTTTAACTCGCGCGCGCGTTCCTCTTGTCGGCCTCAACCAGACGCGCTTTATGCCGCACTGATTATTCGCGCGAGGATGAATTGTTTATAGGTCGTTCGATGGAAACGTTGATGCGCGCTCATCCGCTCGACAGACGAGACGGCTATCGCGAAATTGCGAGTCGAGAAATTAGACCGACGGATCGCGGGAAGGGTGACTCGCCTTCGTTCACTCAAGATTCGCGATTTAGTAGAAGAAGACCGCTCTCACGCATGCACATTTGGAAGAAAACGCCTAGATTTTGCTTTTGACTTGAGGGGTCAGTTATCGAAGCGGAAATATTGGTTGTTAGTTTCCACGCATGTATTCTTCATCTTGATGTACGGCCAGAATTTAGAGAAAATTGTACTTGATTCGATGTAATTTCAATATAATCTCCATACATTGAGAAAAGATGCCGTCAATATTTACTTGATCCAAGTAAAATGACTACTTCAATATTCCTTGGCAAATATTTATTATAGAAGTAAAAGTATAATTGACTAGGTATAATTTGATATTTTCTTTGTATAAGTAAATATTTATTTGTATGTGTTAGAGTACGACAAGTATTAGATTCATAATATTGAGAATATCAGAATTTATTTCTCAGAAAATATTTGACCGGATAGAAAAATTTTAATTTAAAAAACCACTTATAGAATTCTTCGATTCAAAAGAAGTGTTACATAAGTCTAGTAAATACTTGTTTAAATTTAAATTTAAGACATTTTCTTTTAAATTTAAAATCATTTTAGACTTACATCCAGTAATTCATTTGCAAATTAAGATATTATTACGTTGAAATAAGTATTTACTGCAAGCTATATTAAAATATATTTAGATTCATGAAAATATTACTTGATTTAAGAAGCTGAAAAACAGGTAATTACGTTTATTTGATTCTAGTACTTTTTTCTGTGAATAATTTAATACGAAAATTGACGCGACTACGAGTTTCATTTTTCTATGCCGGTCTTGTATCAATATTAAATACTTCGGGCGAACGGTAAGTACATTTCACGCAAAGGCTCTCAGAGAAATCACGACGGACGGAAGAAGATTAGCGTGCCATATCGAGCGTGCAATTTGTATTCCGTCGATTCCGCCGCGACGCCCGGAAAATTTCGCGTCTCGCGTCGGCACGGCGAGTGAACGAAACGTGGAGTTCTGCGCGAAACCAGCACATCAACATGCAAATTGCGAAAGGATCTCACGGAGTTAGCGTGCCTCGCCGAAAGAAGCGAGCCGAATGTAGCAAGGCGATAGGGAACAGAGCGCACGAAAGAAAGAAAGCGGCGGAAAGGATCTTCGGGAAGGAGAAGCGGACAAGTGTTAATGCAAATTGTACTTTCGTAAGCATTTTGCAAGCATCGAGCGCTCACCTGGTCGCTATCGTGTCCCTGCCAGCTGTCGTGACTCTGTAACAAGAAAACAGAAAGCTTCTAGTCTGTGA
The DNA here is from genome assembly GCF_001313825.1 of Dinoponera quadriceps. Classification (NCBI taxonomy): domain Eukaryota; kingdom Metazoa; phylum Arthropoda; class Insecta; order Hymenoptera; family Formicidae; genus Dinoponera; species Dinoponera quadriceps. The sequence goes on along the minus strand of NW_014554799.1, from coordinate 1,445,648 downwards.
ACGCAAGACTTAAAAGATAATAATAAAGCATTCGACGGTATCGTATTATGTCACTGGTGCTGTACATTGTTTTATAACGTGTGATTATTTCGAGATGTGCCGTCATGAGCAATTCTACCGCATGTTGATGTTCTGTTAGATATATAGGGTGTCTGTCGCTAAGTGTATCATTCGTTATGTATTTATAATTTAGGTAATCCTGATTAATTTTTGAAAATGGCCATGTATAAAGGCTTCTTTAATTAATAACTCGAAAATTTCCGTGGTGATTGGTAAAATACTTTCTTGTTTAGAATGGTCTAATGTGTATAAATATACGGCGGATGTTGTACCTACAGATTCAAGGTTCGAATTTCAAGGTTCAATATGATGACTGACGTCTGCCACTAAAAGAAGACTTTTTTATTCAGAATGACTTAAACTACAAATGTGTGTGTATAAAGGACGATTCACTAAGCGACAGATATTCTATAGATTTGATACGATATATTCGTAATATAACTAATAGACTCAAAATTATATTTGATGGAATTATTAAGTACGATTTTAATAAAGTGTTTAAATTCACCATATTGCATTAATTGACCTATTGTGTCAGAGGAAACGTACTGCAACTCGATTAGACATGCATCCGATACGATAGTATATTCATGATGCAATAGGATTATTGTGCTTCATAAAACTATCAATTATTCATAAAATTATTAATTATAATTTTATTATTACTGGCATATCTGTATCATTTAATTATTTAATAATTTTATAGTTTGTTACTTTTGTTATTATTCTGTATTATTATTATTATTATTGTTTTATTTTATTTCATTTAATTTTATTCATTTTCTTTAGGGAAAAAGAGAGGCTAAGTATTGAAAAACAAATATAAATAAGTATAAAGCTACGTTTTTTGGCAATAGAACTAATATATATTTGTAACTCGATCGTAAGCTCGTCAGTCTCTTCCTCTCATATTGTATGTTCAATAAAGTAATTATTATTATTATTATCTTAATAAAATGTTCCCATTTGCCTTACTGAATCAGTTGTGCTACTACATCAGAGGAAACGTAAATGGCTCGATATCGTGGAACGCTGCGGCATAACTTTCGCGAATAACAGTCGCTCGCACAAGCGTCGTCACGAAGAAGCCGCGGCCTCGAGCGGTCCTATTTCGAATCCACCTGGACGGCATGTGTTTGACGCGACTTCATTGTGCGCGGACTATTGTCTTCGGGATGAACGAACTGGTAGATGCGACGATTGTGTACCATGTTCCGCGTAATATCGGACAATAACTCGAAAGTTGAAACAGCGCGCGGCACTCTGGCAAACGCGAAACGCTTCACCTTGCTCATCGTCGGCGCGTCAAACGCCCTTAGGAGAGATGTCTTGCGGAATTGCGCCATGCAGTTTTCTTATCGCTCGACTGTTTATCCCCGACGTGCGGGACAGGCGCTAATGATTTAAGACTTCGAAAGGCGACGTGCGAAAATACATGCCCGCGTATCGCCGGAGCTCCGCCGAGGCAAGAAGACACCAAACGCGGCGGAAGTCGCGCGGAAATATCTCGCGACGCGGCCTACAAATTCCTTGTTTATTCCTTGAATATTAAAAACAAGAAATGTTGTCACGGAGCAAACACGCGAAGCGGTCCAATTTTCCACTCTACTGGTCCACGAATCTCGGGCGCAACGCCGAGATTTATTTCTCGAAACTCGATGGGCGGCCCGGTTTGCTCGCTCGCTCGTTCGAGTAGACGGCGGAAAACGGAAGGCAAACGTTTCCCAGCGCGATACGGCTATTGCGTGTGTGAGAACTTCTCGCCAATTAAAAGAAGCAAGAAGAACGTCCGGATTCGTGGAAAGACGAAGTCGCGTTGCATTCCCTGCGAAGACGAGACGGGAGGAAACGTAGAAATCCGCTTGAAATATTCCCGCTTTGAACTCGCCGCGTGGGCTCGTCTCGACGAAGTGGTTTATTAAATCGATATTAACAATATTTCCGGCGTTTGGCACGGCTCATACATCGTTTTTATTGCGGTCGCCCCGATCGAACGCTCGATCTCGCGTCATAAAAATTCCCGTGCTGACGCGGCGCCGTTAAGCAGTAACGCAAACGTGTTTATCGAGGATGATAGCTGCCGCGACGTACCTGTTTCCCGACGATGCGGCCGATAACGGTTCTGATATCCGGCGGGTTTAACGTAGCAGTTATGTTCTCGATTTGCAAAGTCGACCAGCATGACGCGGCAGCATGATACGGTGTTAACGAGTGCCCGAATGTCGGGCCAAATATTTCGCGATAACGTCGCGGCTGTAAATCGCGAACGGAAGGGCGAGAAACACAGCGTGATTTTGGGACGAGGTTCAAGGGACCGGAAGCGCGCTGCGACTCGTTCGCTCGTGGGAAACAGAGGCCCGCGAATCTATCGCTAATTGGCTTTCCGGAGGTTGCGCGATCTTCGCCGATAGTTTCGCGAAACGTTTCGCGCCGGTGCGCTCGTAACTCCGACGCGGTTCATTAAATCGGCGTAAATAATACGAGGGGGAGTATATGGATGGCTATTTTATCGGACGCGGAGGTCGGCCGGTGTCGGAAGTATAGGCGGCGGGTTCATGCCTTGTTGGATTTATGACAGCAATATTCGCGTCACGCGGAGGAACGTCGAAACGCGTTCGTACGCTGCTAACATTTCGTTACGATGCACATTCGGCGATACGCACGCCGCGGAATTTATGGAAATCGGCGCGCGCGCGCGCTCCTCTCCTGTAAACATCCATTTTTTAATATGGGATTTCCGCCCGACCGCAGCGGCCGCGCGTTGGCGCGAAGATTAATTGTCTCACCTTCGGGAATTTCATCCTCGCGCGAGATAGACGCGACAGAACGATCGACGCGTGCGTGCGCGTCGAAAAATTGATGGGGGTCGCGGTGGCTCGATAGGGAAATATCGCGGACGACACGTTTTTCAACATCGGGCTTTCGCTTTTGCGTCGCGTTACGGCGCTCTTGAAATATGTTACGCGGAGCGTATTATGATAATGAAATACGTGCCTGGGTGAGAACGCGCTGCGCACGAGCGTCTGGACCCGCCCGCCGGTTTTTCGCGAAGATCGGAGGACGGAATTATAAATTCAGATTTTTCCCCGGCGAGGCACGGCCTTATCCGCAACTAAAAACCTCCTCAGGATCGGAGGATTTGACAAAATGCGAAAGATTTTCGCGAATCGCGCGTGTACACGGACGTGACGATGAGCCGAGAACTCGCGTTTATCTTGACGCATTCGCGCGTGTCCGCGTACAAAGAAGAGAACGACCGAACCAATATTTGCGTTTCTCTTTAAAGCGGCACCGTTTTTTTCGCAATGGACGCGCGTGTATCGCCGACGGTTCTCCTTTAACACGTTCATTGCCAAGCTGAAAATTGGAATTTCGTGTGGTGGCCGAATTTTTTTTATTTTTTTATTTAATTTTTATTGTGCTCAAAATAAGTTAATATATTATTTATATGCTTTTATTATTATGTACATAGGATTTATGTACTCTAAATATCTATTACACGATAACGCGTGATCGGCCGTTTGGTGAGAACTCGCATTACGCGATATCGCCAATGAACGTGTTAACAGCAGCGCCCTATTATGCAGGTCGACGAGTCATCTAGTCTCGTTTTTGGAAAAGGCTCGCCAGTTTGAATCGAATTATTCTTCGTGAATCGCTCGTAGTCACATTGATACGATATCGAGAGACGGAGGAAGAAAGACGAGAGAGAAAGAGAGAGAGAAAGCGAAGAGAGAAATTGAATTATACTTGACACGTGACATTCTCCAGTCAGATTTGTATTCTTGATACACACACCGAGAGACAGTCGAAGCACGCACACTGAGAAACCCATTGGGTTGACTCAAATTAACTCCTTGTTTGGACACGGGCAAACAAATATTTTGATTATAAGAACTAAAGTTTGGTTTTCTGCGGCGAATCTTTTTTTATTTTCGTTTCAGAGAACTAAACTTTGCCTTTCTCATAATCAAAACATTCGTTTGCCCATATTCAAACAAGAACTCAGCTTGAGTCAACTGAATGAGTTTCTCAGTGCATTTTCTCGTCCATTCGAGACGATTCGCATTCCCGACCGAAAAGCGTACGTTCTAACAACCGAGAACGGCCCTTCTGACCTGGCGTTGCATAAAATTAATATCGGAGTCGCATTTTTCCAATTAATATCGGAGCACCGAGATCGAGCATGCAAATGCAATCAAACCGGTTTCCCGGCTGCGCTCCGTAATGATTCTTTGTCCGCGATAGATGCCCGCGGATCGAACTTAATCGGGAACTCGCCGGGCAAATCGGCGCATCCGTAACTTTCGACAACCGCGGGGGCGGAATACGTAGACCAACAATGGCGAAAAGTTTTCTCGTTTCCGATCGACTTCGCCGTCCCCGCTGCCACCGTGCGCTTAAATACGTCTCCCTTATTTGCATCACGTTTTATCTTTATTTAGTTCCGTTGTATGCCGTGGCTTCGATCTCCCAGGATAGGCTAATCGACGCATCCTCTCCCTCTCTCTCTCCCTCTTTCTCCCCCATTCCAACCCTTTTGGCCTTTTTATGTGTCACGAAAGTTGAGCGGAGAGCAAGGCGGAGTGGAAAACGCAGGGACTGCATAATCAAACTGTATAATTTTTCGCGAGGATTTGATATCGACGCAGAATAGCGATCAGAACGAGATCGACCGGTTAGTTTCAATTTCTATCGATTTTCTCGAAAAAATCCGTTCCCCAAGAGAGTACCGAATACGAGACTTCTTTTTGCACAAACGCGGATGCTCGCATTTCGGCTCGATCATGCAAACAGCGACGAACTAGTTAACCGGGAATGGAGCGCGATTAGCGTGCACCTACGCCGCATGATGAAAATTCAACGGTTAAGTAGAACTAACGCCGCGCGCGCGCGCGCGCGCACGAAAAATTATCATTTCGTCGGTACATTAGGCGGTTAATTAAAACGGAGCGGGAGAAACGTGAAATCCGCGAAAGATTATGAGAATGAACGCCAGGCAATATAATTAGATGCCGGCTGGCAAATATCAGGGAGTATTAAAAAAGCGAGATTTTCATCCGCACGCGACCGTACTTGCCCGCTGGGTCCTTTCTTTTCTCTTGCCTCTCTTCCATCCCTCGCATTTTCGAATCAGTTCCGAATTAACGTCCGTCATACCGGCGATAATTGCCCATCTCGCCGTTCGTACTCGCCGACGAAGAGACGGAGCTAATAAAGTCGGCCGAACGAAGCTCGACAATGCAAGAAACGCGCGCACAAGCGCGCCGATGAGAGCCCGACGAAATTATTCGCGTTTTCGTGACAATTAATCGTTCGTAACGAGCGATAATTGCAGCTCGTTTAGCCCACGCAGTACAGCCACGAGTCGTTATCCGTTCGTTACGGCCGTTTATTCACGCGTAAATTTAAGCGACGTAATTACATCGGAGGCACGCGCGCACGAATCGCGAAACGCGACGGTGCGCACACTTAGGATATACGTCGCTTATCCTGCCGCGCGCACGAGACGGTAATCCAATTCCGAACGGCGATAGAAAAGATTTCGGCAGAGATGATTCGTCGCGCACCGGATCGGAAAAGCGTCCCGCGCGCGGATAGCTGGAGAAGCGTCGAGACGGGCGTGCGTCTCGCGAGCTCGTAAATCCGGCTCACGAGCCGGATGGGGAATATGGAAAGAAAAGGGAGACGCATGGATAAGGCTGCTATGCCTCCCTCCGTTGCTATCGGGGAAAAGGAGGAAATCGCGCGCGCCACTCGTCGGATGCGGGGAAAGCGTTTAAACGCATGATCTTGAGCGGAATATCATTTCCCTCTCGTGAAACGAATTACAAGTGTACGAGAAGTAATACACGGAAAAAAAAGAATTAGCTGTAGCAGCTAAAAATGTGTTATCCGTACAATACAAACCGAAATTTACTTATCAGACTTAGTTTTTAGCTCTGGGAGCTAATTCTTATGATAATAATCGTACGTAGCTCTGCCGTAGTAAAATAATACGGGAGGGAGAACTGCTGCGCAAGAGAAAAAGAGGTACCGTTGAGTTAGCCGTACGAAGAATCATCGATAATGTAACGCGAATATATCTGAAAACACGTACTGTAAGCGCGTTGCGCGTCGATTTGAGTGAAATCCATTTAATACGTGCCTCTCAGTCGCGCCGCTAAAGTTTCCCCGGTCGGCCTTCCACTCGCCGTTGACGACTGAATTCTCTTTTCGCGTTTCTCAATTATCGAGTCTCCTTCGGCGAGGTTTCCCATTGGATTTTTCATTGATTTACAAGTTCCCGGCAATAATTAACAAGACGAAATTTAATATTCGAGCGGTCTCGCTCGAATAAATATTTGTCGTAACATCGAAAAAAGCCGCCGTTCGACCGCAGATTTTTAATCAGCGCGATAGATTTGAATAACATTCATCATTTCATGCACGTTCGCGTATCGCTCTAAGAACCGCACAAAGAACTCTTCTTTGTTATTAAAGCAAAATTAGTTTCTGCAATAATTAAATTCGCTGCAAATTAAATTAGAAACCTTTTATTGCTTTTTTTTGTTCATTCAAAAAAAAAAGAGAAAGCGGGAAATAAAAATGAGAAACGTAAGACGCATGTTGAAAGGAGGACGTTGACGTGCGTGAATGTTGCAGATAGCGAGAGAGAAAGATGGAGGAAGGGAGAGGAAAGGAGAATAGAATCGCGTAGAGATAAATCGCACGGCGGTTGATAGCGGGACGGCGCGATACATTTTATTGCGACTGCCATACGCTTTTCATCCTCGAAAAGTTGCAGTGATTTATCGTTAATAAAAGGAGCAAACGCGCTTGCGGTGACTTGGGCTTAAACCACTCGAGATACGCGTTTTCCCGAGGAAGCCCGAGTTACGAGCACGCGCTAAGTACTAAGTCGATTTAATGGCTAAGGGGATTATATCGACGACGTATGAGCTGTGAATGGGATCCCGTATTAAGCTTTTCCCACCTACTTTCGGATTCTGAGTGCCGTTTATCGCTCAACACCGTAATTTCTCGACGATGCTCTGTCGATTCTCGATGAAACACTTTTAGATAAATTAATAAAATGTTAATTATAAGAAAGCCTCGTGCCGCCGGAATGGTCCGATTTCGGAGTGCATCTCACACACTTCGTAGACTTAACGCGAGGAATGTGCAACGTGAAAGCTTCGTCGTGACGTTTCCTTCCGACCAATTTTTTCGCATTACGCGTCGCTCCTCGATCACTGCCAGGTTTATGAACGTATTTTCGCGTTGATCACATTTGCTCGCCAGTCGCCTTTCGTTTCTTGGCGATACCTTCCGGCTAATTTCACGCGAAACGAATTTAATTACGTGCCGTCGCCGTTAAAATCTTTTGTAAGCACGAAATAGCTCAGTACGTTGATTAAATTTCATAGATAGTAGTAAATAAAATTATGTTACGGGTGAGGGGCGAGGAGGAGGCGCACGCCGGAATTGCAGGCCGCCTCGTAAATTCAACGTCGCGAGGACTCCCCATGCTCTCGCGCGGAGGCGGTTCAGGAATTCGTGCGATATTTCACCTTTGCCGAAATTGCCTAATCGCGCGAAATTATTTTACAGTATCTCGCGCAACAACCTAGTGACGCGCGCGTCGTAATTGAATTAAGGACACGACACCGACTGAGGCTGAGCCGTTGACGAACGGCGAAGATTCTTCGCTCCCGACGCTTATTGGGCGCCGAAACGCGTGGTCGAAAAACCGCGAGTGTCGGCGAACTTTCTTGCGGAAAACCATTTAGGCGGGTCGCGCGCTGCCGGGCGACCTCTTAATTATAAACACGCGTCGCTGGCAATAATTAATAGACGCGCCCGGCCACGCCTCCGCGGCATTACCACGCGAGCAAACAATGCATTGTTCTTCGGGATCGAGACGGGCGCCTTCTCGTCTCGGGCTTAAATTATTAACGACCTCGTCCGGTTACGTCTCACTTCACGGTATCCTTCTCGTCGCTTCTTAATTATCAAACTTGGCCGGCACGAGTGTCGACACCGCGGACGATTTAATAATCACCTCGAGTAATAATCGATCAGCCGAACTTTAGTTATCGGGAGGAGATACGCGAGCGATAAAAGACGCCGGGCGGCTCCTAACGATCTCCGTCGATTAATCCGAGACACGCTCCTTCCACCTCAAGTGGATGTTGTGCAATGCGAAACGCGGCGTGGGAGAGACGGGCGGTTTTAATTGACGCGAATTCGCGCGGCGGGGAGTCCGGGAGGTAATAATTAGAATTGAGAAAGACGCCGGATTCTCCGGATGTGCCACTGCACCGTCCGTGAAATTTATAACTAAGCGAGAAGGGGGGAGGGTGGGTGGAGAGAGGGATCGCTTTATTGATATGTATTTCTGCCAAAATCCGCGAAAACGACTGGCTCGATGCGAGTGCGAATAATTGCGGAAAATGCGTCGTTATTCCGCTACTTCGACTCCGTAGGGCGCGCGAATTTAATATTCGAATAATTAATTCACACAAAAGGCACATGCGAAAAGCGTTTAATAGGCGTTTGATAAGCAGCTATCGGGATTCCGGCACGGTCGGCTTTATATCGCCGAATATGTCCGTCGAAATAATTCAATAAGTTTCGACGGGCCGACGGGCGCGATACTGCAATTCGAGACCGCGCTTGAAACATATTTTCGAACAATTTTGTTGGTAAATAAAATCTCAAAAAATAGGACGGTATCTCTCATTCCTGTCATAGAATTTATTGCATAGTCACGGTGCGCTTGGTAAAATACGTGACATCTCATTTGTTGCAACTATCGGCCGGAAAAAAAAGAAAAAAAAGAATAAACAAAACAGGGTCGAAAATCCGCGCGTTCGACGATTTGTCGACAACACGGCGATATTTGAGGCCGGGTATTTTTGGCGAGATCAGATTTCAGTGTTCAAATAGACGAATACGCATGCTTATATGCGCGATAATAGAGATGTGATATAAATTTTTGTTAATAATACAATTAATGAAAATAAGGATTTCGAGAGAGATGAGTCAGTTCCGTCAGGAACCTATTCATTTTTCACACGCGCGCATTCATATTCTTTTTTTTTCACCGATCGTCATAGCGGCACCGATTTTTTTTCAATTTGCGAATATTGTATCTGCTTCCACGCATGGAGCTCGATTGCGCGGCAAGACGTCGTCGGTGATGAAATAATGAATTCACTCGTGTCATCGATAGCGTTTCGACGAGCGCGCGCTCGAAAAACCATCTTTCATTTAACCGTCATCGGGACACGCGATAAAATCACGCGCTAGTACGAGCCATGGCCCTTCGATGTATACGCTGGACAGGTAATTCGTCCGCCTCCATCCGCCCTCCTTTACGATTACGGAAGACCGCGGGGTTATGAAGGAAACGTAAAAGTGCCATTACCAGTACGTCGAACCTTACGAATACAGCCGCCGCTACACGCTCGTTAATTCTTTCCGCGTGCAGCCGCCTTCCTTTATTTTACGTCTTTACGACGCGATTCCCGGCCCTTTGTCTTTGCCATTTCCATAATCTAGCCCTACGGGAGAGCCAGTAAAACTCGGCGGAGCGCGGACTCGCGACGCTGTTTCTTTCACTTCGTCGAAGTGTCCGCACTTTTTTAATGTCACGGCGTACGTCGGTCGTTAAAATGGAACGACGATGTCGAGAAAGAGAGAGAGAGAGAGAGATCCGTCCGTTATGATCACCGTTGAAATAATAACGTGAAAATATTACGCCGGGTTAACGTTCTCGGCGTTGGCTTTGCAAAGACCCGAAGCTTAAAGTTTCTTTTGTTTTTCTTCTCTTTATTTCTCTTCTCCATTTTTCCCTTCATTCCCTCTTTTTTTTCAATTCCACGCTGAGTGCCGAGAGATCGATGACGAAAATTAAGAACGGTGTTTTACAGGATATCTACACGCGCGGTTCGCGCTGTCGATGTAATCGAATGAAGTATCGCGGCCCGACGAAAAATCGAATGCGTCACGCACCGGCCGCGCATTGCGCGCGTCGTGTTAATATTTACGGTTGAATATTTTCAAAACGAATGACGAGCGCGTCTCGACGCTTTGTCGTCGTCGGTCAATCTCTGCGCGACCGTCCGTCACTCGGAAAGCCGGATCGATGTCCAAACGAGGGAAGGGAATTTATCGGCGTCGCGGTGGCCCGAAGATACACGATAACGAAAAAACGAGCGGAGAGTGGAGAGAGAAGGGGGGGGGGGGCGGCGGTTAACAAAGGACGCAATGATGCAACAATTGGTACTCTCGCGAATTTTTCATGTTTATCGACGCCCGGCATGTCCACGACGATGATTTATAATTCCGCTTGTGCGCACCGCGCGGCATAATAAGCGCGGCGGAACACGAGTGTCCGAATTTCCTCGAATTCGAACAATGGGCGACCGGGTACAATAAAGGGATAATAAAAGCGGCCCTTCTTCGGCCGTCATTAACAGTTGCGTACGCGCAAACGAGAATTTTCCCACTGCCGAGCCCATTTTTTTTCGATATTACTTCATTCGGTCGGATGATTAATTCGCTACCATGTGTGTCTGTGTGACATACGTGACGTTTCGACCCTCGTGACAACCGTCACGTGTGCGCACATCAACGATAATTTCTTGTAATTAATCTCCTTCTGTGCGTATTTGAAAAACATAGAACAAAAATACTACGGTATGTCGCACACGTTCACACGTAGGATGGCCAAATGTTACGACAGAACCAACGCTTGATCGACATCAACCATTGGTCAAGAATCTATCATCTAATAATTGGAGGTCTGCTCTAATATAATTTTCACAAGAATTGTTTATTTTTTTATAGCAATGCTAGCAGCGCAATATGTTCAAGAGATATAAACTTCCTCCCCGTGAGATACTGGACTAAATAGCAAAAAGTTTTCATATGCTCGAAACACACAATCAAAACATATAACGAAAATGTAAACTGAGATAGTTTACAAACATTGAATTATAAGTCACTCTTATCACTATAACAAATCGAACAGTTTACATTTTCTAAATTATGATTCACTTTTTCTGCTGGGATCAAAATTAAAATCGCATTTTTAATCGCAAATTATCTCTAGCCCAGAAGAAGAGACTAATTTTTCAATATACCGTAAAATTAATCCACACTATAGCAAAATGATCGTTCTTTCGTCGGAAAGGAGGCAGTCTTAGCTTTCGAATGCAATTTATCCCACGTCCTTACGATTTTTCTATGCGAAGATATCGACGAGCGACGAATTATTAGGCAACCGTCTACAATATTGCGCATCACTCTTTTAGTTGTGCGTGACGCCGATCGGAGAAAATAGAAATGCAAAGTTCAAGGTGCGAACGTATTATAATATATCACGGGCGCTTAATAGTGGCAAAGAACTGCGCGCCGCTTGAAAAAACTATGACATCCATGGATGGCAACTTCGACGTCCATATCTCGGCGAAAAATCGACGTACGAACAAACGCCATTCTTCTCAACACATCGCGCTGCACGCGTCTATGTTGGTACATATGCTCTTATCATGATACATACTCCTGTATAATTATGACAGGTGGTACATATCACTATATATAGAGATATTAGAATATATTTACAAAAGAGAAAAGATAGATTATAAACAATAGAATAAGAGTTGCAAGAGTCTGCCCTGTATAAAATACAAAGTTTTGCGTGCACCTCATTAAAAAAATTCCGCGTAAAATTTTCTGTGCAATCTGTCATTTTTTCATTTAATACACGGGTAATTTTAAGTCTAACGTTATACAGCCAACGTCAAGCATTTACACGAGAAATTTATTCTTGACTAATGCATGAACGTTGTGAACGTTGCAAATGTTGCGAATGGTCGCTAAAAATGGACTGGCGATGTTAGTCTGAATTATTCGACTATGATAAGTTAATTATTAGTTTGCCTTGTGGCTTACCGATATCGAAATTCTGCTGACCTAATAATCTGCTGACATAATCTCTAATATCTAATACGACCTTGCACGAAGTCGGGCCAGTACCAAAATCGAATAAACTATTGCTGCAAATTCAAGTGTGTTATTTTTACACACATAAACATCTAAAAATGATACATTTGACTGAAGCTCTTTTTCGGATCTCATCGTAATTAATATTCGACTGAAGCTGTTTCTTGCCGTTTTAGGTTACCATTTAGGTTTTATTATATCATTTAAAACACTCAATCGTGTTAAATTATAAATTACAACGTCTAATCGTGTTAAATGACTTGTGATTTAAAAAGGCAAGAAATGTAAAAATAGTTTCAGCTAAAGAAAAATACTTGGGTTTGCAGTGTATCGTAAAATCTTATATTTGCCGTTAAATCCGTAACAAATCAAACGCGTTAATTAGATCGATTGACGAATTAACAGACCGATATTTTTATACACGTTTTACATAGCGCATCGTAAATCTCAGTTCCTTAACAATGAATGCGGATTGTCGATTAATGAAAAATTGCGAGATCGTTCAGCCACAAGAGCGGATCTCATCTTAATTAGTGCTTGATAACGAGAAGCCATAAAGCTGCCCGCCAGCGCTAATGGCGAAGTAAAACGCCGTTATGGGAAAGCGGCCTTCCGACGTTTAATCCAATGAACGAGACTTCACTCCTTATGTGTCGTCTGATAATATAAAGTAAGGCCGGCGCGATTCTAGATAAACCGCGAAGAAATCGTCGGCTTTCAACCACCCGATTAAACACCTTCTTATCGCGAGCGATGACGACATAGCTTCTTAAGAGCTTTCTGTCTAGCTCGTTTCCCTCGAAATTTCGATTACATATTAACCCTGCAAATCCTATCGAACTTGAGGGACCAATCTCGAGAAATAAAACATTATATCGTCCTACCTGGAAAAATTATTTAATAGAAATAATAATGATATGAAGGATATAAGCAAATATTAAATAATCGATGACGGACCACGAATGCCGGCTTAAATTTCGACTCGGATATCTCTTTATTCTCGGTAAGTTTGTTAAACGTTCGTTACAAACGGAAATCCGTAGAATAAATGATTTGACACACCTTGAAATATATGATGCATCGTTACCCGCGTCCTGGTGTCCTGCATCCTCCATCTTGGCTGTCCGATCCAGCATCTTGGCTGTTCCGTCGTGGCACTGACACTGACATCTGGTTCTGGCACTGACGCTCACACGTTGATACGATTCGACCAAAGATACATGTGTTAGATAATATGATGCCGACGGGAACTCGATTAAATGTTTCGAGAGCAAAAATTTTAATCATCCGAGGAGTATAATAAGCTCAAAGATACACGTGCTCCGCGGTGTACGTGTTGTTCACTGGCTTAGAACACAACAGGAAAGTACGCACGAAGGTATGCCTGACCGTTATGAAGGTCCGGAGTGTTTTGATTGTTTTAACCCCTCGACGCTCAGTGACGAAAGCGAGACGGTTGGCGATCGATAGGGGAGATGATTTTACTTTTCTTGCCGATTGTTTTTGTATTCTCGCGCATTGCATACTTTACTATGACCGAGTGTTACATTACAAATTAAATTTTGCGCAAAATACTTCGTCGGCTCTTAAAATGTTTAATCGGACTCTCGGCGATCTCGCATTAATTAACACGTGTTTTTCCGATCAAATCGTATCTACACGAAAATCATGAGTTAGTCCCAAGTGCCATCCGGAGTGCCTATCCGAAGTGCCAAGACGATGCAGCCAGTAATAAGATGCCGGGATGTGAACAACGACACATTATAATATGTTTCAAAAGTATAATAGATATGTATTTAATATATATATTTTCTCAACGCCAATAAAAACATAAATAATAAAGAGATTATGAAGAAACAAAAATTGTTGACCATTTTACTTACTTATCCATTAATTATATTTGCCTCTATTAATCTCTGAATATTCGATTATTTAATATTTGCTTATCGTGTGCAATACAAGCTTCGAGACAGTTGTTAGTTTTTGTTTCAAACGAATGTGGGGGAAGCGCGTGGAGATAATTGACACGATAAAACAGCGCGTTTGAAACAAGAAACTCCCAACAACCGTTTCGAAGTTTATACCGATCCGATTTGTCTCGGTCTGCCTTACCGTACGTCTTTTATAATCATCCCCCCCCTCCCGCCCCTTACATTTGCGGGATATATTAATAAGATGAAGATTAAAACACACAGTTCTGCTTACAGATTAACGCGATTAGCGGACGCTGCGACTCTGGGACCGCGTCCAGTTTAGGATCACACGTTCCTCGGTACGAGATTTGCTAATGAAACGCGCGTTAATAGCTGCCGTAAGCGCGAGACATTAACGTACCGAGTATGCGAACGTGGCGCGCGATAGAAGCCGTATTCCCGGTATATTTTTTAATAATGCCACCGCGCGCTACGTTTCGCGCGGATTTTTAGACACGCGGGAGCGTGTGCCGCACGTGCGTGTGCAATCGCGCGCGGCACGCGAGATGCCATTTCCCGGCGGGTAATATCGCGCACGACGACAATGACGATGCACTGAGCCGTGCGGTAATGCAGCTCTAATTAACCCGGGAATTTGCATGCGCTTCCACGCGCGATCGCGCTGCTGGCGACACACTCGCTGGGAGTTTGTATTTTCATATTTCTCTCTCCTCGCCGCGCCCGGTATTTTCCAACGGCGGATAAATTATCGGATAATACCGTCCGCGAACGAGTCGCAATTAATTGCGATTACGCGCGCAAGCGCGCGTATTTAATGTTACGCGGAAAATCACACGGCGAAACATTACTACCTCCTATGGTCTTTATTTAATTTCAATCTCGGCACCAACGTCATCTAATTGACTTTATTACCATTTTTGCTCTTTGTGTATAATAACGCTGTTAAAATATTATCATATTATTATTATATTATTATTGTAGAGTGTTTTATTAATATAATTAATATATTTTATTACATTTTACGTTCCGCGTGAATTTTATTATCGCAGGTGGAAATATGCCATTGAAATATATAACTCCTGTAATGAAATATATCCGTCGGTATTCGATTCACTTTTTTTCTGACCTCGTACTAAAAAAGGGCGACGTTCGCGAAAGCCGGCAGCGTTTCGCGCAGAAACGTGCAGCATCGTCACGTCTCGCCGTTCCAGTGTCTCAAAAGCGCATTTTTGCAGCCGCAGTTTCGCGTCTCCCTTGCGTCTTCTTCGCTATTTAGCCCCCTCCCCCCCCCTTCTCTCTCTCCTGCCGTCCCTTTCTACCGGGTGCCGGCTACGCCAGAGCTGAGATCTTTATTGCGTTTCGAAGTACCGAGAAGCGCAAACAAAGCGGTAATCTGTCGCGCGGGATGTTGTGTCGCCGTGTGCTGACGCGGCACGAAATTGCATTCCGTAGTAAACGGGCGAAAATGCGACGCGGAGGCCTCCGCGCGTTGCGAGTTGGAGAGCGTGCGAGTGCACGGTGCAATGCGCGCGTGTCTGGTCCGCGCGAACGGCCGTCGAAATTGTACGTGGATATCGCGTGCGCTTTGCCGCTTTGCATTTGCTTACCCTCACCACTTCGTCTTTGCAACCTGTTTCTAANAGGTAACCCCCCCCCCCCCCTTTCGGTCGGCTCGTCGGTCAGGCGTTTATTGCGTGCCGAACATATACCTCTCTCATCTTTCCTTCTTTTTTTCTATACCGAATGATATAGCTCTTTTTCTCTCTTTCTCGTCCCCTCTGTCACTTTCCGCGTGTGCGCTACGAAATGCGAGCCGTCGATGTCCTCTCTAATCCAATTAAAAGCGGAACGAGGCGGACGCGTGATTATTCGCGACGCGCCAATTATTTTTCCCACCGCCTTCGCACCACGGCGCATTTTTCCGCGCGTCCGGACGGCGGCAACGCGCTGAGAATTCGAGCTTCATTAAAATTCGAATGCAGGCACAGCCGCGGTCTCGCGATTCGCAAAACACGCGCGTTCTCGCGTCGCGTCTCGCCGCGCTCAGCCGCGAGGCGTTCGCGCTGAGTGCCACGCGCTCGTCGCTCCGCGAGTTTCGCGTTCGTTCGTCACAATTATCGGCAAAAAACGCGCCGCGGCGACGGCGAGTCGTTAGCGAGCACGGATACGGAATTGGATTCGAATTGATTTCCGCGACGGGCGGAATTAAAAACGAAATCGATTTGCCTTCGATTAGCACCGCTCGCCGCGCTTCGGCTTTGGATTTTTATATGCGCGTGGATGTGTGTGCGTGCTTGTGTTTCCTTTTTTTCTTTTTTTTTTTTTCATTCTCGCTTTCCATCGGAGCTCTCGGAGAGACTGGCTGTCTCTCGTTTATCCTCGCGCGTTTCGTCGTGCACGGCGAACGACTGAATTTTAGATGCTCGTCATGCGTCGCGCACGCGTCATAAGCGGAAAACGGCGCCGGCTTATGACTTATCTCACACGTATAGCTACGAACTATATTGTATCAGGCTATCATAATATATACAATCGAATATTAAAAGTTAGAGTACGCAAGTAACAGCCAAGCACGGTTGTTACGTGCACGGGGAAAAGAATTAGCTCCCGCAGGCAAAAGTTGGCTGCCTATATAATACAACTGAAATTTAGTTGATTTAGCTTGATGTTTGTGCCCCTGTATCTAGTTTTCAGCTCCCCATCGCTAAAAACTAGGTCTGGTGATTAAATTTCAATCGTATTATATAGACGGCTAGTTCTTATTTATGCGTGTGCGAATATATATTTTTCATGATATTTATCGGGGAGGATAAACATGTTTGACAGTGCGATGACGCACGCGCCAACATTCCATTCGACTTTCAACATACTCTTCTAAATAAGTATCATTAACCCTCTAACGGTAAGATAGGGTCAAATTGACCCCACGGGTTTGCTTTCACAGCGTGCACGCGCGGTTTCTTTCTTTAAGGAATATTTCGTGCCATCATCTATTTCTTTTACCCAGTTTATATATTGGTCACTTGACAAACGAACAGCACAGAACACAGGGTCGGATCCCACCTCGCTTTCCTGGATACGTTGAAAATTCACTTTGCCATTGGATAATTAAAAATACATATTCGCACGTAACAATCGCGCTCGCCGTATGTTCTAATTCCTAATATATGATCGCACGTTACTCGAAGTTCTCGTTCCTTCCACTCGTCTCTTCTATTCCTATCGCGTGTACGAATCGCACTCCTCTCTTTTGTCTCGTTTTCCCTTTCCACATTCCTACGTTCTCAAGAGACGCTTCCGCCCTCTGAAACGAGAACGCGCGGTATCTCAGTGGCGCATCGCCGCGCGTGCTGAAGCGGCCGAGGCAGGAATCGAGTTACGTCATTCACCGCCGGCCCATTCGAGCATCGCAGGGCTGCGGTTGGAAGTCCTCGGGTATCGCTTATTAATGCGGCGGGTCGCTCGCGCGCGCGGCCGCTTCCGACTCAATTCGAGTTTAATCTCCGCGGGCGCGTTCAAACGCTCCTCGACAAAGAGAATCGGCGAGGCGGGCGATATTGGCGGAACACACAATCGGGATACGCATTTACGATGCAAGCAGTTTGTAACAATCGCTCGGTGGCGGAGCACACGCTAGCAGACGCCGGCCGCGGCCGTCGTCGCCATCCGCCGCCATCGTGCAAATCGGAAGCGAAGCGGAGCGCGCTCGCCCGATCGAATTTCCGGGCTGAATGCTCGCAAAACTACGTACGTGGAGGCCACAAAGGGTCGTTATCGCGCGGTATTACCCCGCCGCCGGACCTGCTCTGCCGAGATTACCCCCGTCTCGAATTTCCCGCGGGATAAACGTCGCGCGGGCCGGCGTCAACGCGGCCGTTCGAGCGCGTTCGCCGCGTGCGAGAACGCCGTCGCGAGCAAATTATAATATCGATCGCGCGCCATTCCCCGCGGTATTATCGATCTCCGACGGGCATCGCGGAATCGCTCGCGATACGATTCGTCGCCGACCGGTTCTAACAACGGTATTTTGCACATCGCGTGCGCGGGCCCCCGCGCGCCGCTATCTCCCACGGCCGATGAATATTTACGAGCCGATGTGCAATATAACAACACCGGAGTATCAACGGAGTGTAACGGAGTGCGAGGATATCCACGATTTGGGCAGCGTCCATCCCGAAGAGGATTCCTTTTTTCTACTTTCTCTCTCTCTTTCTTTTTCGCTCGGCCTGCGGTGCGAAACGATTCCCTTCGACAATTCCTCTCTTTCTCTCACGTCGCTCGATCGTTACTCCACATTCTCACCATTATTATTCCATTCCGCATTATCCCAACCGCGCTTGGATAGTAATTTTCAGTGGCTCCTAAAGAGATACCGCGATCTCACCGGCGCGGCACTTACGAATGTTTGCATGAAATTAACATGCTATTAGGAGCGCGACCGGGGAGTTCGCGAACTGACAATAATCTCGCGCGAACCACGAAAGAATCCGGCCGGGTGTCTTCCGGAGGAAGACGCTGCGAGTCGTCCTTGAAACTTCCTCCCGCTTCCGTTGCGCGCACTGCTTTCGTTCCATCAAACTTCAGTACACTCGCGACGCGCACATATGTCCGCGGAGTCCGCGTAATAATAATCGCGTTTGTTCGTTGCGGCGGAATTACGTTGCACAGGAACTGTGCTCTTGAGTAAACGCGTTCCGTGCGTATAGAAGTTACGGAGTCGTTGCCATTGCGAAATAAGCGCGCGCACGGGGTCGATGTCGGGGCATTTCGCTGATTTAATATTAACAAAGCAAACAGAAGTCGACGGACATCGAGAGCGAGGTTAGACGACCCCGTCCGTTTGTCTTGTGTTTACTCGGGGTGGAAGTTGACTGAAGCAGAGAATCGATACGGAATAAGTACAGTACGCCGTTCCGTCCGAAAGAGATGAGCGTTTTACGTAGCTCTTCGCGTAGCTCCGTCACGTGCCTCATCCGTGCGCGATACGTTGACACTTTTGTTATTAATCTTATAATTTCAACACACGCACACATACACAGAAAGAGAACTATTCTCGCTCCCCACTTTTCACACCGCGTCGTCTTTTTAGAGTATTCTGTAACAGGACTCTCGACGTCCTCGTGATTGCGATTCCACGCAACGCTTTGCCGCGTAATATAATCCTACTCGACGCGTTTCTTCCTCCCCCCTCCTCCCTCAAGTTACGGCTGTAAAATTCCCGGCGGGTTTTCCCCGGCTGGAAAACGCCAACGCGCGCGCGTGTTCCTGAGAGCGCACGATACGCCGTGTGCGATCCGAGCCCTCCGCGATTCCTCGGGGTGGCACGCACGGACTCTAACCGCGAGGGGTGGAATTTATACGAGCCAGCGGACAGTCTCATGAATAAATGTACCTGGCCAGTAACCTCCGACAGGATGGCGAAAGTGAGAGGGTGAGGGTTCATCACCGCTTTCCACTTCGCTACATTGGCGACAAGGTATTTACCTGACGACGGTCGGGTTCGTTTTAACCGGCGAATGTATAAATCGAACGAGACGTGAATAAAGCACACTTCTCTAAACCACGTGCTCTCAGTCCCACTTGTCGAACTGTTCTTTGTTCCGTAGAAGCTCCACCCAAACGCCGAATTTTTCGTTTATTTCGTTTGCGAAAAAAAAGCACTCGTCACTATACTTAATCCTTTGATAATAATCCGTGTTATTGAAGATTACGAAGTTTCTTAATAATTCTGCAAAACACCGATCACATGGTGTAAATTGTCTCAAAACGATTTGAATCATAGTTTTAAAGTTCTGGAAGAAACGAATTTTTCCCATTTTTCCGCGAACTTTTCTATCTGCTCCCGTCTATTCGGGTTCTGTCCCAAGGGTAGAAAAATCCATTTAGAAAAATTCGCATTTATATATTTAATGCATGTATATATTTAAATATTAACACATATCTTTCTATTATCTATGCATCTCTATGTTAGATTAACTGATGCATAAATATAGCATAAAGAAACAAAATAATATTTTCGTATTTGCAATATTGTACGTATATACTTACCATGGTTTCGTTCCAAATTTATTATTATTATTATTATTATTATTATTATTATTATTATTATATTTTTATTATATTTATACTATTATTATATTTAGGAAAATAAATGTATAAACATAATTTTACTTGATAAATAATAAAGCATGGCAACTCCGCTCGATGAAAATATCGCGCCATTGAAAATATGGCACTTAACGAGCGAACCTTAAAGTGCGCGTTAGTCGGGCGAAACATGAAATCAAACACGCCACGTGCATGTGGGCACATATTATTATCACGGCAAACAAGGCCGAGTCGATACGCGCAATCCCGACGCAAAGCGACTCGGTAAAACATCAAGTGACTGGCAGGTGTGCGTTTGCACATCGTCGAGCGGCGGCCGGACGATCGATCGATTCTGGAACGAAACACATCGACGTCGGTAAACGTCGAAGCGGAAACGTCTGTGACGCGCCGCATGGAAATCTCGAAACGCGCATTGTGCGCGACGTCGATAATGACGTCGCGTCGACCGATTTTCATAACAATGCGAGAACATAGTTTTGCAATTAACCTTCGGCGCCCCGAGCTCCGCTCGCTCGGTGACCTCGATCGCGCACAGAATGTCACCTTGTCCGCGAAACTATCACCGTTCGCGCAGTAAATATGCGTGCATTCGACTCGATTCGTCTAGAGCGCTTATTCGCGCGACCGAAGCACGTGCCGAGTAATGTAAAATCATCCATTCTCTCCAACGGCGCGATTCTTTTTGAAAACTCGACTTTCAGCAGCGGGCGTGACAGCTTCTGCCGTAGGCGCGGTATCATGAATAACTTTCGGCTGAGATGAAAATTGAATGAACCATCGGAAATTCAACACACACATATACACCTACACGCACGCGCTTGCTCGTTTATTCGTTCGTTCGTTCTCTCCTCTAGCCGTTCGCGTTTCAAAAAAATCCAACCCAGCCCCGTGGCGTTACGTCGCCGCGCGCGCGATGTCACCTTTCCCTGTTCCTTGCCCACCCGCGCCGGCGGTCATTTCCATGGAAATGTGCGTGCAAAATTTGTATCCCCGGAACAGCCCGAGCTGCCGGGAATTCGAGAAAAGCTCTCGTTGAATTACGAGCCACTAAAGAGGCTCCGCGCGAGCCGTTTCCCGCCCCCCGCTTCCTCCCTTGCCTGTTCGCCGCCCGAGCAACCCTTCAGCGCCGCTCCCGCGCAATTCGTACGCCCATGCATTCCGGTTTGCAGGTGGAAAACCGGGAAACGAATTTCCTCAAGAAAACGCGGGGCCGCGCGGTAATGGATAAGTCCGCAGCCGCCTGCGTTTTGACGACGTGGCGCGCCACCCTGCAACGACACCCGCGATATTTTGTATTTTACGTTAATTCCGCGGAACGTTATCGCACGGCCAAAGCGCGAATAAAGCACGCCGTGCGCCCCGCGAGCTCGATCCCTCGCGGCGAAATCGATGGCTCCCGCGCGGCACATCGGAGAAGGAAGGAACGGAGAATAGCCGCGCGGAATTTCGATAAGAGCACGGTGAATTTTGGATTTCCCCAATTTCACCTTTACTCTCGCAATTTATTATTTATCCATTTTGAAGCGTTGAGGGAGGGAACGTTTTGGTAGTGTGACATCAAATATTCACCCGACCAGAACGCGCGATGTCTTCTCAGCTAGGCCCTGACTGTGGCCCTCTGAGCCACAAAAGCCTTGTTAGTGGCATCCACGCCAGGCTCTAATTATAAAATTCCATTCAGGAATTGCCTCTCTAAACACTATCTAGGCCCAACGAAGGCAGGCCTATATTGGAGCGTGCCACGACAGAGAACTGGGGCACGTCCCGTTTAATGTCTACCCGGGAAATTTCAGCCGGGTTTCTTCCAACGAGCAAAGACAACGGCAAAGATCACGAAGAATCCAAGAGTGACGCTCCGCGTTTCCTCCCGACTGGCGGAAATAAATATAATCGAATACATGTACACAACGACAAAGGCGACGCGTCTAAGTTGTTCTTTTTGCCCCTCCGAACTGTGTTCCGAACTTGCCGGAGTTGCTTTGTAATCGGAGACGTGTCTAGACGGATTATCCGGGGAGCCTCGTGCACGCGTGGGGAGGGAAAATCAGAACTCCCACAGTCGCCCGTAGTTTCGACGCTCTTCCTGTGTGTGTACACGTGCGCGTGTGTGTTGCGTTGCGCTCGCGAGATTTTCTATCGCCGATGGATTTACACGGCGGGCGGCGGAACGTCAACGTGATTACGCGTTCCTCCGCGAATAATTAATTTAGCGCGGAGACAATAACGCCGTCGGATTACATGAGCCTTCGCGGCAATCCGAGGGAACAGTTCCAACAGCAGCGTCACGAATTAAACGCAGTTTTTCACCGGGCATATTCTTTCGCGTCGATTAAATTCTGACGCGGCGTCGCCGAGACAAATGTAATGTTCCAAGTTCGCCTATTCGGTTTTTTGCAAAGTTCGGCCCGCGCACATGCGGCCCTCCTCAAATCCGCGCCGACTTACAGCCGGGAAACGTTAACGTTCGCTCGCTCGTTAAGCAACGACGCCAATTTCTTCGAGATACGAGGTATTATCGGCCCGCGAAAGTTCGCGTCGCCGATGATAACGGATCGAAAATGGACGCTGCCGGAAAGGACGCGAGGAGGAACTTCGCGGAAAGTAATTAGCTGAAATTGCAAGTGGCAATTAGCGAGCGAGAGAGAGAGAGAGAGAGAGGCCCGCCGACGGCGAGATGCGGAAAGTACGGGGACTTCGATTACAGAGACTATCCTCGGAGATATTTGGGCCAAGGGACGAGAGCGCAACTCCACCTTCGTACCGGGAATGGCGAAAGTGAATCGCGTCGTCGGATATCGAGCACGTGGAAAATTCAACGGGAAAATGAAGAGAAAGACTCCCGGCCTCGTCGCTGCGGGACGACCATTAATCCTTACGCCGTCATGAGGCGTAATATCAGGTGGCAATAATTCAGACGACGACGACAAAGACTTTGAAGGGACTAATCGCGAAGTGTACGCCACTCGAAAGTTCCACATGTGAGCGTGCGCTCGAGAGACGTACGCGGATGTGCGCATATGGACGTGAAGCCCGCGCGGCGAGCAACGTCGAGCGATCTAAATTACCCGGAAATGCATCGAGAGCGGCCGACACGGGCCTTTGGTCGGTCGTCTCAAAGCAAGAAGCCCCTAGCGCAGCCACTAATCCGCATGTCATCTACATCAAAAGGCGCCCGTGTTGCGCGCGCGGCCGCGCGTTTCCGAAGGAAATGAACCGCCTCAAAGGCGCTGATCGCTCTACGTAGGCGGGCGAGAGCTCGGCTCGAAATTAGCGGGCGGTACATCGCCGTAACATCGCGGTTATTTCCGCTATCGCGCGCCGGATAAAGTTACACACTAATCGTCGCGGTGGGATTAGCCTAAGTGACAAACTACGTCGTCGGAATTATCGATCATCACGGACAAAGTCGCGCGAAAGCTCCGATCGGTCGGTTCGCCGTTCCGCGCGCAAATTACCGCGAGGGCCGGCGCAAACGAGTTTGCGGAGTCCCGCCGTCCCTTTAGCGGATGAAAAGAATCGTCTGAAAGGTGTGTCGGGATTGCGAGGACTGTGTGTCCGAAACTAAGTTTGCGGCGAATTGTCGGAGAAGAGAGCGCGTTCGTCCGCGTGCACGCTCCCTTCTCTCTCTCTCTCTCTTTCCTCCTCTTTCTCGAAAACAGCACCGCGTTGATAAAGGGCCGAGAATGTCAAAGACGCACCCGTTGAATTAACCGACCGGTTTTCAAGGGAAACTCGTTTGGTGCTTAGCGCGCGCCGCCCGAAGCGTCTTTTTCGCGAATAAAGCCAAGGATAAAGATTTCGCGAGGTCCAAAGAGACGAAAGGGAGATTCGGGCTGCGTCGGTTAGATGGGTAATCTGTCTGAATAAATTGCGGGCGATAAATATACGAGGGGCGAATGGGGGAGGGGGGGCTGAGACCTGTGTCTAAAGTTGGCAGCCTGAAGAGAATGGTTGGTGACTCAAGAGAACATTCGAGGGCGGTAGTAAACTTTTGCGAAACATCTGCGTGATGATCCGCGAGAAGTAACGAGGAAAACCGCGTGAATTTTTCCGTACATGACCAACATACAATGTATTTGACCGGTAGCGACAACCATTGGTTATACGAGGCTAACACGATGTATTATCATCAATAACGAAGCGTATTTGCTCACCAGGACCCGAAATGTTTTTTTTTCGGATTTTGAAGCAGAGCGCAGCATGAATTCACAAAAGGCGATCGAAAGCGTGAGCGATACGGGCGGTGTAATATTGCAGTCTTTGTAACGCGAGCATTGCGGGCTCGTGTCAAAGTTCTGATAGAACTAAGGACATTGCAAAGTACGTGCAGTACATTCGAAAATCCCGGCTGCCCGCGGGCGCATCGCGATCGATCGGGAAAGATAACGTGAAATAATCGTCGACGGGACGAAGGAGGCGACTTGACGATCGCACAATCCCGTGTAGGACGAAATATCGAGCGTTTCACAGCGACGGGGCCAACGTTGCGCCTTAATTAATAACGCTGGACGGGGCAAAAGAGAAAAACGAAAGTATAGTCGCGCAAGAACGTTTAAGCTCGCGTGACGAGATCCGCCACCGCGACCATCGATCAAACGCTCGTTCGGGCGCCAAAACGCGATAATATTATTGTTGCCGGTCGCATTGCGGTATTCTCGTTTCGGACATATCCCGGTTGTCGCGGCCGATCAGTTCGCGGTTAAAAAAAAAATCGCTCCGGACGGATGTTCCCGACGTCACACGGCGGAAATATTCGCGCTGTTCTTTCTCTCTCTCTCTCTCCCGCCCACCCCCTCTCAATTATCCCGATAGCGTTTGCAGTCCGGACGCAACAGTCCGCGATTGACCGAGGAGCAAAAAGAGACCCGGGCAGACAGGCGAAGCGTATCCGCCGTGGAAAATAGCCGGCGCCCACGAATTTCCCCGTGATTTCCGCTACGACGGCTCGATTTGATATTTGATTACCGCATTGATTCGCCGGCGCATGTAAAATCCGAGGGAAGTCCATTTCGATTAACTGCCGTCGCGCCAACGGAGTTCTTTCGCGACGGATATCGGAAATATCGGCGATCGGGATGAAAGTGGGAGTCGTTTAACGTTTAGTGTTTAAGGTTTAGCGGTATCCTGGGCTTTATTGGCGCTTAACGCGATTTTACGAGCCGGCGAAACCAAATCGTTTTCAACGCAGGGGGAAAGAGCCGATTTTGCCAATTATCGGGTGTATCAAATACACAGTTACACGGCTATTGTTTGTAAAATGTATCTCTCGACTTTTTCTTTAAAGCTATTCGTTTCCCCCGTCGGTCTCGTGACAGACATACTCCTCTCTCGCGTCGGATAATCGCGACTCAACGCATCTCTCACGAGGATCGTCCTTCGTTTGTTCCGTCCCGCGCGATAATCTGTCAAAATCGCGCGCATATCACATCCCGGCGAAACAGAAACGCACGTGACGTCGATTCGGTCGCGTCATCGGAAACGATAAATTCTCTCTAGCGGGGTGAAGTCTTGCCCGCGACTAGTGCACTCAGAAACTTGGCAGGCGAGCAGACCTCTCTCCCTCGTTTTTTCACTTTTCATCCCGACCTCTTCGCCACTCCACGGCACTCGAAAGAGAGAGAGGGTGAGAGGAGGCAGAAAGAGTGAGAGAGAGAGAGAGCGAACGTGTAGAGAAACGAAAGTCAAACAGACCCTTCTGCAGCCGCGGCAGAAACGGCCTCCTAAAGCGACGCGCAAGTCGCTGATTATCTTTGATCTTCGACCACCGAGGCTATCGAGAAACCTGTCAGCCGTTTGGCCGGCGAAATCTCAGAGCACTTGTCTTGGAACACTTCATCTCGTGGAGTCTCCGGTCAGTCTTGCGAACATCCGCACGGTAGGCAATCGTGTTTTTCAAATGACTCGCGGGGCTTTTGAAAGACGTTGTCGAGAGACGTCGAGTACTTCTGCTAAATGACTTAAGCCGCGGAGCGAATTTTTACTTTCGTCTTACTTCTGTCTCGACTCTCGGGAGGGAATCGTTCGCGTCTTCCGGAGAGAGTTACTATAATCTACGACGATTGTATTGCGAAGAAAAATTTTAAATATATTTAAATTGAAATGTTCTCCCTATTTATTGTCAATAAAAATACAGTGGTAAGTATTTTGTGAGAAAGAGAATAAAAAGGGTGCAAAAATGAATGAAAAGATATCTTTGTTGTTTTCTTGTGTTCATTCGAGAGCGCAATTTATTTTCCGAGCCACCGTTATGTTTGATAAGTCATCAGGGACAAAAACGAATTAAACGGTATAGGGAATGAGGTACAGCACAACACACGAATACCATTGCAGCCGCAACGTCAACTCCGCGAATAGTGCCGAGAGAGAGAGAGAGAGAGAGAGTGAGAGAGAGAGAGAGAGGAGGTTGGTATGGCGAACGACTGAGCGGTTGGCGGTTTCGATAGGTTGACCACTTGAATCCGAATGTATTTGGACATCCGCGCGCATACCGTACGGCTCTCGATCGAATTACTCGCGACGGCGAAGTGTCGTCGATCGGTCGAGCATTCACTACTGACAACAGCGGTGCAGATGAAGCTGTACGATTGATAAGCATACCTGCTGCGCGAGCGATTCTTTTATCTCGAAAATGATGCGCGTCAATTTGGTTCTTCCTTCAAGATCCGGCTCGTGCTGCTCGCAAAGACGAGTTTAATTACAACGATATTATGGTACGAGTTAGACTCGCTAGAGAAAATAGCGGCACGTTGTATAATTCACGATGTAACGTGATCGGAAGGAAAACATTTTCTCATTTAAATTTATCACATCGCTGCAATTGATATGCTTCTCGGTAAAAAGCAACGAGTGTTTACGAAGTTTATGTGTTTATTGAAACGCGGTCACGTAAAGCGCAACAAATATTTTTCAATTATATTACAAATACGATGCAATGTAATATGTATACATTTAAAAAATATATATGTATGTATATATACATATATATATATATATATATATTTATATATTTTTACATATTTGTACATATATGTGTGTTATATTTAATTCCGAGCACATCTTGCCGTCGCATTTTCACTTCCGTTATTTCGGATAAATCGAACGTAAATTTCGTGCAAAACTTGGGCAAAATAACGTGTCAAATATTGAAAATCAAGCGATATTTATATTCCAAAACAAATACGCGTTATTCAATATGCGAGTACGTATAATACGGGAGAAACCGACGTTACGGTTAGCAATGAAAAATTTCTACACGCTCCCGATACTCCGTAATGAACACTTTTGCTTCTGATACAAGTATCAAATAAATGCTAGCATCCCTCGGTCGAATTGCGCGATCGGGCGGCCGTGATACTCATCGCGTGAGCGTAAAATAAGCGTCACTCAGAACCGTTAATTTAGACAAATATTTTCCAAGCGAAACGAAAGAAACGTAATAAAAAGGGAGAGAAACTAAGAGATTGCGCCGTTCATTTGAGGATTCTTCGTTTCACTCGAACGGTGACAAGACAATCGCTAATCGAATTAGGATCAAAGTACCCGAACGAATCAGCGTCGAGTAATCCGGCCTGAAAGAGAAAAGCGAAGTCTCGGAGCGGCGTCCACGAAAGTTTTCCCCACTTCTCGTACACTTCGGCCTCGGCCGCGAACTTCGATCGGGTAAATCTCGCTTTCAGCCGAACGTCTAGCTGAAAGCGCGCGCGCGCGCGCGGACGCTTTCGGGTTTAACGTCGAAAGTTCGTGAGCCGCAACGAGCCGGACAACCACGATGGCGTAACACGATCCGGATAGAACAGAGCCGACTACTGCGAGGCCAGCACTTGACGCGCGAACGAAATGGACCTCTAATTGAACGATACACAACGCGGAACGGACGAGGCGTTTGTTCCGCGTCGCGGAAACAAAGGCCGCTAACGACCCGGCGAGTATCGTACGTCATTTCCCATTCGACAGCGATATTTGTGGCTGTAACGCAAATACCGCGTTGCCGGGAGTTCATCACGTCCGAACTATCCAACGGCAGCTCCAGAGAGTTCGACCTCGCGTTCCTTTACCACCTGATATATTGTTGCTCAACCGGCTCAGACGGTTCCCCTCGCGTCGTGTGAAACGGGGGG
>NW_014554799.1:1404999-1417427 GCF_001313825.1 Dinoponera quadriceps | reverse complement strand
GGGGGGGGGTTTCAGCGCGTCGCTCAAGCGATCAAACGCCCACGGGATGACTAATGATCCTCGTCAGACGAGATTAGCAAAACGATATTTAAGGGAAAAAGAAAAAAAGACAAATCTCCTGGATTATACAAGTGTGACTCGGAACAATAGATTGTTAGCAAAGAATACACCGGCACGCCGTCCGCAATTCCGATACAGCTATCCTCGAACCGTTGTAATTAGCCTTATTTGTATAGATTGGGGTTTCAATTAACGACATCGCGAGCATATGAACGATACGAGGACTCGATACTCGCGCTCTCTCACTCGGGAAATTTGTTCCGTCCAGAGCGTCATCACGGTGAATGATTCAATTAATCTCGTCTGTTCCGCGATTTGCGGAGTTACCGATAAATTATCGCTCATCATCCCCCCCTCTCTCCCTCCCCTTCTCCATTTAGGCCCTCGCCATGCAGCGGTGTAATTTTAATTACACGAATCAATCGGTCCAAGCGTCATTGCGCGATCTCGATACGTCAGGTTGTAATCAATTTTTCCGGCCGAGCTGACTCCTGGAAAATCATGCCGCATAATCGAGCGCGCACCTCTGAAAATGCATTCGCGTGGTTGTCGAACGGACCGTCTCCCACGTGAATAACAACGCCCGTAACGGAGCGAGCAATGGAGTATTGCGCGTTTCGAGAATAATAGTTTCGCTAATAACGCTGTTTAGACGCGTTACGTCAAACATACGCAATCGATAAGAGGCGAGGTCACATTAAACGACAACTGTTCCCGTGCCGTCCTCATTCCTCCGTCGCTCTTATTGGCATTGAGATTCAATCTATCCCGGTATTACGTTTATTGATTATTCATCTGTTAAGTATGAATTTCTCTTTCTATCATTCATTAATTATCCCCTGTAATATCCCCAGCATTAAATTCTATCCCTCCTCGCTTCGATCCGTCCTGATTTTAAATTTTCGTTTCAATTTAATATATGCGTTTGCCTCTTGGGTTTGTTTAATGTGAAAAACATAAATTAATATCAAATATATAACATTTATATATAATAATATTTTATATTAATAAAAACGTTATTGTTTCACTAAATTAAACCATGTCGTTTGATAGAAAAAACAATATTATTTAGAGGAAATATTTCGTTTTCAATAAAAAAAGATTTGTCTTAGTATATATTAAATATTATTTCACTGAAATACACACAAAGAAGTTCTTTAATGTTATTCTCACATATGGTATTTCTTTCATTTCTTACAAATAATTTGTTGCTTGCGACAATCATTGTAATGTTTGGATGAAAATACAAAAGAAATATGTTATTTCACATGAAGATACTTGTTGTTTGAGAAACTAAATAATCTTGTTTGTTGAATCAAGCATTCGTTTGTTCGCTCTATTTCAAAAGATAAATTTATTTCAATTAAAGAAATTTTATTAAACCCAAAGAAATCTTTTCCACTGTGTGCCGGGGAAAATATTTCCGGGCGACTTAAGACCATGAAACAGACGTGTATCGATGAAATATTGTTTCCTTATAGCTTCCTTGTCATTTTTAAGGGGATATGATCGACAAGAAGCGCTGCGTCGAAGCGTTGCGTGAAACATCGAGAGATAAGATCTCATGGATTCTCTACGGCGCCGTTGGGTGCAACGTAGCAGCTTGCTTGGATAAACTTAGCTCGTATTTCTCGGACTAAATGCTGTTTCCGGGATCCTTCCTTCCTTCCTCTTCACGTCGGATCCGTAGATGGCGTACATAGGCGCGCGCGGCTATATATATAAAAGCACCCACTACTTAGCCGCGGGAAGTCCTCGGGACGACCTTAAACGCTTCTCGTATCTATCGAGCGTGCGAATTACTCCCGAGTGCATCTTGCGTTCGCGAACTTTTGCACCTACTGACTTTCACCGTCGTTGCGCTGTTCGACTCGCGTTATTGAGATTGATAACTGAGGAATTAAACGCTTGAGAAGAGAATCAGGTGGTGCCAGAAACACGTGTTACACGCAATGAGAAAAATCTTAATGAAAAGCATTCTTCTAGGTTCTCTATCGACTCTTCGCATTTATATCAACAAGATAAGCGCTCGTAAACGTCCGATAGAATGCGGAAGTGCGAAATTCAATCGAGACGCAACGTCGAGCGAAAGGATATTGCATATTGCTTTGTGATACACAATGGCGTACAGTCAGCGTCATATATGCTGTACTATTTCTAGACGCAAATTTACACGCGATTTTCAGCCTTACATTGAGATTAAAAAAATATCTAAAAATGAATATGTTATTCGATGAGTGTTAAAAATACATTTACTTAAATGTAAAATCTGTTATTGAAACAGAATAAACAATCATTTTTATGAAAAGCTATAGATGTAAAAAAAAATATATATTTCCTCATTGAAACATTTTCCCCCAGTGCAGAAATATGTACATTAGTACAAATAAATATGTTATTGGTATTCACAGAATAAATGATTTTATTTATTGAATTTTTTTCCTCCTCGATGTACGCATATCTTATAAAATATCTTATAAAATCGAAAATCGTACAACTGCAGGGCAGAAAAAATGTGTTAAATTTAATACATTTCTTATGTCTCAAATGACTCGTTCAAATTTCTGTACAAATCTTTGGACAAGGACCGATTTTGACACAAACAGAAAATGTTACTGTGTAGTTACGATGGCTCTAATTATAATGGTTCCGACCTTGTACGCATACATGTGTCGAGCTGACCATTACGTACCTCTCGATCCAGAGAGTGATACGATATATACGACGCCAACGGTATGCTTCTTCAACGGAGACGCGCGTATTCGTCGTTCTTCGCGAAGCTTTATCAAAGCGCGCAAATGAAAGAGACGCGTACACACGCGCGTTCGTATCCACGGTATTACGGGAAAGCTCGGGTTTACCCGATTTTGCCGTGCGTACCGCGGCGTAATCTTCTTTAGCGGCTCGATTTATAAAATAGTCATGCGCCTTCCTCTGCGCGGCGGGAAGAACGAGGAGGGACGGAGAGACGCCGACAATAACACAATCAGCGGCGCCCCTTTTTCTAGCGGCAGCTCGGCAGCGCGTTAAATTAGTCGCTTTTATTAAAAACGTCCATATTTACGGCCCCGCCGGGCGGCTTCGCTCGCTGCGGCCAATAGCATTGTTATGCAAAACGCTTTAATCAAGACACTCCGCGCGCCGAGCGAGCCGCTCGTTCGGTGCGCTCGCGGCGACACGAGTAATCGCGTAATTTCGATATACGACCCGGGGTATACACCGGCAACCCCCGTAAAATCGAGTCCGCGAGCAGTTAAGTCTCCCGCGCAATTAAAGCGCGGCGGGACACGTTATTTCGCGCCCGATACGCCACCGGGCATATCTCGGGATATGTCGTCTCTCGTTTTTACGATCGAGCGTGCGCGCCCGCGCGCGCGCGCGCGCGTGTGTGTGTGTGTGCACGTCATCGTAGGATTTTCCGCGGCCGGCGAGTAATGGAGTAGCCGTTCGCGTGATCTCTCGACGTCGGTGAAACAATACCGAGCTTTACGGAAATGATATGTGATAATAGGATCGCCTCTAATTACGTGACCCGTTATCGAGATCGTTCTTGCGTGCGCGAAGTCGAAAAATCTGGAGCGAGATCGTAATCCCCACGTGCGTGGGTCACACCATTTCGCTCGAGATTATCGGCGCAAAGGTCGGCGCGAAGTTTAAGGGCTAATGTAATAAGAAAGCGCTGACTCCGTGTATACACTCTATTAGGTCCACTGATTGCTCAGAAGCGTGATAAGAGTTAATCGCGTTTGGCTGATCAAATATACGTACACACTCGCCGGGTCTCATTGGCTTCCTGTTGAACGTATATCTCATTCGTTAAATGCGATCAACAGCGCTTTATACGTAAATTAACGCTCGAACTGCCCAGCTGGTTTTTAAAATAAATTTCACGAGGCTCGAAGTTGCAACGCGCGTAATTGTGTACACAGAGTGACGATACAATCGAACGAAAATCAATTATATGTCCAATGAAAGGAAGATGGTATCTGCTTCTACTTTTCCATACGTATTTCACGTCCTGATTGGTCCTTCAGCCCAAATTTACATCTTATATGTATGATTACGCCAATTCGTGTGCGAAAGTACCTAAGCTAATGGAGCACAGAAAGGCGTGAGTACTGAAACGTTAGCAATAGGCAAATTGGCCGATCCACAATCGATTATTCTTCGATCGTAAGGAGAACAGTATTGAGTCATTATTTATGCGTTTTTCTACGTGCTATGGCCTTTAATGAGACGTGTCGATATCGCAATGGCGGTCATTGGCGACACACGTGTCGATACGTGAACTTCTCTTAGCCCGGACGCAATTTCGTCCGTCGAGACTTGCGAGAGAGTGCGCTTCGTGACCGTATGCTGGCCGTATTTCGAAAGCTTGATTGGCCGTGCGCGCGCGCACGCGAAAGCCCTAATCGCGGCGACGCGTTTGCCGAAGTTCGCTCGGCGTTCGCGCAACGCGACGCGATTTTATTTGCCGTGCACTCGCCGCGCTTCGCTAACGTGACGTAAAGGCAAACAGACCGGCGCGATCGGCCGCGACACACCGACATCGTTACGTGCCATATAATTTCGCGGGGCCCCGATGCATATCGGCTCGTCCGTCCGTACGTAATGTTATAATTTCATAATCGGCCCACCATTAAGTGGATCGTTAAATATTCCGAGGACGCGGGCGCATTTTCGGCAAACGCGATCGAGGGGGCCGCGATACGCCGCTCGTTTCTTCCGCGCGATTAAACCGGAATAGGCATATAAAAGAATTAAAAAAAAAAACACACACGGAAGGTTTACTCGAGATTTAATTTCGAGAGGAATATCGACGGAGCCTTCGTTCGGGGCGGTCTCTCTTTAAACGTCATTAACGAGAAGTCACAAGGAACGAGGAGGGTTCTTTCGGTCCGGGCGACTTTTACAGAGGGTCGACGGCCGTTAAGGTCCGCCGTAAAGCGCCGATATACGTCTTACCGCGTGCAATTTTTGCGAAAAATTAGGGGACGCAGATGCACCGCTTCATCCGGAATTTTTGCATGTAGATTGGGGCGTAAGCGCGGGGATCGCGCGGCCGAGCGACGAGGGGGCGAAGAGACGGAAGAAGGTAATTTCGAGTTCGGGTAGATGTATGTCCGCGCGATAAAAGTAATGAGATCCATTATAACGAGGTAAGCTGCCCGTTCGCCAACTATCTATTCTCTTTTACCCGGGGAAACGCCGCCGAACATCGCCCTGGGTCGCCTCCCCCCCCGAGCCATTGCACAACGGCGAATTTACACTCGCGCGAGCCCCGTTCTCTTCCCGTCTCCGCGAGCCATCGTCCGTGTGAGTTATGGCGGTCACGGGCAATCGTTAATATTTGTAGACCGGCCCGTTTATATTAAATATCGGGAGAATGCCATATATACGGGCGTACACGCGCGATTTCCACTTTCCGCGAAGCCATCGTCGCGCTTACGGTCGCTGTTGCGAGGTATCGTTTCTACGAAATTCCAACGTGCGCGTGCGTAATTTGAATAAAAGGTGTCATTTGTTCGTGAAGCATTAACAACGGTGGGGACTCTCGGGGAAAATTGTCGCGGTGGCCTCAATTAGATCGACTCCTGGAGACACGTCATGCGAGATATATTTCCCTTCGCATTGAAATCGTATTATATCACGACGACGACGGCGAATACTACTACTACTACTACTACCACCGGATCCGCCGGGTAGGAGGGGAGCATTCCAGTAAATTTAAAGCTCCAATCGACGTCGAAGTAATCGACTCTTAAGTGTCACATGCAGACCCGTCGTTTTATTAATCCCGCCATCTCGTCGTCAGAAAGTGTTCCTGCCTCATCGTCATCTGCGGCAATGAGAGGACGCGGGGCTAAATTGAAATTTGCATGAACGCCTCGCGGAATCGCTTACGTTCGCGCCGGGAAACGTATCCACCTTTCGGTGATGCGGGAGATCGACAGAAAGAGAGAGAGAGAGAGAGAGAGAGCACGCGGAAGAAACGCACAGCGTGGAAGACACGTCGCAGAAAATTGGACGGGAACGAAACTGCTCATGTGCGAAGTGGTTTCGAAGGTTGCGGATACATACGTGGTTAAAGTCGCGCACGCCACGCGCATCCCGGCGTAAATTGAAGAAAAACTAGGTCAAAGTATAATAGCGCGACCGATCTAGATAGCGCAACGTTGAGAGGCGAGGAAAATGGCCGCGCGACGTAACGCGACAATCGAACGCCGCCGTGTCGGCTAAGATCGGACGAAGAGTTGAATCACCAAGAAACGGTGGCATTCACGACCTCGTCGATGGCATCGCGACCTCGAGAGTGTCTCGAATGGGTGCGTGCCGTTAGCTCCGCCGTACCTCGTTGACAGTCTCCGCGAAGCGAGATGAGGTCGCCTGTATACAAAGTGCGTCTTGCAATTTTGTCGCTAAGTAATGACGTACTTTCGAGCCGGCAGAGCGGAGACAGCGCGCGCTTTGTTGAAATAATTAATAAGCTTAACTTTGTTGAGATAACTTATGAGCGAGGGGACTAAATCGACGCGTTGATTTACACGATGCCGTCGTTACGATGTCTTTAATAAAGTCTGCGGAGGAATTTTATATCCACGGCACACAGCATGGCCATTTCATTCTTTTTCTTTGATGGTGAAGAGTATCTCTCTCTCTCTCTCTCTTTCTCCTGCTAACCCGTTAACACCTGCTCGCGTTGCACTCTCATTTCGGAGAGAGTATATTTTGAGACTTGTTACTTCTTATTAAAAAGGCTCCTTCGTGTGCAAAGGGTTAATATAAAGTTCGATTTGTTTTGACAAAAGCCACAAAACACAAAAAATTGATCGATTTTATTGCGCGTTTTTAAAACCCGACCGACTCAATCTCATAGCGAAGCTGAATAACGGGAATAGATAGAAATTACGATTAACGATCGAAAGATTATCCGCACAAAATGCCGACTGTTCGGAAACATCTCGCGTGCGGAAACGGCGCGTATTCCCGCGTAAAAGAATAAACGTCCGTCGGAATTTGTGGATCGTGTACGTGTGGTCGTTGCCTTATCGTTGCTTCGAATAAGTTCGCGGGAACAGGTGGGATCCGCGGCGGATCCCGGGCGTAAATCAAAACGTACGTTGCAACCGTAACAAAAGGAGCGCCGGGGTATAATTTTCTATCAGACGCCGAAGCGCGATTTATTTGCGGCGGGGAAACGGCCGCGGCGCCGGTTTGCCTCGCAGCATCTCGCTAAATTTACAGCGGTCGTCGGATGCGCGAGCTCGCGTACTGGAATTTTAATCAAACGCGGAATTGCAATTATGCTACTTAGAACGCGAAGCGAAAGAGAAACGCGCGCTGCAATAATTACGACTTCCTTGCGGCTACGTGTTACGTTATCGGGGCTTCAAGCTCGCGCTACGATATCGCGCCGTTGATGTTATAATCAGTCTCAATCGATCGATTATCCCGGAGCCCGTTGCCCATCGTTGGATGCGCGCGAACCGCGTAGAATGTCTCGGCCAAGATCTATGCGGTGGAACATTTATGCAGTCGGACAATCCCGGGGTTATTTGTAGGCTATTCAGCGACTATTCCAGGAAGGTACGACATCGCGCAAGAACTTTGATAATCTGTAACATCCGGATGGTGCGGAGTGTTCCCAGAGAGATACACGGATGCGCTATCATTCCGGATACGTGGTATTAACTTTATCCGAGAGAAGAGGAGAGAGAGAGGGGAGGGATGAAGGATCTTATTAAAGAACTCGTTATTAGAATTTATCTTGGTATCCTGTATATTGTCAATTTCACACTGCGGTCTCTCTCCTCCACGGAAGCATTTGCATTTTGGCGTGTCTGCAACGTTCTTCCGGAAACTCTCTCAATTATGTGCTTGATATTTATGATCTGTGCATGCAGAAATTTTTGTTCAACGATACAGCATACTAATAGTATAATTTACTAGACTATATGCACGAGAACAGCAGGAAGACTTTAGACTTTAGAAGTTATTCATTGTGTTTATAATACAGACCATATAATAATATCGTTCACGTTGTTTTCTAAATTTCCCCTAAATTTACCCGGAAAAACTCAGTATCACTTCAAGATTTACATTTTCGTATACAAGCAAAAATGTATAATCTTACATGAAGATAAAACTTGCTTACATGAAGCAATTCTATTACAGTTCCACTAAGAATATCTTATTATTATTCAAGAATAATTTTCATGAATGGAGAAGGAAGGAACGATCTCTTCAAACTAAGAATCGTATCAGAAATAACGGTCTCATCAAACTAAGAATCGTATCAGATACGATATCGTTCTTCTTAAAGATATCGTCCTTTCTATCCAATATCTCCTTGCCTTATACTATATAAGAACACGAGTTTTGAATGGGTACTAATTTTTTTTTTCGCGTACTGCCTTGAAATTGTCCCGACGTTATAAGTATTAGGATATACTATAAGTATTAGGATATACTCGGCTGGGGCCGAGCAAGACTACCATGGGTACTTCTTCGGTTCATGAATGTTTATATCTCCGAGAAAAATTCTCCGCGTATATCTGCATAGATTACAGCCCACGATACAAAGACACGTTCGTACATTCGACGATAAAAATCGAGAGAGCAGCTTATCATCGTTCGCTTATCCTGCGAGACTGCCGACGGGGAGAAGCTCACGTTTCTCCGCATCCTTCCGAAAGTAGGAGGATGGTATACGCGATATCCGCAATCTGCATTTGGAATTGCGTCGGAAGCCGACACTTAGCCCTATTTTCGCGGGACGGACGACGTTCTTCCGGGTAATCGCGTTCTCTTCGAAGCCGGCATTGCGGCGACGTTTAAACTCGACCGCGCGTCGCCGATTAAATCAGATTAAGCCCGCGCCGGAGAGATGCGTAACGGGTGACTCTGGAAAGTGCTTTTTAATTGTCGCGCGGACGACAAACGAGACTATAAGATGAAAGAAATGAAAGAGAGAGAGAAAAGACAGTTGCAGCTCCTCGAAGACGCGACCTTTAACGTCCGAAAACACGTTCGTCTCTTCTACGGAGACGAAATCAGAGACGGCGGAGATAGAACGGCTCGCTGATGTTTCACGAGATAAATCGCGGCCCTGAAAACAGCGACTGAAATCGTTCTCTCGAGAGGGCGAATGGAAAATCTGCTCGCGTAACGTTCACAATCGCGATGCAATTCCGAGGAGTGATAATTGATCCGAAGTGATCTCGCTTCGCGTCGACGTGTGCCGCCTGTTCGGCGGAAATGCGCGTCCCGACCGGCACGGTAACTGCGAGAGCGAGATAATCCCCCGTCCCGAATCGAGAGGACGTCGCTATCCACAGTTAAGAATCGTTAATGCACCGTGCGCGAGATAAAAATAAGCTCGGCGAGTCAAACAGCCGCCATCGTCTCGGTTGTTATCGTTAAAGCTCATCCTCCCAAAGATGAGCGTGCTCTACGTGATTCGCATCGCGGAATCTAAAGTCCCGATCTAGTTCACTCACGGGTAGCTAGTCCATTCGGATATATCCATAGTACTCGCTTCCGAGTTATTCGCTTCCGTTTAATTGCGATGTAGATTAGCTGGTCATTATCTACGATTCTCGACGACTCAGTAAACCCTGCGACTTCGATAAGTCAATTAATAGTTAATATATTAATTAAATAATCTTTTACGTTGTGTGAAAGCACAGTTTAGGAATTAACGAGAGAAAGAAAGAAAGAGAAGGGGAGGGGGGGAGAAAGAGAGAGAGAAAGGGGGAAATAATTTCATGTAATATTTCTAGTAAAATATATAATATTTAGTCCGTTTTGCGTTTTGCGCAAACTGAGGATGAAAAGCTGATTATGTCGCATCTCACGCTGCAGCATTGGGAATTCGGTCCAATTTCGTTATAATGAAACAGCCCGACATGATGAGCTCTGTTCCGCGATTGTTAGGTTATTTACCACGCGCATTTCCGCACGTATTTACCATCTTTGAATAATAAACAATCAAAAATGGACGTTGTTGCGCGATCGACGAGACATTGGGTTTTCAACGCGACCGGAGAATGGGGGGTGCCCATAGTAGGAAGCCGATAAAATATACACGCGCGGTTTAATCTCTGGCTCCGCCATTATTGGCGGTGGGAGCAAGAGGAGCGCCTAGATGGAATTACAATACAAAGGCGGGGAGGGGGTTTGTACAGTTTCACCTACCAATTGCGGCCAGTGGACCGTGAGGTAGACTTTGGCGCGGCCGAAGAGCCGCAATCTTCGTAATCTCCTCAGTTTCTTATCGTTAAAGCCCATCCCCATGAAGACGGGCGCGACACGTGATCCGCATTGGCATTCCAGGTTGAAAGCGTCCGTTTTCCACCACAACGACGAATACGACAACAACGATCTGCACTTCGCGCTTTTCGCGCCGTCCTCTTCTTCGTCGCACTGCCCTCCCGTGACCGCGACTCGATCACTTCGGGGGGAAGAAAACTTTCCAAGGGATCAGTCCCGGATGGGTCGTGCTAATCGAAAGCGAATGGGGTTAGCGGGTGGGTCCTCGTTAATTAATTGATCTCGCGAGCGAGGGGTGTAACTTCGAGATCGACTGTTCGAGCGGAGGTAGAGAAGAAGCGGACCGCGCGACTTCGCGTCTGCAAGTTCATCGCTTGTTACTTTGATCCTTTTCCCGCGTAATTTCTTCCGATGGAATTGACGACGAATCTGGGCGAAACGCGTGGGAAATTCTCTAAGAAATTTATCCGAGTAGAGACGATGTGACGTTAGTGACACGGCTGGGTGGAATGACGGTGAAGCGAATCAATGAAGTAGTCGA
Organism: Dinoponera quadriceps; assembly: GCF_001313825.1. Classification (NCBI taxonomy): domain Eukaryota; kingdom Metazoa; phylum Arthropoda; class Insecta; order Hymenoptera; family Formicidae; genus Dinoponera; species Dinoponera quadriceps. The sequence goes on along the minus strand of NW_014554799.1, from coordinate 1,406,554 downwards.
TCTCGATAACATTCGGAATCGCGACGAAGTCTCGAGGAGAGAATGGAATTTGGGAGTTTCTCTCCGAGCCTCGACTTGGAGCGCGGGGAGGAGAGCCGGCACAATCGGGAACACCCCGTCACGTGACTTCCGCCGAAGCTGGCCTTGAACGAGGCGGCGTCTCGGCTTTCAACACAGCCCACGACTGCACCGTGCATCTGCATAATTGTCTCTCGGTTTCGCACTTGTCACGACTCAGCCCGGGCGAGCATCGCGATGATTTTATCGCGTTCGTCGTCGCGCTCGACATGATTTATCTGTCGTCTGTCTGCCGTCACATCTCTCGACTCTCTCGATAACAGGAAGAGAGAGAGAGAGAGAGAGAGAGGGAAGTAACTGCGTCGTGTTCGCGTGTGACCGCAAGAGCGAAGTGACAATTGTCGGCACGATCTCGCGCGATTTCTTATTCCTTTATCTTGACGCGAAATGACGCTCGATATTTCGTGACCGCGATACAATTGGAGGAACTAGCATCTACGTGCTCCCATCGGAGTTCCCCGCGTCCGCGATTAGACGATCGAACATATCGTCGGTGTACTCGGTGTACCAGCTCGCGATGCTCGAGATTGGTACGCGCGGCCCGTTTACGTCAGCCGCCCTAATAATAGACGAACGAGGCAATTACTGTTTATAAATAACCCTGTTGTGTCCGCGGATCGCGCGTTTAATAATCGGGTAAACGCGAGGCGACGTAGCGCCCGGTCGATCGGTGAGCACACGGTCGGGCCTCGCTCGGGGCGAAACCGCAGAAGAAGCTCGAATCCGACCGAAAAGCTCCGCGGTCGCGGTTATCCGCTCGCTGTTATTTTCCCGCTGCTCGTCTCGCGACAATTTCATTCATCTTGCGACACGGTAGCTCGCGAAACCGCGCGAATCACGAAATCGGGTGAGCGCACGTCACATTTCCGTACGACCGACGCGAACATGCCCGAGCGAAGTTTTCATTCATCTCGAAGTTCCATTCCCTCCGTCCCGACAGATCGAGGACATCATCCTCCGTTGACCGAACGGAGCGTCAAAGGTCGAGCGGACGATTCGGCGAGGAAGGAACGTCCACTTCGACTGAGAGTCACCCTCGACGAGGACGTCGGAAGGATCGAGATAATTCGGCTCGTCGGATTTACAATTTGCCGAGTCTTCCCGGGAGCAGCCGCGGGTCTAGGAAGGGAGGATGAAGAGAAGGAATTGACGAATCGAATCCTTCGAAGGACGCGGGAAGAACGCCGTGGGACGAACAACGTGATCGTTCGCGCCGGCCACCGTAGGACGCACTGGCGGAAGAGATGGAGCGGATCCTGCGGGTCGCGAACCGCGCGAGTGACTGCCGAGTGCTGGCGAAGTTTGCCAGCTACGGGGGTGCTGCGAGAGGGATGCTGCCAGCTGGAGTGGACGGCGCAAGATCTACCCCCCACGCGTTCGCGCGCGCGCCCGCGAACTACACCCCCGCCGCGCCACCGCGACGTCGTTTCTCCGGCGCAGCTCTCTCGCTACAGTCCCTCCTTCCCCCCCCCCCCCC
>NW_014554799.1:1230584-1404994 GCF_001313825.1 Dinoponera quadriceps | reverse complement strand
CCCCCCCCGCGCGCGCCGGCAGTCTCAAACAACTCCGCGGCGGTCGCCGCCTCCGCCTGCGCCAACGAGAGAAAACGGAAAAATCATCCCTCTGCTTTGCCCGTCGAAGCGTGAGCGACGCTAACCGGCTGCGGGGGGGGGGGAGAGGGGGGAGGGATGGAAAAGCGGCGGATATTACGGCCGAATGTTTTCGGCGGACTGCTCTCGCGCTCGTCGGAAACTTTGTGTTCGACGGCGCGACGAGGAAAAGCGATAGATCTTGCGGAGGGGACGCCTCTTTGTGTTAATTATTCTCCCGGGCGAATCTTTCAAAGTGACGGTTGGCTGAGTCTGAGTGAGAAGGAAAATAAGAAATTACGATTAGAATGCGACAGGCGCAGGGAGGGGGAGAGAGAGAGAGAGAGAGAGAGACCGCGTAGATATGACGCATCGGAGAATTACGAGATGTTCAAATTTATACTGCGGTTATTCCGATGTTAAAGTTAACGCAGAGGACGATAGAAATATTTCAGGCGAACGTTGGGCTTGCTTTACAGGTTGATGCCGGTCGCGAATTGTAAACCGTGTCGAGTGCGACCGTTTCGGCATGTCTTTAAACTTGTCTTTGTGCAATTTAACGTGGATAAAAGCGCGAACTGTCGTAAAAAGAAGGGACAAGAATCGCCGGGGACTCATCAGCGAGGAGATTGTTCTCCACGCGCGGCGCGAAGTGCCATATCGCAGACAGAGATCGACTTTGTCGGGGGAGACGCGCCCTGCAGTGACAGGTACCCGGGATGAGATTGCACCTTAGGCAGAATTTCCGCGTCGTTGGGAAGGATGGCCCTTCTTCCTGCCACTTGCGTCCGCAGCGGAGCGTTTTTTACATACCGACGGGCAAAGTAAAGGGACGACGTTTCCCTTCTCTTCGCGGATGGGAATACCAGCCGGTGGGAGTTGTTTCGACATGTGATTTCCCGTCCTTTTATACACGGTAGATTATACTTCTCTCGGCGACAAAGGCGGGGAGAACGTGACAAGCTGACGTGCGAATGATGTGTCGCGAGCGATACGGGTCGAAATCGCGGGAAGCTAACGTCAGAAGGGCGCGGGAGGAAGGTTCAAGCGTCGAAGTCCGTTAACGATATCCCCCGGAGTCTGTGGGAAATGGACGGGCGCAGGAAGTCGCTGATAACGTCGGGCCGATAGTTTCGGCAATTTCGCGAATGGCGAAACATCGAGACCCTTAATTTCCTCGCAAACGTGGCGCATTTAATATCCTCGAATGAACGAAAGCGGGACAAGGGTCGTAAAGAAGAATCTCAGCAACAAGATGTAATTCATGATGCGCCCCGTAATTTATACGTAGCGTCGGAAATAAAAGAGTCACGCGCGCACCGCAAGGGCAACGACGGGGTCGAAGGAAGAGCCACGTTTTCTGAGACCTCTGCACCCCGTACAGGGCGTTTCAGAATTATAAGCGAAGACTCGATCGGCTAATAGGACTCGCGAGAACGAAGGAAGAGATCTCGATAAGATTCACGAATGAATCCCGAGTCGTTGACGTATCGAACCCTCCGAGGTCTATCGGTAGTTCCACAATACACGTGTGATCGTACAAAGAACTTGGAAAATATAAAGCTGAATACTTCGGAAGAATTCGTTTCTCACGTACTTTTATCAAGGTTATTCGTTCCTGCGAGTTCTCTCATCCGGTTAAGTCTTTACGTGCAACTCCGAAACACCCTGTATATATGGGTACGTAGGGTATAGTGACTCGCGTTGCGCGCCATCAAACACTCCGGCTTCGTTCCGCCCCGACTTTCAACCTATCTCTCGCGCCGAGGATTCTTCGTTACCCTCTTGTTTCCATTAGAAGTGATGTAGTGCGTGAAACGCTTTATCTACCCTTCTTACGGTCACTCNCCCCTCCCCCCCCCCGACTTTGCTGAATAAACGTCGGGCTACCATCTACCGGCGTTGCGCGACGTGCGCTCCGAAGGGCGGAAAATTCGCGTCCCCCAAGAACAACTTGAGTGTCGAGGATGCGACAGGCGCGTCTAGAAGGGCGCGTGTTAATTTGATGGTCGGTATAAGAGCGGGATTGTTGTAATTGAGGTCTGAAGCTAATTCCTGGACATATTTACGAGGTATTCCACCTTGCCTCTTTGTAACTACACCGTGATGTAATTAATACGGCCGGAAAATGTTGCAATATCTTATAGCATAGTATTTTATACGAGTGTAAATATCTTTTAATTGGCCATAGTTACGCAAGAAAGATCCAACTCACATGGGGTATGTTTCGAGAAAAATGAAGATGGAAATATGACAGCATGATTTGAAAGATATAAATAGCATTGAGGTTCTTTACAATCGTTCAAGAAGCATGGTCTATTTTTTTCTTCGTGGGTGTTCATTGATAACTCAACCCTTAAGAAAAATAGATGAAAAAGACGCAACTTACTTACAAATAGTAAAAAAATGGCTGACTAGTAGGAAATAGAAATTGTTTTTTAAATAATTTTAGGCACCCATAAGGCTTGAACTTTTTTGTTTCATGCAGAAAGGCGACACACTGGTAACTGAATCTCACAACAATAATTTTATGGATCACATTCTTCGTGCATAACTATGGTCGATTATAATTACATATTGATTGTTATCAGTTACTATTGATCCCGTGGTAAAACTGCCAAGTAATCCGCCAAATCTCGAGAAAAAGAGTTGTAAAAGGAATGATTGTATCATTTAATATCTATTTTGAGAAGAAGAAAGCGAGATATCACTGGCGCAAAAAGCACCTTTTCGTATTTCACCGAGTGACATTTCACAAGCGTTTCCGTATATCTCGATCGCGTGTCTAACTCCGATGCACTCTCGCCGAATGTCATTCCCTGATGCGCGCACCATCATTCTCGAATGGCACTTTTGACCTCGCAACCGATGTCGACTGCTCCGCATAGAAAGGTCTCGCTTTTGCCCCTTCGCCAGGGCTGCATTGTGCATTAGCCGTGGCGGCGTGAGCGCGCAAAACGCGAATGCGGATGGTGCAATTTGGACGGACGAAAAATTTCCGACGGCAAGATCAAAGATTTCCGCGGACATCGAATGCACTTTCGCGCATAAAAGCGCGCACGTTGGATACAGCCTCCTGCAGACGCTGCATAACTGCAAACATACTACGCGGTTCGTATTTTTCATTTATTCGCATTGTGGGCAAAGCACTTATTCGCGAACAGACGTATGACTAGCGGGGCGATATAACAATATACAAAAGGGAGAGAGAGAGAGAGAGAAAGGGAGAATGAGTTATTACTCATTTTCTATTGAAAATAGAAATTGATAGAATTAATGCGATAGTATGAATATTTCGTTATACGGGAACTCTAAGCCCTCGACAAAATTCCTACGCGCTTACGTGAAACGAATTCTTCTCGCGGCATCGCGCTAATTGGGGAAATTAATTCTAAATTTAAAATATTCCTGCGCCCACGCGCGCAAATGCAGCCGCGATTAAAAGCTGAATTCCCAAAATGTTGCCCCGTTTATCCCGAGACTGAAATTGTGTGGAGGCCTCGTTCACATCGACGAGTCTGTTTGCCGACGTTGTTTGCGAGTGTATACCTGGCTTAAGAGTTATAGAGCGGCATGCGAACAGCGCGGAGGCTCGGATAGAGTCGGTTATAATTTAATATGCATCGCGGACAGGGTAATATCCATTAGGGTTACTACGCAAAGCTCGTTACCCGCTCAGAAGAGGAGTGTGTACTTGAAATGAGCCACCCACCTATCCGGCTGCGCTTTCGCAATTATTTACCGACCAGGCTTGCTGGCTTTTTGTGCGGCGCTTTTATGCCGCTTTACGGGAGATCGCAAAATGACCGCGGATGTTTTTGGCTAAGTCATAACTAAACGGAAATCACCAGATGCTCTCTCATAATAATAATAACAACTATAATAATTATAATCATAATAGTAATAATAAGGATGATAATCTTATCGAGTGCAACGTAGAAATGCAGAGGCTAAGATACAGAGGTATCAGCTTTGCTTAATTAGAGAAAAGAAAAGACGAAAGGCTTTTCCTCACTGGAATGGAAAATATTTTATAGTCATAGAGAGTCCTCCTCCCAAGTCGAAATTTTATACTTACTTTCGACCGGAATTTATATATATATGTATATATGTATATAAGTATACAAATATATATACCTATATCTATAACTGTCTATATTTATAAATCAACAAGAAAACTTGAATAATAATGTTAATTTAACGATTGGAAATTCTTTCTGCAATTTTTAAATAATAAATTTAATTTAACGATTGGAAATTCTTTCTGCAATTTTTAAAATGCAATAATAATTATGTTTCCAATAATTATATCAATAAAATATTTTTGTTTCATAAAAGCTAATATGCATGTATGTCGCTTGTCTTCCTTATAAATATTACATATTTTAACATATTAAAATTTCTATGTTTAAAAATGAAATGTTAATGAAATTTTCAGGTGGGCTCTAAATTTCGTCTAGAGTCGTAATAATATATACACGCGCGCGCGATCGAGAATTTATGTCGATGAGAAACGAATGTACCAAAGCAGGTCAATATAGATAAGAACACAAGTTGATGTCATAAATCCAATCACGTGTATGTTTATGTAGCGAGAAACATTGCCTCAGTGTTCGTAAAAGGGTAAGTGCGAATCTTACACGGGCTCGTAAATAGCATTGCGAAAGCAACGAGACGAACCGCTCAGACGGAAGGTCGATACATAAACGACACGAATATCTTCGTGAGACTCTCACGTGTAGCATTTATGCTCAGATTCGCCGATTAGCTCCCGTTAATCTTATCTCATTCGAATCGGACCGGTGTATACACTTCGTCTCGCGCAGTCGGATTACCCATCGCGATTTAATTCGCCATGAGGAAATTGTAGAGCCGGATGGAGAGCACGTCTCAAAATACGCGTTGCATTGCGCAACGATGACTGTAATTAATTACAGCTATAGAACAGGGAGCCGGAATTTCCCATTCGCGAACTATCGCGCATTGAAGATCGAATGCAGACAGACTGCTGAGATGATCGAATATTAAATAATTCCGAAATCAGTTGCGTAAGCCTCAACAAAACCGACGGTAAGGTAACGACGGCGGCGGAACTTGTAGGTTAATGTACGACCAAAATTTCGACTCGGGTAAATTTAACGAGACATTCAAATTGCCGCATTATTCAGGGAAAAACATGCTGCTTCGCGAAAGATGGGGACATTTAACATCGCGAAGAAACGCGCATTCGTCTCCCTTGGTTGACGGCAACGCGGATGAGAACGCCATCGGCTTAATTTCTTTTCCCTATTACTCAGGTTAATGTCTAACATGTCTAGATTAATTTGGGACGAGATCCTCCCCAGGCGCTTCGTATCCTTGAGAGACTTGCTTGCACGTGCGCGCGCGCGTGCTGGTGAACTTTTGGGGAACTCATTGCGGGAGTCGCACGTGCGCGCGCGAAGTTGAACGAAAGAGGGTGGCAAGAACGTATCATCGCCGAAACGCCGAGAATTCGAGGCGAGCGCCTCGCGCGGCGGTAATAACCGCGCGTAGATGATTACAGCGTGTTAATTATCCCGTTCGTAGGAACAAATTGTTTTCAATGACGCCGGTGGAATTTAATTTCATAAACGCACACATAGTTAACGGAGTTTAAGCGTCTGAGACAGTGCGATAAAGTACTCTCAAGAATTTAGGCGGACTTGGTACGACGTCGACGTAGCATGTGGGAGAACGTATGATGTCGTGAAAAATTTCCCTCGAAAAACGGAGGGGGCATGAGAGAAAGGCGAAATATCATTTTTGTTTAAAATCGTTAAAAGAAAGGAAAAGAAAAGAGATGGAAGTTGAATTACAATAGTTAAGGTAGTTGGTCCGTCAAACCATTGTTTTAGGAATCCTTTTAAATTCTAGCTGCATATTGAAGTACTATTTACGTCTGTTGAAGTTAGAAAACGATATAAAGGATCGACATGACGGTGGAAGCGGGAAACGAAATATAACCAAATATTTCCAACGTAGAAAAATACCATCATTTTCGCGTAATTTTCCCAAGATTTGATAAAAAAAACGTCACTAATACCCGCGATTCGACTCCGATAAGCCTTATATATTATGTTGGCTCGAGGTCACGAGCTATATAATCCGTTGCGTTAATTACAATTTCCTCTTTAACGATTGCTAACGCAAGAAGTGAGTAAATTTTCCGATCGACTCCGGGTGAAGGCGCAATAACAGTTTCAATGGTGTCGCCCGACCGAATAAAAAGAAAACAGAGAGCGACGTATCTTATATACGGCGAATCGGCAAGTTTAGGATTAAGAGCACGCCGGTGGACGCGCGATAATCGGATTATCCCGGTAGCGATTAGCGGCGGATTTCTAAATCCCGGCTTGTACGGGAAAGGCGAATGGATCGCGAATGGGTCGGGTAAGGCCAGTCGCGGAACTTCGAGAACTCGCTAATGCCGAGGGACGAGCTGACGCGCGGCCGGCGCGCACGTACGTTTCGTTACGCGATAAGCTCGCCCGACTCGTACCGGGCACGTACCGTACGTAACGTACGTTAGCTCTCGCGACGATACGCCCGCGACGAGCGTCGGCGCCTTAAAATTCTCGTCGCGTCAAACTGATTATAAGGGGAATCGGGCGAAGAAGCGCCGGTCGTACGCGGCGCCGTGACTCCAAACGGACGTCGTAATTTAGGTCGACGCTGATAAGGAACGTGCCGGGTATTTCCAGTTATTCCGCGCGGCCGATTCTCGCTTCATCCGCGCTCGCTCTCGCGGCGAGATTAAATGAAATAAAAACGGGCGAACAATGAGGTTGCCGCGGTGTTATGGTTTTGCGTCCTCCGTCGGCTTCAATATTTGGCCCTCCCCCGAAGCGTGGACGTTGGGCGGGTGTGCTACGGCGAAAAATTCGCCCGTAATCATACCCGGTCTGTGCCCCCGTGTCAACATTCGCGTGGTGCCCGACCGGGTTGGTACGTGGAATTAATTAGGAACGAGGGAGATCGAGGAGCGCGAAAAGCGAGGAAGGGTTTATCCGTCTGTAAATTACTTGAAAGCTCCCTAAGAAAAGCTCGTTAAGACACCGACGTGATAAACAAGGACGACGAAACTGGCGATTATACGAAGATACACAAGTATCGGTCTTTCGATACAGTCTGTCTAATAAGAGCGTGATCGGGCGAACTTCTGTTTCGAAATCGTTACATCGAAAACTTTGAACGAGCAGGTGAAAAGATTTTACTCCTATGAAATTCATTATACAGAGGGGCCCGGTCATCGTTTGACTTTCGCTAGAGAACGATGTGTTTATGATGATCCAAAGCATTAGATGCGAATCCTATTGAAAATGTCTGGGGATTAATTAAGATGAAATTACGTGGGGAAAAAATGTACACACGGTGAAACAACTATCGCGATAGATTCGTTCAACCTAACGGTTCTTACCTCGAGAGTATGCTGCGACATTGGAATATTAGAAAGTATGCCTCGAAAATATCACGCAATGATTGACAACAACGGTGATTGGAAGACTCATTAATATAAAAGCGACGTGATAATAATTAAGCACTGCATGTGTAATTTATTATTTTTTACAATAAATAGTTTAGGAGTTACGCCGGTCACGCTCTTATCAGACAGACTTGTATATCGTAACAAGATCGACAGCAACAAATCACTGGCTTCTGGCGTTAGGGCAACTTCGAACGACCGTCACATGAGCTTTTGCATATTCTCGCGTTGAAAACAAGAGTCACACAATTTCCGCGTCGAGGTTGCCGTCTTGTTATTTCCCTCGGTTTTCCGCGCGACACAGAGCCACCGCCGTCACGGTCGGATCGAGTCAGGTCGGGTAAGAGCTTTGAGACCGACTTCCCGCGCCATCTTTGTCGCATTCGCCTTTGTCGCCGAGGACTAACTTCGTTCCCGCGCAGAGCGGCACACGTCTTTCTGAGTTAATTCTAACGAGCGCTTTGTGCCGCGTTCGCGCTCCCGCGAATTCGCCTCGCCGAACGACGAAGCCGAGGGACGAATCGCGACGCGAAACGCTGCGGCTGCTTATGTGTACGTTACTCCGCGTGTAGTACGAATGTGTCCGCTCGTCCTGGCTAAGTTTGTACGATCCATTACTGAGCAAGTGCTTTTAAAAACGCGCAAATTGCCAGAATTCCTCTCGGTCGCCACTTGAGACGCAAGAAACATTTTTGTGCGGAACACGCCAGAGAAATACCGCGGTCCTACGCGATGCTGGACAATCGTTGGACACGGGGATCGCAACGAAGAGCAATCGAATGACAACACGAGAACAATGAGATTCCCGATGTCCAGGGGGTTCTCTGGTAATTCGGTAGAACCTACTCGAATAATCGTCATTGAAGAATTACTCACGCACAATGCGGTGCTCGTAGGTGCGCGGCGTCACCTGTGACTTACCTGGAACAGAAAGGCAACGAATTGTGGTTATTTCAAGGTAAGACGGTGAGCGCAAACGCGGAGCGCCAGCCGAGAGAAAGAGAGAGAGAGAGAGAAAGAGCGAGAGAGAGAGAGAGAAAGAGCGAGAAAGAGACATCCATCGGCGATCTCGCGCAAAGGCGCGAAAGAGGAAATGAAAGTCCCATCCAATAAGAGAGAGAACCCGCGGCGTCATAAAGTGCAGTAAAATATTAGCCGGGAGTCCTCCTTATTTCCGCCCTCAACAGCCGGCGTGTACGCGGAAAATAAAGCGGTTAATTGCGGCAATTTCGCTCTCGCCCGCTGCGGCTTGCGTGTAAAAGTTATTGCGTCGCGCGCCGGGTACGGTGACGTTAACATAATAAAACGGCCAGGGATCGCAGGGGGCCCATAGTTTTCGGATCGCCACGTTATTCGCAAACCTAACTATGTGTAATTCGCAATAATAAGCTCGCCAGGCGCTTCTCGCGCGAGTCGATGGCCGCGAGCGCGGCCGGCAATTAACATTTGTTTCATCGGAGTGCGATGGCGACACACGCGAAACGGCACGACGATAAATCGCAATTAGCGCCGCTTTTCACCGGTGGAAGAGCTTTTTTTTTCGCTCGGCGATGGACGATTTTCATCGACGGATGTCGCTCCCGTGATTATTCGCTCGCTCGCTCGCTCGCTCCGGCGGCGACGACGAGAAATCGACGCGCCGACCGGAATACTTGATTCACTTTTCGCGCCTCCATTGTGCGCGAATGATCACCGATCGATAAGGCGGGCTTCTCCAGCGAATCGGGATGAATTCGCGGCGGTAGTCATCACCTCGAGGCGGCCGAACTCGCATAAATAGCCGACAATGCGGTTATGCTAATCGTCCGCCGGCGCGTAACTCGGGGCCCGATCGCTCGATAAATTGACGAAATAAATTGGTTCTCGATAACATTACCCGCGAAAATGCTTGAAGGAACGGACGAGCAGGAAGAGGAGGAGAAGAGGGAGGACGAGATGAGGGTCAAAAGGGAGCAAGTCCCGAGAGCGTGCCAAGAGTGGATCTTGGTAGACGGAAATGTTCGAGAGTGAAGGAACCTTCGGGTCGCTCGAGCAGATCGGCCCTTTGTCACTGAAGGGTCACTTTGAGCCGCTCTAAGCGTTAGCTGATCCCATGTCGACCTCATCTACACCTGATCTTCCTTCACCCTCGTCGGCTCATCTACCTATACTTTACTGCACAACTTTTCAACAGGAAGTGCTTAAACGCGCGACAAGTGTGCTCAGCGACTCGGCTCGGCTTCGAATCTAACTTGAAGGCGAGACTGAAGATCCTGGATCCTGATATTTTAGTAAAGTTGCGCTCTCGATGTGTGATCCTCGACGTCAAGTCGCGAGATTCCTCCGTCTCGACAAGATCGCTCGGCAATCTTAACCGGAGAAGACGGGAGAACCGAGAGAGCAACGCGAACGCGCGACGAGGGGCACAGATTTCTAATAAACCGACGAGGGAAATACAGACGGAGACGGATATCGACGAGAGATCGCGAGGAGGCGGGGGAAACTACCGGTGATTTACATTTTCGGGACATCGGGCCGAGCACAGGCGGTATTATCATAAAGGAACGGCGGCGGATCTGGCTTCCAGGAGAGGGTATTATCGGCCACCTGCTGTCTCACCGACCACCGCCGGGTAGTCCCTTAGCACGCCCTTTACCGATTCCGAGAGAACTGCAAAAAGCATCCGGAACATCCCCGATGGTTTTTGCATCGAACCGCGCGAGAACGGCGGATGTGTTTTTCGAGGAGCGAAGTTAAACACGGGACGCAGATTTTCGCGTGGCGAAAAAGTAAGAGGAAGAAAACATCCGCGAGAAAAGTACATTATGAAAGAAAGATTCCGGCGCGCCTCTTGAAAAACCCGAAGATGTCTGAAGATGTACGTGTATTTCGGGGAGAAACGTGGAAATACAGTCGTGAGACCTCGATGAAAATATTTAGACGCAGATTTGGGCGTAACTAAGGGAGGAGGGACAAGGAGGGGATGCTTGTCCAGCCTTAAATTTTGACAAGAGGGGAGAAACTATTGAATTATAAAAATCATAAAAGTAAGGAAATATAACTGATACGTTACCATCTACAAAAAAGCTAGAGCACACGTTTTGTAATTAAAAATCAATGACAAAATATTAGTGTAGTATTGTTTTATGAAAATGAATGTAACGAACTGTGCACAATGAACATCATTGAAAGGTTCATTCATACATCGCAATGGATGGATACCTGGTTGTAGACAACGATATCGGAAAATCGCCTCAGTGAATCACGTACAGTGCGGATCTTTTAGCTGAAACTCTTCTTATATATCTTTTTAAATCACGTCATTTTAAAACGATTGGACATGTTGACACGTCGTAATTTAACGCGTTAACTTGACACGATTAAACGTTTAAAAAGGCGTAAGCTAAATCGGCAAAAACATGTGAAAATAGCTTCAGTCAAATATGACATTTTTAAACGTTTACACGTGTAAAAATAACATATGGATTTACAGTGTATGTGAAGTGTGTACGGAAAAATGGTGCTCGCGAAAAAAAGCTGGAAATATAAATATTAAGAAAGTTTATTAAAAATCCGCGAAGACTAGCTTTAATACGATTATTAATACGCTATATAAATTAACAGAATATGCTAATATAAGTCTTGCATGAAAATTTTCATCCCCCACCACTTGACTGAAATCTTAACTACACTCATGGATGCGGATCAAAATTCCATTAGAAATGAATAGATTCTTTCAAGAAACTATGTCGTCATAAATCTCACCACGCTGATGCACGCAAAGTAGCTCTGTTCAATTCGTGCTAATCACCACACATGCTGTTCAGAAATATGACATGTTTGATTGCTTCACACGAAAATATTGTATTTCTACAATCTGCGTAGAACCATCTGCGTTACATACACTTCATCGAATACGATCAAGTCGATTTGGGAAATTTTCTTTTCCGAAAGATCGTGCACGGGCTATACACACGGATATAACGAACAATATCGTGAGGTGGGCGCTCACGAAACCGAGAAGGTCTTAAAATCCCGCAGACTTTTTATCAGAAAGGGTCGATTAAACATATCGTCGCATCCCCTGCGTGCGCTCTTTTCCCGAGGGCGCGTCCGGGAGCTTTTTGTGGGACGGGAGTGCTCGTGGTCGCCATTTATTCCCCGAGTGTGTACATAACGTGCCCCGCATTCACGTCGCGTTGCCGATAGGAAAGTCGTAAAGATAACAGGAGCGAGCGCGTTCGCAGATGTTTCTTGCGGCGCGTTCGCGCGACGATAAGGACCGTGAGAGTGCAGCGTGACTCTTGTGCAATGTGCATCGACATACGTGCATACGTCGTAATCGAACGAACGAACGCGAATGAACGGAGCGGTACACCGTCCGTGCGAAAGTAATGATCGCGAACATGAAAATGGTTTCGTCGTTTAGCATTCGCGTCATGTTAAAGAATCGTCAAAGTTGAGGGAGAGAGAGAGAGAGAGTGTGTGTGATGCGAGAAAATGTGAAGAGAAATGCAAACATCACGTGCGGTAGAAACGAAAATCGTGATTTATTCTCGAGCATCGCTGAAGTGAAATGTTGAAGTTCGTTGAAGTGAAATATTGAGCGTTGCATGCAGCGATCAGATACCTAAATGACTTTGCCAGTCACTTTATGCCGGTATCGTTATTATTATCGAACCACAATGTTACGAACCTTTAATCACACCGGCACTTCCTTCGTTCCTCATCGTCACCGGTCTTTCGTCCGCCCCTTTTTACTCGCCGAAGTTTCCCTCGTTTTAAGTATCAACATTCCGTTTGAAAGATCCCTTATTGGACTGATTGGATTTTCGATTGAGGTATAAAATAGAAATCGTTCCATTAGGAACTAAGAGAAGAAAATTTCACGAAAATTTCAAACTAATCAAAAATTCATTAAAGTCGACGCTGGTTACTGAAACGAGCGAAAATTCTCTAGCGGTAAATGATATTGAGAGAGTTGTTCTCAAACGGCGATAAGTGGAGGAATTTTCAGTATAATTGAAGGGGGAGGGATAAGTGTAATATTGCGATTCTGCACAAGTACGAGGAAGAATTTACACGGATAGAATTTACAGTCCAACATAGAATTACGAGCGAAATTATTTCGATATTTTCTGTCACTGAGCTGCGCGCGAGAGGATTTTTGCACGATCGCACTTTTGCAAAGTATACCCGCCGTTGAAGTGCATCGCACGTTGTGCATTAGTTGCGAATCTAGGTCGAGAACGGGTGTAGTTAATGTAGCGTCAATTTGTTATCGCGGTATCTTTAACATTTACACGTCATTAACCGTTAGCAACGCGACAGCCACGTCGTCGAATTTTCGCGGGAATTTGGCGACGTGTGGAGGAATTTGAAAGATATTTATTTTCTATTTAGTTTCCTCGCGCAATTTTTCATTACGTCGTATAAATGTCAAAACTATCGCGCCATGTACGGCAATAAACGGCAATATGCGCGCGTTTATGAATACGCGTTTCTGAATCACGTTATTAACGTGAGAGTAAACAACATATCAATAAATTCTGAGAAGTGCGTGCAAAATTAATTCATTCGTCTATTGCGATTAAACAGCAATTAAACGGCGCGCGAGATAAATCGACGTGCTACAACCGGCGCCTCATGTCGACAACGAAAATAACGCATAAAAATTTCCAAAATATACAGGGTGAAGCAATAATTACACCACTATCACCACCTTAAATACTTTTGAAATTATAACAATAAGCGAAAAATTTATCTAACAGAAATTATTTGGTAAAAAAGCGGTTGTCTTATGGTGGTAATGCTTCTTTTTATGTGGAGTAGCTTCAAAGATCTGAAAGTGATCTTCATTTTTTTAAATAGTATCATATAGTTTTTTTTTCTAATATATAAATCGATTCTTGTGCTCATTTTGCGTATAAAAGTACTAAAGTTATCGAAAAATAAATATTTTTCAAGACATTTCACTTTTATCCTGATATTTTTCCGTACATAAGGTATGAAATATTTCATAAAGTATTCATTTTTCTATAACATCATCTTAAATATTTTTGTATGTAGAATGGAACAGGTGGAAACGATCGCTGTAAGTAAACATAGAGAAACTTAAAAAGAATTCGGTGCATTTTGCAAATGCATCGATGTGCAACGTTCAATATCAGTAATCTATTTCTTTCATATTATTATGTACAAAAATGTTAAGGCGTTACGGTTGATATTATAGAAAAATGTGAATACTTTACGAGATATTTCGCATCTTGTACGAAAAAGCATCAGGATAGAAAATAAAATATCCGGAAAGTATTCACTTGTAATACATCCAAAAATATATATGCGACCGTACTCGGTATTTCGGAATTGCCGATTTATGTAAATAACAGATTAATCGGAGGGATAAATAAATAACATATATAATTATCCTCATTAACGAGTATGAATACGACTGAATGTTCCGGTAGACATGGTATAACAGTCCGCGTAGACCAACATTGTCGGGAGTCACGGCGGAGTTAGACGCATGATTCCGGAATTCCGGGATGAAGCATCGGATGAAGGTCTTACCCTCTGACTGATCGCCGCGTTGGAGTCCGAGATGGAGAACGTGTCGACGATGGAGTCGAAGCGCACGAGCTTTTTCGGATGTTGGGCTTTCTTCGAACGCGGACAGAGCGAACACATGGCTGTCGGGGGCATATTCGAGGGCGTTTCTCCACGATTTCACACGACCGTCGGCACCGTTCGTGTCCCACTTCGAATTATCGGTTAGTCCGCGCACTCGCCGATCGTGAATCGTCCTCGTCGCAGTTGTCGTCTGAGTAGTATGAGTGAATTTTTCGCGGAGAGCACGCACCGGCGAGAAATGCCGCGAAATCGCGCCTTTCGCCGCCCTCTCGTCGCCTTAGTGTAGCAATTCCAGCGGCGTGATTCAAAAGGACCGTTCACTGGCAGTGATCGTTTCCGTCGCCCCTGGTTCTATCGGCACCTTCGCGTCGCTATGGTGACTTCAAATCGCGCACCGTCGCTACTAATGTTCATAATGAACGATTTTCTTCCGTTCATCGCTGATCCGACGACCGAAGCGCCCTTCGCTCGCAGCGCGACTCGTTACTTTTCAAACGCTTCCTCCTTTTCATGACGCGCGTATCGAGAGCTTGAAATATTTAAGAATGCATGAAAACTACCTCTGCCACGTGTTCTCTTGAAATAATCGAATTCTTTTCCGGGATCGTGCCAGCGTGCTCCGGAATATACGTGTCTACACCGGAGCTTTCGATTGCGGCTCGCGATGAAACCGGAGTCGACATCTGGCAGCGACGACACCCACCCAGACGCAATGGTCGGTACGGAAGGGAATCGTTGCTGCTGCACGCGCTGTGCAGCTGCGAAACTGTAATACCGTCCGGATTAAGGGATCGCGGACTACTGCGAAACCCCGGTTACCGCTTTGAAAACTGCGACGATTCGAAAGCTCGACTTCGTCCTTACCATCTCGACGGATTGTTAATTTCTCAGGTATTACGAAACACTTTTTCCATTGCATCGACAATAGATGCTGGAATAATCCCCTGTTTACTACTACTTTTCACAAGTATTCCGACTCGGGTCTCGATCGATTCTGCGGCAGTTATTCCTTAGCTTACCGCCGCTAATTGTCGCCGTTTGCCGAGACGTTTCACTTTGGAAGTTTGTACTCGCGGTGGTAAATGTCGTGATTTGTTGCGCAATTACATCCCTCGTCCCTTCTTGCGAACCTCTCGGCGTAATTTGTCAAGTGCGATTTTACAAGTGATAATTCAATCGTTGTCGCACGATCTTAAAGTCGTTTATACGAAAAAGACGAAGAGAGAGAGAGAGAGAGAGCGATTTTGTGTGAAAATTACGCCGACTTCTCTCCGGTCAACAGAGTCGATGTTTGTTTTTTTCGAGGAGAGCACGTCGAGCGATACCACGTATATAAATCCACTCGAAATATCGCGAATGAAGTCTGGCGAAGGCAACGTCAGCGGAACAATTCGATTGCACAACGCGCCGGTATTACCGGACGACGAAATCGAGTTTCGCGGGAGCAGGGAAGCACGAGGACAATGCGCGTTTCAAGGTGCATTCGGTCTGACGTGCATCACTGAAATGCAATCGAGTTACTGACGACTGCTACGGTGTCGATAGCCACTCGCCCGACTTCGCCTGCCAGCGCGCTCCAGCGAGTTAACTAGATTCCACTCTTTCTTCTTGGCGTGCGCGGCATCTGCTTGCGCAACTTGTTCCCTCAATATGCTGTAAACAGTCGCAAATTGCGCGCAACGCGACACTCGATAAACACGCCAGCGGACGGAAATTTATTGTGATTTGATTGGCTCGGCGCTCGAGTGGACTCAAATATTTGTCGAAGCATAATTATTAAACAAATCAACGCCGCATGATATTAAACTAACAAATGCATCGCTCCCAACAATACTGCGTTGGCATTGCGAGCGAAAAATGCAATATTTAATCTGGAATTCACGCAAAATACACGCGGATTCGATTTAAGTCGCATCCAGAGTCGAAATCTCAGCCCCGTGTTAAACTTATAATTCTACAACACAGTATGAGCTAGAAGTAGGAGCGAAATAGGTGACAATTGTAATTTTAATAATACAATTAACACCTGCTTCGATATTGATGATATTTTAAATCTCCGTTTTCCATATTTCAGCATCTAAATAGATTGTTTAGGAAAGCATTAAGATATATGTATATATGTGTGTGTGAGAGTGTGAAAAACCTTTAAAATCAAAGGTTGAAGAAAGAAGTTAATAAATGTCAATATCGTTAAAGTAGGTTTTTGTTAGTTTACATGCTATCTAATTAAGCGCAAATCCTTGAGAGCCTCAAAGTAGCATCAAAATTTCGACTCGGGATCACTATCGAAGTCGTGAGAAGTTACGAGAAGTTAATCGGGGAGATGGAACAGCGTCTCGTCCTCGTTTGTTTCTAATTGATGCCAAAGCGCGGGCAGAAAATTTGCGTTGCAGAACAGCCCGATCCTGTGTGGGCGATTGTTTTATATTCCTCGCGAACATATTTCGTTGATGTAAACAACGCGGAGAGTGACAAGTTGATTGCAAGCAGGAGTCCCTCCGCCGTAGCGGCGCGCGCCCGAAACTAATCGATGTTACCTCAAACGTGAATGGATCGCTGCTTGTCTGCCGCAGACGGAGGACTAATCGGCGTGGTTGTTTTAATTACTCAACCGTAAACGCGACATAGCTTCCGACGTTTGCAGTAGCTCGTGGATATTGGAATAGTTTACGCGAATTTCGTCATTAATTGAAAAGTGTCCGTGCACGCGCTCGTCTTTTTCCCTTATGACGTAAAGCCGCATTGAAATAGTAATCGATGTGCGCTCATTAAGTATTGTCGTCCATGAAGCTTACCGACGACTTTACGTCGCCGGTCTCGCGAGACGTTTAATTATCAATATTTTAATAGGAAGACAAAGTAGGTAAAGACAGAGAGACAGACAGTAAGCAGGAAGTAAAAAGGAGCTCCAACTTCGTTTCCCCTAGCAGAATCGACATTTTATAATACAATACATCTGATTTATATTTTATTTTCCACATGAAGCGTTCCGTATGACAACAGTGAACCCGTAAGTCCGCTTATTCATCATAAAAATGCTGTTTATATAGTGTCTGACGCAAGCCGTCATATACTTATACTTTAAGTCAACGTGAACACAAAAAATGTCCCTCATCATTTTGTAAACCACGCAAAATTTTGAGTTAATAATTATCGAAAATGGTTACGTTTAGAGGATTCTTTAATTAATAATTAAAAAATTTGCGTGTTATTTACAAAATGACACAGGACTTTTTTGTTCAGAATAGCCTGATCTATAAGCATAGGCGGATGGCACGGCTTGCGTCGAACGTCCTGTATACGTTTGACATCTGTACATTATTATAATTATTGTAATGTTAAAGGAAAAATTTTCAAAATAAAATTTATTTATCGAAATAGCTTAAAATCGAGCAAAGTTCTCTTATATATTTACATACTTCAAAGGCGGGCTCGCATCTCTGAAACTTTAACCTTTATTTTATTCTAAGAAACGTCAGTCTTGCTTCTGTCATACGTGCGCGGAATGACTCATATGAAGTACATCATTTCCCAAAGGTAATGTATAACGTATAAGTACATGCATGAATTAGCATGGATCGTGCAATTAATCGCGAAATAACGTCTGACGGGCTCGCGGGCCGAGTGAAAGGCCGAGGGAGAAAGCATGAGAGAACGAAGATCCCCGTCGCATGTAGCCCGGAAGAGGAAGCGCACACTTCCTGTCATTTCGCATCGCGACGCTAATTGGCATTTGGCGTTAATGCGCGGGTTAGCGTTCGTTACTGCCCAGGGGGAATAACGGAGGAAACCGAAGCGACGGCCCGACAACGACCGCACGGCCGCATATGAAACGCTCCGCTTCGCCGTTCGTTATCGGTCATTATCGCGATTCCAGATGTAATAAGTGCGACGCGCGGTCGATCGCGGCCGCGCTGGTAACACGCGTGGAATGCAAATGCGGACTTCATTGCCGGCGTAAGGATAATTGAACGGTGTGACAATTACGTCATGGTATATATCGATAGTTCTCTAGAGAAAATCTCGAACTGGCGAGGATGATCGAGTCATCCGAGACGCGAAACGATAATCCGTAAGTGTGTTGATTAAGAAAAATAGAAGTTAGTTAGTAAAAAGGGGTACAGCAATGCCCCTTACATAACTGTCAGCCAGAAACTTCGCGTCACAATTTATCGTTTCTTGAGAGGGGGAGGATTTTGATTTGCACGTTTTATTTAAACTTATAGTGTGTCCAGAATTACTGATATTATTCAGACTTCACGTCACCCGGAGTAGTTTATTCGTCGGACATATTTTACATTGAGTATCATCGGACATCGTATGGTAAGTTCAGTTGTATGAATAAAATTTGCATATTGACGAACAACTATTCTAGAGTTATCGATTTTTTCAATAATTCCTTAAATATTTAAAATGTAATTTGATTCATGCCCTCTTACCACATAGAATTATCGCGTGAAAAGAGAAAAAAAAACCTTTATTTCTTTTTTTGTGTGCAATTTGTTCTATATACTGGAATTAAATAATTTCGGACTGGATAACTGGAACGGAATAATTTGCATAATTTCCGCCGTCTTTAAATTTGTACACTAAAGGGACTTGTTTCCGTTGATTAAATAAATAAATAAATAAATAAATATGAAAAGTAGACGAAGGCAAGTGCTGTAAAACGCTGCGAAATGTTTCGGACGCCTTTACCGTATATTATATAAGGAAATATGTCCTCCAGAAATATGTACAGCGCGATATTAGCGCACACGTGCAAACACATACGCATGATGGGAACCGGCCGTAAAGAAAATTTAAGGTGATTACGAAGCCTCTCTGCTTGTGTGCCTGTGCGCTCGTAATTACGAGCGTAACGAGGATTTCGCGACGTGCGAAAGCGTATTTTCCGCGACGTGACTTTAATTACTGCGTATCTCCTCGCGCGGTGTAAGGTCACGCAAACACGGTTATTGCACGGCAAACAATCCGAAAAACCGAGCGACAAACCGAGTCGTACGTTGAGCGCGCGTCCTCAAGAGAAACGACATGGAGCCGCTCGCACGGGAAGCGGCTAATGAGCACGTTTTATTCCGCGAAACGCTTTAGTTGAGAGGCGTTTTTAAAATTAGTCGGGCTCCATCAAAGTCTCTCATCTTTCTCCCTCCGTCGGGAATGAAACATTTGTCGTTCGCATCCGACATCGACATCGACCACCTAATTCGGTAACTTCGAAATATAGATTGACCTCTTGACCCTTAATACCGTTCTCTTTTCGGAGTAGTAACAGCCGAGTCCGCCTCAGCCCGGGATAATTCGCCGCCGAAAATACTATCGAAGTGCCCTGCGAATACGTTTCTCGAAACGGGAGTGACCTCCCTACGAGCGCGATCGATCATCGAGGAATTTCTCGGAGAGACGAATGAACGGTCGTTTTCACCCGTCACGGCAGAACGACGAAATGCGCTCGATCAAATGAATATCTTTACACGAGGGCGGCCCCCTTCCCTTTCCCTGTTAGTATTTATTGACTAATTCTTGGAGACGAGTAAACGGGCCAATTTTCACGTGTCACAATAAGAAGGATGGATGGTTCGCCGGTCGCGTAAGGTATGCATTGAACAGATAACCGGCGATCCGAAGACGCTAAATGCGTCTATAGATGCGCTACGGCGGCTAGTCGATAAGTGAACGCCACACACGTAGAAATCGCAGATCCGCAGTTCGCGAGCCATGGAGGTCGGTCGATACCGCCACGCACGAGTTCGACCCGATTGGGAACTCTCTCTGTCTCGCGCGCGATAATACGCGCGTTCGCGGACTTTACGACCTCGGTCGCGAGGCTCCGCCACCGTTAGTACGACGACGACGACGACAAAAACCGGAACTCTCGCGTGCAGCTACGCGAGGCCTCTGCCTTTAGATTCCCTCTAGAAAGAGATATGAGGACGATCGTTTCCCCCTTCGGCATCCGCCACGGGGATCGATAGGCGATTTAAATTATTCAATCGAACGTTCCCGATAAGTGCCGCGCGGACTTGCACAGGTACAGAGGTAAATTCGCGCCGGCTCGCCCCGTCGTTATTTTCGTAAATAGCTCGCGACGCGCTCTTTTAATTTCGAGAACACGGAAAGGGAACACTCGGGGGCGGAAATAAACCGTGGTGGTCATCAGTGAATAAAAATAAATTGTCACGCTGCGAAAGTAAATAAACGAAAAATTCCCGTGTCGGAAGACCGATAAAAATATCGCTGCACGAGTATCGCGCGCGTGGTAAATATATTCGCCGCACTTTGAACTTCTTTTCCGCCTCTCTTTGAAAACGGCCGTCGCTTCGAAGGAGGCGAAACAACGTCGGCGGCGATACGAGACATTTTTTACCCGTCACCTCCTTGCGGTTAACGGACAATCAATGTGTCTAATCTCGATCCGCGGTGCTCGAGTGCCAGCTGCTCTCTCGTTGCCACTGTTCTCGTCGCGGTAACGGCCACCGACAGCTTCCTCGGCGCAGAGTGATTTATCACCGCGACAGCGCGAGCTAGGAAGACGCGTTTCAGCACGCTCCGGACGTAAGCGCGCCGTCCATCGCGCACGTGCGTGTGCGCGAAACACCTGTGCTCCCTGCACCGGAAATCATACCAACGTCTCAACGCCTTAACGTGCGCGCGCGCCACGTGCTCATTGTCCCGATGAATGAGTCACAAAGTACCAAGAGAGAGAGAGAGAGAGAGAGACTCTGAAGTGGTCTTAATGATGGCGGTAGTTAACGCTGTTATCTCGCGTTGTTTAACGGAGTCCGGTTACCGGCTAGGTAAATATACGACTCTTGTTTATTCGCGCGTTTATTTCATTAAGGAGTCTCTTGCAACGCCGTGTCACGCAAACAGATATGGTTTTAACTTCGATCGAGTCGGCCGCATCGCAATTACGTGCGTATGCGACTCAACATTACGCGAATAAATAGAAATTCGCTCAGTCGATCGAGAAAGAGAGAGAGAGAGAGAGATAGGGGCAGAGACAGAGAGAAAGAGACACGAGAGATGATGCCACTCGTTTGGAAAGGCGACAGGGTACAGGAGAAACGAAATTCGAGTAAATAAACGTTTCGCTTTAGAGTTGCATTAACCAAATTGAAATGCACGACGCGACAGGAGGAGTTGGGGGGGGGGGGGGGGNNGGGGGGGGGGGGGAGGGGATGGTGCAGGCAGGGTAAATTGCTTCACTCGATTCGGACCGTTATACTTTACCGTGGAATTAACGCCCTTCGGAAACATTCGTTGGAAATGTCAAGCGTCGCGTCGCAATTAATTTTGCGATACTAATTTCCCGATGGTGCGGCCCGCCCCGAGTCGAAAGAGAGAGACACGGAGAGAAATGTACATATAGAAAGAGAGAGGGACCGTGGGACGCGACTCGAGCTTTAAAGGATGCAGGTTTCAGGTGTGCCGCCGCCGCGAACACTGACCTGTATCACTCACAGACGGTAACACACACACACACATACATAAGGCGGCAAACTCGCGATACGTGTTGCAATGTATGCGCGGACCCGAGGCCGCATTACGCAGTCTCGGCACGTGTGTTCGCTCAGGCGCGCGGCCTCTGCATTTCGCATCGTTGCGCGCCGAATGCATTTGCAACATTTTACACGGTGATATTATCGACGATGCGATATCGAGACATCGATCCGGAGCCAGATGTTTTGACGGTGACTGAGACCGGCTGAATTCTGCGATGATGCGTGCAAAAGGCAAATAAGCGAGAGGCTATTGTCGGTACAGTGCGCGCGTATTAACACAATAATGCTGCTGTTTCACTAATAACGTTTTCAAGCTAACAGTGCACACTGGTAGAACGATGTCGATGAGCGCGTGTGAAGGAGTTCTTTGCGGCTTCAATTTTCGACGAATGAGCCTGAGAGCCGAGGTTGCGCGAAACTTTCGAAATCCTTCAACGACCGATCAAATTTTCGGGGGGGGGGGGGCAGATTGATCTCTCCAGAGAAGGGCGACATTTAAACCTTGCAGCGGAGGTCCACGTGCGAAAGCTATTTGTCATGTGCAAATACAGATGGCAATTATCCGCGAATGCAAATTCGAAATACAGATATCCCATGCGTCATTGCAAATAAATCCCGGAACGAAACCGTTCTTTCCCGATACAGCGGCACTCACTCACGAACACTCTTCTAAGTCCTATTAACCGATTAATAACACTCATAATTTAATTACAATCATCGGACCTGTTAATTGATAACCCCTCGTAACGACGGTAGTTGAGATCGTCGGGAGGAAAAATCGCGTTTACAGGGAGAAAAATGTTTCACTGGCACAGCAAATCACTTGTTACTGCAGCGACGAAAAAAGATTCGCTAAAAATATTAATTACTAATTAAGCCGAATAAATTTTACCGCTGTCGCAACAACGTTTCGCCGCAACGGCGAATTGATTTTTCCGCGTGACAAGTCTAGCTGTCATTGCCAGCAAACATTTTTCTCCGTGTAGGAAGCATCCAATCCCGATCTCTCTAATCGCGCGCAACGCGAAGGTGCGAACAGTGCCAAGCGATCAACGGTCAAGAAACATGCACGCCGGGGTTCGGCCACTTAATCCGGACCACTTAATCATGACGCCGCTGATTGCGAGCGGAGGATCAACAGTGCGCGGGATAATTACCGAGCAGGGGAAGATTCTCTTGGTGATGCGAGTCTCTCACGAGAGAGTGTCCGGCCAACGCGAGGCGGAGGGAACGAGCGCATTGTGCACTTGCAAGCACGCACACACACACACGGGCAGAGATAGATAAAGGGGAGCGAGAGAGAAAGAGACAGATAATAAATAGTGGGAGGCGAGGGGCGGTTACGGCCACAAAACACGTGCACACGTCACACACTCTTTAAATACCTCGTAATAAACGCTCTCGCGAGAGAGGAGCATCTTACGTACGCGCCTCTGCATGATACCGCGCGCGCGCGAATATTAAAAGATAACGGCCGCCGGCGCGATGGAAGGCGCGCGTGCGAGCTTTAATCCGCGAGCTTGCGGCCGCGCGGTGGTCGCGAGCACTGACCTACGTCACACTGGGCGCACTTGGAACACTAGCGAGCTCATCGCCGCCGTGCCCGTGTGTGGGTGGTTCTCGTTCTCTTCGTGTCACGGTGTATATATATATATGTGTATATGTACATATATATATGTATACGTGCAACGACGCGCTTGTACACTCGTTCGTGTGTGCGTCCGTGTGCACATCGAGCAGTCGTGCGCTCGCGGCCGGTGCAGCCGACTGCGAGGCGAACTGCACCGCCACCTCGCGAAAACTGCATCCACTCCCGAATGCATCTCCGATGCAACCCCGTCGGAATCCCATCGGGGATTCCGCTCTCGCCGAAATGGCTCGTTGCACGTCGTCTACGGCAGTCTCGACGAGCTTGACGAGCGCATTGTTAATGCAGCGGAGCGACGCCGGCGAGCTGATGTTTCCGCGAGCACTGTCGATGAGAATATTTTCAAGCGACTCGGGAATCGAAACCGTCGCGCGGATACTCGCGAATATTTCAAACTCGACGCGAGCTTGTCTAATCGCCGGTCTCAGGAACTGCGAGCGCGGCCGAAGGTGCGCTTCGCCATCAATCCCCGTCTTCCGCGAGTGGTGAGAATCGCGTAAAAAGTGCACGGTAAAAAACATTTTCTACTTGTGTGCAAAACCGGTCCTTGTCAAACTCTCATCACGCCTGTGTGTTCATTTAACATATTGTGTTTATGTTATCTCAATATATATCTTTTATCGAATCGACATATTCAACATTCTAAGTGTTAAAATAACACACTTTATACTTTAGCGTCGATTAACATGTTACTGATATTAATTTCATGTTAATTTCTTATATAATATTTGTGTTATTTTCCAATACATTCATTTTGTGTTAAATTCACACAAAAATTTGGAGGGGGCAACATGTGAAATGTGTTGAATTTGACACAAAATTTTTTAACTTGCGAGCTCGCAAGACGCGCGATATTTCCGCGTGTAAAAATATAATGTGGAACGTAGAAAATAGAGAATTGTAAATAAATTTTATATTGAATATATTATATTAATATAATATAATAAAATTGCATATATATTTTATATTTTTACCCTGGTTTCTCTCTACTTTAGATTTTTCTCTTACGCGTAAAATTCGCAGCTTCTACCGTCCAGATTTTTCTTCTCGACTTTTCTCAGATGTGTCCCCAGCTAGACTTTCGTCACGTGGCGAGCGGATCTCCGTTTCCGCGGAAAGAATTGACTGCGCGAAACGTAAACTTTGCGGGATCACAACTAAGTTATCGCAGCTAATGCCGTCCGCAAGACAACGGGGCAAAAATTCCATTCCCACCGATTTTGTTTCCACCAAATGGTAATCGAATTACGAGCGGTTTTCGATGAACGTCTGGGAAGGTTTACGCTGAAAACTCTGCGAGAACGGGGGAAGAGCCCCCCCTCTTCTCCCCGCGGGGAGGGGATACAATTCGGTGGAGAGTACTCAGTGTTCGCGGTCGTGCGAATCGATATCGTCCGTCGACGTAGCTCACGCGGTGTTTTCAAGAGCACTCTCAGTAAGTAAAACGAAAGAGAAAAGGCGGGAAAGATAAAGAGTGAAAGAAAGAGAGAGAGAGAGAGAGAAAGAGAGAGAGAGAGAGGGGGAGGGGGGGTAAACAGAGGAGAAAAATCATTGCGGAAGCTTTAATTAAAAGCACTCGCAGCGCGGGCGAGCACGAACAATGCGGCCATTGTATTGCGTGGCATTTGACAATCGACTGCCAGAGTGCGCCGCTTTATGCGATATTTTCTATATATAACGAGAAGTCGCTCTCAATGGGAACATCGATCACTTGCGGCTTGTCGCTATTACTGAATGGAGATTTTTAAACGACGATGCAGTATCCCACGCAACACATGCAACGTAATACACCTAGCACAATATGCATTGCGCACGTTTATCCGTCTATTTCTATTCTATTTTGATCGTGCCGCAGCGAAAAGAATATCGTTCGAATACTCGTTGAGTATAATTGTTTGCGGTGGGCAAAAGAGAAAAAAGCAAAAGAGACAAAGCATCGACGAGAAACAATCTCCGATGAGACTCGTTACCGGTGAAACGTGCGTCAAAGTAAGATATCAAAGCAACAATCTTTTCTGCGGATTAAATCCCGACGAGAGAAATAAGATCGATAAACGCGCGATACTTCACAATATCCAGATTTGAATTCTTACAAATAATCCCATTCTTTTCCCGTATTTTTTTTTTTCTACCCTGTCGCTATGTTAATATTAATATTGATGTATCTTTCGTACGGAAAAAAGTGCTAGATTCAAGTAAATAATCACTTCAATAAACTTCATAGCAAATTTTTACTTGGGTTAAGTAAATTTCACTTGGATCAGGTAAATATTTTACTTGGATAAATTTACTTGGAAAATATTTTACTTGACCAAGTAAATATTGGGTTGAAGAGAAAGTAACGTCGTATTTTCCCAACAGATGATTCAGCATGTTTTACCAGAAAGAAATTTTAACCTAGATGACGTAAATGCATACTATTCTGATAGCTGACACCTCTAAGCATTATTTAATGTATGGAGATTGCAGGTAGAAGCGTTTGTATTCACTTCAAATCGAGAGGAAAATAGAGCGAAACAAGCTATATTTTCGTTGTTTGACGCTGTTTTACTTCCGTAAAGGGAAAAACGCGACGCAAACAAAAAGGAAAATATGTGCTGTGCATGGAGAGGATGCCGTAACAGAACGTATGTGCTAGAGATGGTTTACGAAGTTTCGTGCTGGTGACATGACATTCGAAGATGAGGAGCGTTCTGGTCGATCGGCTGTTGCTAATGACGACCAAATCAAGACTTTAATCGAAAATAATCAACGATACACGACGCGGAAGATTGCAGAGACTACTTATCACATACAGTCGTCATCGAGCATTTGCATAAGCTGAGATATGTGAATCGTCTTCATATCTGGGTGCCGTATGATTTGACCGAAAAAAAAATTTAATCGATCGCGTTCCATCTGCGATTCGTTACTTAAACGCAACGAAAACGACCCAATTTTAAAACGAACCGTAACGGACGATGAAAAATGAATTACCTATAACAACACCAGTGTGCAAACGGTGAGGGAAACGTTCAAAAAAGCCATTGACCACTTCAAAGGCTGGGTTTCATCCGGGGAAGGTTATGCTGTATATTTAGTGGGACTGGAAGGGTGTGGTATATTATAAGCTCCTTCCAAAGAACGTACGGTTTAATTCGGTCCAATTGGACAAGCTGGAGGAAGACATTGCAGAAAAACATCTAGGACTGAATAGAACTCAATAGAAAGGGTGTTTTATTTCATCAGAACAACGCCAGGCCTCAGGCTCCGGATTATTACTTGTTCCGATCCAGAACTTCCTTAATGGTAAGAAGGTTCACTTCTTTAAAGGACTGCAAACACCACTTTCGGTAGTTTTGCGCTGAGGAAACGCCTAAGTTCTACGCGCGAGGAATGATGCCCAGAAGATGATAAAAAATTATAGAGAACGACGGCCGTTACATTACCGATTGAAATCGTTCTTAAATATAAATAAACCTCATCAAATTTTTAGCTAAAAATACGACATTACTTTCCTTCCAACTCAGTATTATTTGTTTCCACGTAAAAACTCTCTAAGAAGTATCGGGGAAATTATTTACTTGAATCTAGCACATTTTTCCCGTGTACGAGTGAAAACTTGGTTTCGGGACAACGATAAAAGATGTTCGCCGTTAACAGCAATATTTGCGTGTTATAAGCGAGGTATAAGCGAAGAACGCGGTAATACCGGCGCGGGGATAATCGAGGAAAAGCCGAGGCCTCGAAAAAGAGTGGCGCAAGGCAGTCAGTCAAGAGTCACGGCAGAGTCACTCGCGGAGTCACGAAGTCGTAAGGCGCGCGCGACCGCCGTTTTCGTGCCGCGATATCGGCCAGCGCGCGTTTCAGTCGGCCGGTTTTGTCGTTTTCCATGCACGAGGCACTCGTGCTCGCGACCAAGATCCGAGAGTCGCACGAAGTCCCGATTGATTCGCTTGTATCACGAGAACACCGCGCTGAATATATTCAAGGTAGAAAACCGTCTTGAGTCCTTTCCCTCCCCCTCCTTCCCGCCCGCACTCTCTCTCTGCGCTCGAGTACGACAACCTAATTTTTTTCCCCCGCGACAAAATATGCAAATACTCGGGATTCTGTCGAGGGCCTCGCATATTCACGCCTCTCTTTCTCTCTCTCGATTTCTCGTTCGCTCAAGAGCGGGATTTAAAGAGCCATTTGCGGACGTAACAACGTTCGAACAGGTAAAGACTAGCGACGAAGCCCACATTTGTCAGTGATGTAATTGATTCGAGTGCACCGTCGTATCGAATAACGAGTCTCGCCCCGGGCGGCTCAATCTCCGCGCAGCACGCGGTCACGAGGGAGTAATCGCGATTAGATTGAAAGTCAGAACGCAACAGCACGGCACGTTAAGTCGATCGCGACACGCGCCGCGATAAGGGCGAATTAAACGCACGTAACCGCCAATGTCGCGAGGCTTAATTTTGTCGCGCGGTTTATTAGGCCATGGTTTATTAGTCCGTGTCACACGATCCGCCGAACACTGCGCAGTCGCGCAGGCCGATTCGGGCTATTTTAATTCAACTCTCGCAGGCCCTCCGCGCGCTTTTTCCCGTGTGCGATCTTGATCGATGCCAATTAAATGCATCTCGATTATCGCGGGCGACGAACGACCTGTAAATGTAAATAATGCGGAGTCCGCGATGTTCGATTAACGTTTAATCGAGAATATAATCCGCTCGATAATGGAGTTAAATGTCAAGGCGAGAGGCGAAATTACATGCCGCACGTATCCGTACGGCGAAAAGTCGAAAATTGCGGAAGTGTGTGGGAAAAACTGGGCGCACGCGACCGTTAAATAATTATCTAAATCAGCCTGTGCGCGCGCGCGCGCGCTGAGTATTTTCGAGCCGAGTCGTACCCGGGTCTAGTTATGTCCGAGGCAAATGTCAAGCAGAAGCCGACACAGTATATGCGAAGAGTTCGTTGCACCGAAATTGCGGAGACTTGCCGGCCGACACGCACCGTGTACACACATTAATCGCCGGTTCTGCGATTATACAGCGCAGCGGGTAAATTGCGCAAAATTTTCAAGCGCGTCTCGAATCGGTTCACCCGGTACGTTCACGTGCGACGATTAGAGAAATTGCCGGGCGCTGCTTTCTTTTTTCTCCCGTGGCGCGTAATCTCGAAGGACATCGCGAAATTCCACGCGTAGCTCCGCCGACTTAAAAATCGGGTCTCGTGCCTCCGGGAAAGCGAGTTTTATCGTCGAACGTTTCGCTGACCGAGTCAGGAAAAGGGGTAACTGAAGGCGGTATCTGGGTCGCCCTAGGTCACGCGGAGGACGAGCATCCGGCGGAATTGTGCGCGGAGAAGAAACGAGAAGCAAGTGGAGCATGTTCGACTGTGTGTCCGACCCTCATCTACCCTTAATCCTTCGGAGTTTAGACCATCAGTTTCGTTATGTCCGGGCCACCCTTTATGATATTTTAACGGGGGCTTACGACTTTGATACACTCGAAAAAGCCGCGTTTCCGCTCAGGTTCGGTAACACCTCGCGTCATTTTCGACCGTAATAATTTCCACTTGTGGAAAAACTCGGGCAAGATACTCGGATGGCCTGTTACCTCGCCGTAAAAATCCGCTTGGGATTATTTCCATGTCGCGAGCACGGGGAATTTTGTCTCCTTAGAAGAAATGTCCCCTTGGAAATGTCAAGTTTTACATTTATTCGACGAAATTGACGAAGAGAGATATATTCTCTGATGAAATCATCTCGCACGTGAAGGATCGTGCAATTTTCACGGAAATTCCGGTCCCGAGGTCGATTCAGAATACACCCTCACCTGGCCCCGATTCGCCAATATCGGGGAAATGTAAAAAACGTGTCGATAAATCACGAAGACGAGCGGCAGGCAGGCAGGCAGGCAGGAAGGAAGGAAGAAAGAAAGAAAGAAAGAAAGAGAAGGCGAGAGCTCGTGCAGAAGAGACACCGGGAGGGATGCGGAGGGAAGGAGGCGTCACGGGAAATAACGTTTGTTCGTCGTCGCTGGGACGAAATAATATTATCGCGCTGTTCGCGCAATGGATCCGTCGTGTTAGACCGGACGATGGGGATGGTGGGTAATTTATCGCGCGACATAAATTACGTATAACGTTGAAATGACCCTCCCGGGCGCGCGTAGAGTTTGTAGTTACCTTCGTGTAACTCGTCTCTCTGTTCCTCGCTTCGAGCAGTTAAATTGAGTTTTTAGCGAGCGCTCGCGATCGCACGGGGAAAATCCGTCTGTCCCTTTTCGGACTCCCGACGCGGTACAAGGGAGCCTCATTAATCAGCCGAAAATTTTCACCGAAAAAAATACCAACGCGTTCGGCGAGATAATTTTGACCAACTTCCTCATTAATATTCAGCGAAGTTAAATTCGCAGAGAGAGAGAGAGAGACAAGTATGTCGCGCCTACATCAGGGTTACTGCTCTTTGAACAAACGACGCATCTGATGTATGGTGTAAGTTTCCAGACCGAGTGTTTTCACGTGGATGCATTCGCGCTCGCGATAGTGGAAAGCCATGTAAAACGGTTATTCGAATGCATCTCAAGCGCGAGGTAACTGAATTCCCGATGCGAGCTGGAAGTCGATTCGATACGAAGGGGGAATAAGAACACGTCGATCCGCGCGCGCACTCGAGGCTTATCGCGACCATGTTTTTTTCCCCCCTTCTCCACGCGCGCGAATCGTGCGGTCGCGAACACACGTCGAAAGCGGAAGGACGCTATCGCGAGATGCAACCACTCCTGTTCGCTCGACAGTCGTCGTTTACGGGGAGGACGGGGTGAGCGATGGAAACGCCGCGAATTTCAACGACCGCTGCGATAAGTCGCGCGCACAGATCGTCAATTAACACCGCTCGGAAACGAGCCGAAATCTTGGCCGTGTCGGTGGATTTTCCCACGCGGTCTCGTATTTCGCGTCGCGCCGCGCGCGACTGCATAATTTATATTTAACGATCCCCTTCGTTCTCCGTAGCGACGCAACGAATTAAAATTCAATACACATCGATCGATTCGCGCGGTGAATTTCACACGCGGCGCCGTGCGCGGAGTATCCGCTGAGGATTCCGAGGAAATTCCTGTAAAGTTCCTGCGTGAGATTTTTCGGTGAAGAGAAAAAGGAGAAAACGATAAAGGGGGAGAACAAGCCCACGATGACACTCCGGATGTTTCCGACGTTTCCGTTAACCCGTAAATGGGCGCGGGACTTTTCGAGGGACAACACATTTGCTATTTACAGCTGTGATGATTCTCGAGTGTTATCGACGCTACTTCGTTCGATCCAAGAATCAATAGTCGTTTGGATCATTGAAACTTGTCTCATGCGAGACACTCAGATTTGAATTCAGAGCTATGTGTGAGTTTTTCGGCTGAGTAACGTTTAACGAAATATACTGTCAAACGCATGATTCAACGGGAAGATTCAGATCTCACGGTGAATCCAAATCTGGACATCTTATATGAGACGAGTTTTCAGCGTGAACTTATAATACGAGCCTCAGTGGCGGAGGCAGGTCGCGGGCAAAAAACGAAACGGAGAAACATCCGTGCGTTCGTGCGTCTCTGGGTCAGTTTGACCCGCATTCGCGGGTCCACTCGCTGGCTGACAGTCGTCTCGCAGGAGAATGTTGAACCCTAAGTCTTCGGAAAAAATACAGCGCCGACGTCGACGAGTGTGGGGGGAGCGACGGATGGATCGAAATTTCACCTTCGAAATCTCAAGCTCGCGAAGGGGACGTACCGTGCGCGTGTTTTTCCCGTAATTAAAACCGTAGAATCGTCAGCGACGGCGACGCAATAACGCCCGGCTGTGCGCGCGCGCCGAATTAATTAACCTAATTCCCGAATTAGTTATACACGAGTGAGAGGCTGTCGTTGCGATCGCGTGCAATTACGGCATAACGTATACAGCTCGGCGGTATATCCGGGCGCTGGCTGGCGGGCCGGTCATCCGTCGGGCGCAATTAGACGCGCGACGATCCGGACGTGCACTTCACCACTCTCCGCGCCGATCCGTGGGAGAACGAATGTTCCGCGCGCGGCGGACGCAAACCGTTATCGACCGCGCGCGGCCCGCGAGGAAAAAAAAAACATCGCCGCGCGCGCGAGAACCGTGGCCGCGCGCGGATAGATCAATAAGCGCCTTTCGGTTTTTCGCACGAGTCCAAGGACGCGCGGGAAACACCCTCTCTTCCTGTCCGGGAAAGCACTCGTACCTCTCTCTCTCCCTCCGCGTCATCCGCCGCGATTCCCGACGCGATCGGCTGGCGCGACGCACTGACCGCGGCCGAGGAACCGTGTGTCCGGCACGGGCGCCGACGAGCTGCAAAGTCGAACTGTTTTGTCCACGTGTTGCGGCCGACGGGGACGCGGTAATACAGACCTCGATCTTACCACGTGGCGGACTGTGGCGAGATCGCGCGGCCTCCCCGGGAATCCCGACGCGCCGTGTCTCCGCCCTCTGATGGAGGGTGCGCCAAACTGTCCGAGGGATGGCTTTGAGGTGTCAGCGATTCTTCGTTACTCCGGTTGAGTTCGAGCGACGGGGTCGGATGGATCGTTTGAACGGAGTTCATTGATACGTGCGATCCCGCCGAATCTTCGCCGAACGATTCTCGGGGGGACTTGAGTCGGATCAAGCGACACGAAGGAGCTCCGAGTCTGTCGCGAAGACGGACTATTCTTGAGCGGATTTCGCTGTTTACTGTTCTAACCGCGCGAACAAGCTCGCCTGCGTGATATTCGACATCGGCTGCGCGTTCATTCTCACCGACCTTCGTCAGACTATCACGGCACTCGGTAACGTGGAAGGTCTGTCCCACGGCTGTTACCAACCGCACGAGAGCTTGCTTCTATCGATTTCGCGGTAAGGGAGAGTATCTTCAGGGATGAAACCGTAGGTGGCGAGCATTTCGAGCCCGTGAGCGCATGCGCCAGTCGTTCCTCGCGGACAACGGGAGATGCGAACCCGACGTCTCAACCCTTATTTGAGTACGACGCGTTCGACTGTTGTATAATTATCGCCAGCACAGAAATTTTCTCACATATACAGTACAGATTCTTATTAGAATACCTAAAGTTGTCCCAAAATAAGTCGTCCCACTAGAAACTAATTGGCAATCCTATTCTTATTCCAAATCTAGAGTGAAGCTTCTTTTACGCGATTCTGATTGACGCTGCAGCTTGCTTCACGCAACTGTCATTGTCAGAGTCGGGTTGGCAGTTTGATCGGATGGTAGATTGACAGATTAATAAACAGGATTATATTTTTAATGTTAACATGTTTAATAGTGTGAGCGTAGCGTGTATTCTTGTAAAATGTAAATACCCAAAGTGTTTCGTATATTCACAGTAGAATGGAAATGAAAAAGAATTTTGCGAACAACATTGGAGGCGATCGAATAGGATCTGTTTCTGTTTATGTCATTGTGGCGACTGTTACGTTCTATATACGTGTCGCAAATATATATGTCGAGATTACGCCTACCTTGTTGAGCGCCTCGTGGCCGACGTGCTGGGTGCCATCAGGGTGAAGAATACGATCGACCGAGTTGGGTCTGGGGACTCCATCCAGCTGGGCTGCCTCTTTCAGCTGGGGTGGCGACGGCGGCGGTGGCAACTGTTCCTCCGCCCCTGCGTTGTCGTATCTCGTCTTCTGCAACAGAGAAGCGATTCCGTCGCGCACGTTAATATCGCTCACATCAGAAATCGCAAAGGCGGAAACGCCAATTTCTCGGTGTACGGATATCATGACGCGTTAACGCGAATCAGCGCTCACGAATGTCGGCACGTGTATCTTTATATATATGACGCGATCGCGAAACGTTGAAAAATTCGCAA
The DNA here is from genome assembly GCF_001313825.1 of Dinoponera quadriceps. Taxonomy (NCBI): domain Eukaryota; kingdom Metazoa; phylum Arthropoda; class Insecta; order Hymenoptera; family Formicidae; genus Dinoponera; species Dinoponera quadriceps. The sequence goes on along the minus strand of NW_014554799.1, from coordinate 1,371,820 downwards.
GGCTCTCGCCGACCGTCTCTCTCATCGTTCTTTCTCGACACTGATCTCCGAAACTCCCAAATCTTGCCTCTTTCCTAACGCGAAGTTCGTCCCTTCGCCCCTCGCTGCCGCGGTCTAATCCCATCTTACGGTGTTTGCCAGGACTTACGTGATTCCAGCAGCAGCAGCGGTGGCAGCGGCGGCATCCGCAAATACTCCCGCCGGCGTTTTCGGAATTACGCGAAATCGCATTATTACCGGCGCGTTCGTTGGGAATACCCGGCGAATCAGCGTGTCGCTTCGCTCTTCTGCGCTTTCGTATTTTGGCCGGCACGGCGAACATGTAATCACTGAATCGACGTCTTGAGTGACGTACGATCGACACCCAGTCTATCATCGCGCAAAACACCTCGGGGGGCGGGGGGATGCGATATATTTCGAGAATATATATTTTTCAGTGCGCGCTGTCCATCAAAGTCAACTCGACGTTGGCCCCGTTGCGCAAATTTCGACTGACTTAAAGCTGCTGTATTATATTAAAAGAAAAAAAGAGGAGGCGAAGGGGAAACGATGAGGAGACGTATAAATGTGTACGTGAGATTTGTTACCGGCGTTTCCTTTAATTATAAAAACCATCGCCGGAATTTTTAGTACAAAAACGCACCCGAGAGCGTTAGTCGGTGCATATTTAAATATTTCACTTCGACGCGTTTGAATGTAATTTTTCCCGGAGCTCTTTGCTATCGAGAGAGATGCGGAATTACATATTTATGTCGACAATCTCTCGAAAATGAAACTTTTATTATTACTACTTATAATTATAACATGGCTTTTCCCCCTCTCTCTCCATCTCGCGCCAAAGTGTTACGACCAACCTTTCGCCTCGATGAAACAATTGCTGAGGAAAATTTAGCTAACCCCCTCGCGGGATTATTCTTTGATTCGTACATGATTTAATAATTACTTCAAACCTTTCCGATCGCGCGAGTCGAACTTTTCAATTAAAGTTCGAACTTTTACGCGGGGTTTCGAGCTTTGAGGTGAATTTTCGCGATTCGTTTAAGCCGCCAGCCGCTTTTTGTCGGGGCTGCTCGAACGGGCGCTTTCAATCGAGTATCGCGGGCGCGCCCATCGTCGGGGATCGATACCAATGGAAAAGAGAAACGCCGGGGATATATGTCACGAATCAAATCCTCCTTTTCCCCCGTCTCTCGTGTTCTGAAAGCGTGTCATAAGTATCGGACTGTCTCTACATTCCGCCCTTATTCCTCCGAGCGCGCGCTTTATTCCCCTGACAATCGCGCCGGCCATTATTGCCGAGTGCATTCTACGAACGCGAATAAAGGCGCTGACAATGACGTTGCCGTCGAATGCGCAGTAATGCGCCGAGAATCGCGTCGCGGTATTGAAAATAATATTCAAAATGCCGTGTGTCCAACGAAACGCGTTGATCGCATTAATCGGCTAATTAGCCGCTCGCTCCTCCCGGTAACCTCGAACGATTATACGAAAACTATTTTCGTTTCGTATTGTTTTATCCGTCGGCGCGCAAGTGATACCTTCGAATATTTAAAGCGTGAAACTTCCCCTCGAGCGTGAAAACGATCGTTCTAATCGGACGAACTGGTCGTTCGGAGAAGAAAATATTCAACCATTTCAACGAATCTCACCTCGTTATCCACGTTTTCCATTTCATTACCTCTCGTTGCGCGCTATCTCACTCCTCGTTGTATTTTATAATTAACAGCTCTCTTTCTCTCTCTCTCTCTCTCGCTAGTATCGAGACGTTTCAAACTTAACGCAGGTGTCTCGCCCACAACGTGCTGTTGCGCTCTCCGACGGAAGCTCGCGCAAAAATAGATAATGTTTGGGCGCACCACACGGCGCACCGCGGCGGTGATTCGCGGGGCGGAAGAAGGAAAATTTCAAAGTGATTGAAACGCTCGCGGGCTTCCAAGAATACCAAACACCGGCGCGTATTGTTTATGGAGCAACCGCGAGCGCGCGAGCGCTTCAGACTTCGGAGCTCCGAGCAATCTCCATCAACAGTCTATTTCGCGGAAACGCACCTTTGACGTAACTCTCGGCGCTACATCATCGTGTCATAATTTATTATCGCCCGCCGTGACGTTGCGTTCTTCCTAGTATCGCGGTTCTTTCAAAAAGGCACTTGACAAACGCGCGACACGCGCTTCCCCGTTCTGCCGGTGACCGATGAAGAACGAGCCAAGCTCTCGAAACGACAGATACCGTGGGACTCGCTCAACTGGAAGTCGCGGATTTATTTTTTTTTTCCTTCTTCTTTTTTACGACATTCGTCTCTCGGAGGAGCTGTGGCTTTATAAATTTTTCCTCGCGGTCGCTTCGTCCCACGTCCTTCCCCTCTCCGCCGCTGAATCGCAACGAATTCCCCGGGAAAAATATGATTCCGGCGAGATCCGTTACTCGTGTGTCGATTAATAGATTCTTTCTTCCCTACTCTCTTCTTCCCTCGGCTTGGAATGCCGCAAGCTCCGGGGTGAACTCTTTCTTAGAGCGTAGAGAAATTGCCCGCACGCTGTGCTACGGCAAAATTAATGTAAATACGAACGAGAACACACTTTGAAGTCGACATCGTTAATTTCAACTTCATACATTTTAAAGGCGCTTTTAGCCTCAAGCAAACTTCGGAAGAAAAACAGCCCGAGCCTTATAAATTTTGTAGACGACATGCATTACACATACGGCAATCTCACTATTCAAATTCACATTGAACCATTACGCCTCTTCCACACAGATATACACCTCACACCGCTTTCCCGCACACTTTCTCCGGTGTTCTCTGTTCAAAGAAATGAAATCCCTCCGTTCGTGCGAGCAATTTTTTCGAAAACTTGCGATATCGGCGACCGTGCGATCGTAATTAACGGCGGTCTGTCGAGGCAACGGATGCTTGCACTCGGTCACAAACGAGCATCAGTGTTCCTCGGAAACGATCGACCCTCGACTCCGGCGCAGAGGGTGTCGGCATCGAGGAGGCCGACGTCGATACTGCTGTAAAAGCGACTCGACGCTGGTATCAATGCCGATGCCTTCGAACGAAAGCGCGTCGCCGTCTAATTCCGACTTTAAAGCGCGTCATCGCGGTTGGACGGCGCGGGTGGGTCCGAGGTTTCGCTCTCCGCGAGAGCTAAGTATTTTTTTCCCGAGCGTAAGCAAAATTAAGAGTTCGGACGATTAATTACCGTCACACGTTGTTTGTCAATTCAACGAGAGTCGCGTCATTTATTTCGCTGAGCTCGCCCTGACAACCGTCATTAATTTCGCTTTAAAACGCGCGTGCGGCCGCGCGGGGTCGCGTTAAACGTTGTTCTCAGACAATGGTAACGCTAGAGCGTTCGAGATCGACGCTACCGGAGAGATTGTGTCCGCGTGGCGTTCAAATTTACGCGCCGGCCTGATTAAACTCTCGCTTGATTAAACTTCACGCCGCGAGGACGGCGGGATCGCCACGAGCAATTCCCAGAAATCACGTTTTGGACGGGCGATAATTTGCAGACTCGCGGTTGCACTGCGGTGGTGCGTGCTTCCCTCCACGGCGAGTTTTAATTCCGGGAGAAGATGCGACTTCTGTAAGCGCGCGCGTTTCTGGTCGCTTGTGAATTTTTAAATTAGTTCGGGTGGCTCGCGCTGCCATATGGCGCACGACCATTTGACTTTGTTTGAGGCTGTTGCTCAACGTACACATCCCGAATAGAAATGAACTATGCCCCAAGTCTACAGTGGCCTTAAATAGACACGATCCAAAATAGATTCATCTTCGTTGAGCCTAGATATGGTCTAATAAAGGCAAGTCCTGAATGGAATTTCGTGAATAGGCCCTGAATAAGCATTGAGGTGGATTCCCCTAACAAGACCTGTGGCTCGTAAGACCGAGTCAGAGTCTAGTCAGATAGATTCACAAAACTGGGGAAGGGGGCCCTAAATTGTACGAGCGTTACATTTCTCTCTGGGGCCTAGATAGAAGCGGGGAAAAATTGTACAGAGCCTCGGGGCCTGGGAAAGCCCTGCGCAATTTTCCCCCACTAGGTTCTTTAAGGCAAGCTCATTCAGACCCTGCAGAAATGTAACGCTCGTACAAATTACGGCCAGACTTGTAAATCTAACTAGGCCCTGTCTTGGTACGTCTGACTAGACCTTGTTGTACTACCAATTTATAAGAAAATTCAAATGGTAACACGTATGTGAAATCTTCTATTCAAACGTCATTTTTGAAACCACAATCAAAGTTAATTAATTTAATCTTATTTTGCCTTTATAATGATGAAGTTCCACTAAAGTCTCTTTAAAAACTCACTTTAAATTAATTCAGAAATTGGCCAACTAGGTCCTAACTGGGCCCTACACAAATTTTGTTAGGAGTATCCACACCAGTGTCTACTCAGTGCCTATTTACGAAATTCTATTCAGAATTCGCCATCTAGACCATATCTAGCTAACGAAGGCAAACCTATTTCGAGGCATGCTTATCTAAAGTATCTACAGACTCGGAGCACGTACCGATTAATTTCTACATGGGGAATTTCTACTCGAAATGTGCTCGACATATGATATGCGCGTATGTGCGCGCGTGGTTGCGGACTGTGTGCGTTGCAGTATTCTCTAATTAATTCCTAACGAATTAACGAAAACATCGGCGGCGATCGCGTATCCGTGGCTTGATTAAGCGGCGGCCAATAATAAAATTCCATTAATGGATATTCGTCCGCGTTTCGCAACGGCGAACGGTGCTGACGCTTCGATCACGACCGGATTAAACAAACTCGACGCGCTATTCTCGAGAGTTAATCAGGTTTCCCAAATCAAGTGCAATGCAATATACTGCGTAATCGCTTCGGGGACCGTCCATCCGGGCAGGTCCCAGTCTGCGCGAATTCGGCTCAAGCAGTCGGCTCGTTCGTAAACAAGCGGGCCGTGAAACGGCATCGATAATAACGGCATATTGATTTTCGGTACAACTTATAAACGGTCGCGGGTGGCGTCGCCGACACGCGACGACGACAGTTTCCCTGGCAGCGCGAACCACTTGGCCTGCCAATTAACGTTCACGAATCGCGCGGGAGCCGCGACTCGGAAGCGCCGATGGCCCGATGTAGGTGGTTTGATTTGACCGCTCGCTCTTCTCGGGCTATCCCGCTATCGAGATTTACCCGCTCTGCTGGGTTACTCTCGCGGGCGCAACAATACGCGAAATATCTTCGTGCCGGGTTAATTAACCGTCATGCGCAGGTCTACGCGCGGATCTTTTCACGGGCCCTCGTGGCCGTTTCATTCTGCGAATCGGACGTCCATTACGAGCACAATGCCGCGGCACAATGCCGCGCTTCGAGGGACCTTGGACTCGATGGGAAAAACGTGAGGAGATAATCGAGAATCGCGGATCGCGTTCTGAAACGAAGAATCGCGTGGTGGGAGCCGAGGCCTCGCCATAACGACAGCGAGAGGACGGGGAGGCGTAGATTTCCCGCCCGGGAAATTACAGTCTGCCGGTGACGTAAAGCGAATTAATCTCTACGTTTACAGTCAGCCCCAGGATGAGGGGATGCGCGTTTTCGGTAAGAAGCTCCGACGAACGAATGCCCTCTTCAACTTGAAGTGTTCAGCTAAGCTTCTTTCAAGGAGCGAGAGGGCTAGGGCAAGCGACTGCGCGATTCATATTAATGTAATTGCGAGCGCATCACACGGAAATAAGAAGGAAAAGCGGAGAAAAGAAGGAGAAACTGTCCCCACGACGGCCATGGTTGCGGAGAGACGTTGAGTGTGAATCGCACCGTTGGTCCTGATTAATTAGCTACTTAGCATAATCCACCCGATTGTCGTCCTAATCGCAATGCGGAGGCGGGAAGAGAAAACAAGAAAATTCGATTCCCCCATCTTACCGAAGGTAACAGGGGCGATGTTTTTAACGAACTGCCTGTATGTGCGACGTAATCACGTAGAATGCGATCGCTACGGCCGAACTCGTGTAATCGATCGAGTGAACAAATTTCACGAACTTCTGATTCTTGCCGATGGTATTACCGATAAAAATAATATTTGAACGATAGAGAGCCTCCGATGAAAATCATTTCGCGCCAGCTCGAAAATTGTTGACGGCACCGGGGTAAAAACCCAATTCATCGAGTATTCATTCGTCGGGATTTACGTACGTGGCGCACATATTCATTCTGGCTTTCCGCGGAACAGCGAGAGACGCTCGATAGATATGCATTAAATCGACATTTTTATTTTCACACTGAAAACGATTCGTCCGCCTGACTGCTACTCGAACGGACAAGTACGGTAACGGGAAGTACGGCACGACGAATAGATTTAAGTGGTAATAAAAATTCGGCCGCCGTGCCGTTGCCGTCACCGATGCCACCGTCGGCGCGCCGGATTTTTCAGTAGCGCGTTCCCGGCGCACATGTAAATGTTCCCGGAGTTACATTCGATTGCGCGGCGGAAATAAAATTTTTCGAACCGGCCATTTGATGTTATTCTCGTGCCGCGAGTTGGTATTACATTTCGATATTTATATAAAACACCGCGCGTTATTGTTGCGCTTCGGAATTCAACTCGCACAGCTGTTGGAACTTCCGTTATACTGATGCGTTACATATGCATTCGAACTACACGTCGTACAGCTACACGTTAGTGTAGCTAGTGAGTAAGAGAGTGAAAGAATAGAGTAGAATAGAGCGAGAAAGGGAGAGGGAGTGTGTTTTTCAATTCTAGGGCCCCGTTCTGTGAAAACTGGAAGAGTACAATTGCATTATAAGAATGGAATTAGTTCAAAAGTGAACAAAAAAATATATATTCTAAGATGAAAGTTTTTAAGACGTCTTATATATATGAGCATATGTACGTATACACACGCACCGAAATAGAGATAGAATATATATATATATATATATATAAACTGAACAGTAAAAAAGATAAATATAAATTCAGATCTATAAAAATGAAAAGAAAAAATAACAAGAGAGGAAAGAGAGGAGACACGCTTATAAGATATACTTCCCACGTGTCTCTGTCGAGCAATTAGGGTTGATGGCGAATATTTCAGAGCAACCATTACAGTTTAAGACTCTTATGAGAGTTTAAAACCAGCATTAGCGGCCCTTAAAGCTAGGCGCGTTCACGTTGAGATTCACCTCAGACTTGATGCTCAGACTCGCGCTGAATAAGACTAGTTACGAGACCGTATAAAGTGATTCCCTCGTCTCTCTTTATTAGTCTATTCGCCAGCTACGTGAAATCCGGCCCGTACGAACCCAAAATTAACCGGAGATGTGTCTTAAGTGGAAATAATTAAGCGAAGAGGAAACTTTGCGGACGCTACTTTAATTAAGCCGGTCAATGCATAAATGTTACGTACCGTTAATTATTATTACGTCCAACTTCCTCATTATTTCCCGCCCGAGATTTCATTCGATGTTTATCAACATAATTTCGCGACGAAGCGGAGAGCTTTGCGCAGATCGAGAGAAGGATTAAAGACTTACTAGATTCAATAGGATCTAAAGAAACGAGAAAGTCCGTCGATGCTCCCTCGGAAAGCGCGTTATCGATATGTGCGAGCAAACTCGCGAAATTAGTTTCAGGTTGTGAGCGAATTCTGAGTCGTGCCGCCACGAATCTTCCGAGTGGGTGAGTTGGTAAGCCAGGGATCTTCATCCAGGCGTATACTCAACTACAGAGAACACGCTTACCGTTGCGAGTGCACAGGCAATCATTATCAGTGACAAGTTCTCGCTGCACATTTTCTCACTTTCGCGCGCACCGATCGATACAACAAAGGGCTTCACCCACTCTCGCGAGTTCTACGGGACACACGGAACCGCTGACGTCGGTGATTCCGTGATCGTTCATTAATTAAAACACAGCTTTCAGCGACGGTGCCTCGAAGCAGAAAAACAACTCGCTTCGAAAGTGCATACCGTGTTTCACACTTGGTTAATGTTAAACACGTCGTTACATTTTTTAATCGTGTTACAGGTTTGTTACGAGGTCGTTTACTTCATTTTCCTGCGTGATTTTAACGAAACGAGTTTTAGTTCGGGAAGGAAAAAAGAAAAAGAGAGAGAGAGAAAGAGAGAGAGAGAGATAGAGAAAGAACTCGCGTTAGCCTGGCGTGTTTTCAAAAAACAGCAGTTTACTTTCACAATTTGCACGTTTACGAACCTGAGTCTCGTCTACGGGGCCTGGAACATCGGGACTGGCCGACCTGCGGCCATAAATGTTCGACAGAGTCTGGGTCAACGGCAAGGCGGAGGCTGGACCATCCTGAAACGATCACATCATCTGAAAAACATAGCGTCGTGTCTCGCCGACGTAGGAAATACGCGTCGCCGAATCGTTTCCGCTGCCGAATGGTTTTTTCGAACCTTCGTGATACGACCGAATTTATCGACCCAGCGCGGGAAAACGTGCTTTTCCCGTTCTTTAACAAGCAGCAAATATCGCGAACACGAAGAGTCACGCGAAAGTATCTCAAAACAATCATAATGGCAACTTCGGTTACGCACGGTCGGGGAAATTAATCCTTCGTATAATTCGTGGGCCATTTGAGGAATAATAAAAATTTGAATTGGCAGTAAAATTTGATTAAATCAACAATGAGACTTGAAATTTCTACTTAAGGAAATAGGTGATAAGGAAAATCGATACTTGTGTTGCAGTGGTTTTCGTCAATTACCCAGAAATTGTGAGCATGTAAAGTCACAAGTGTTTCCGAAATGATGCACGAATCACGGTGTTAGCGAAAAGTAATATTATAGATTTCCTTTTTCTGTAAGTATGAGTACTTTTTCTCATAACATAACGTATTTATGAAAGTAATGAAAGTAATGTCTATTAATATAAGAATTTTATTTTCTATTTACAAATAGCGCGAGGCTACAAAATAATAGTGAGACTGGTACATTGTAAGCAAGAAGAAGGTACTCGTTTTGCGATAGGAAAAATAATAAAAGGACTACAATCTGTTGCACGAGATGCGAGTAGCCAGTTTGCAGTGATTATCGTGTGCTGTTTTACCTAAATTACGTCGACTAATTAAATTGTTTTTCCATTTTGATGTTAATGTTAATTTATTATTAAATTATATTTATTTCATTTAAAATAAAACATTTTCCAGCTAAATGTGGAATTCACTTATTATTTCTTTCAAATACCGTTTTATTTCGGTGCTCGAAAATTTTCATTTGTCCAAATAATTATGTTTTTTAGTGAGCATTGTTAAACCTTTTTTTTTTCATGAAGAGCTGTCTTTTAAAAATATAAATCTACAGGGATTTCGTTTTCGTTCAACGCGTTCAAAAGTTACGAATTTTTTCCTTCAAGTAAAAAAATCGTATGTTTCCCTCCGTGTTTACCTAAAAGAAAAAAAAAGTTATAAACATTGAAAGTTAAACAATGTTTATAATAGAAATTAAGAGCCGAAAATAACGTCCAAATATCTTGTTCCGATTTGTTTTACTTATATATAGCGAGAGAAGTGGTTCCGTCTACAAGTGATCCGCGAGTCACATGGCGTTAGCGAAAAAAAAAACAGCGAATTGCACGGAGGTTTAATAACGTGAAAGTCCGCTGATAGCTCTCTCGTGGACTTCCGGATACGTCTAGATATAACAATTCAAGCGGGATCAAAGCGATAAAAACAAAATGAACTTATCCTGTATTTCGCCATTCGCGATTTTCCGACGCATTCGTATGATCCTGTTTTAGGTCTACATTCTGCGGATGTGCTTTCTGCTCTAACAAAGACTATCGGAACTGCTCAGTTATTCCGAATATCCGTGTTATAACAGCCGCAACGCAGACATCCCGCTCGAACATCAAACACTTGACATCTCAGGAGAGATGCGGCGAGGAGGAGAAGAGAGAGGTATCGGGTCTCTCTAAGCTGGCTCCGGTAGTTCGAATTCGGATCGATCTCGCGATGGAACGCGTTTCCTCGCGCGGACGAGGTGCACGGTAGGAAATAAAGTTGCGAGATGCAAGGTCAATTACGCGGTCAAGCCGAGCCGGGCCGAATGACTTCGGGCCACGTTGGCAGCGTGCTAAACGAGCCAAACGGAATTATTCATGGCGAACTTTCGATGCGCAGCTGCGTTTAACATCCAGAACGGCGCTTTATCTTTCTCGGCGGGCGGGAGCTCCCTTTATTAAATATGCATCGCGACTATCGTCCTCGGAATTCGTTTGTTCTTTCGGGGCGGCGGCGTCGTCGTCCGACACGTATCGACCCGACGCGCGACTCCCAACCGACCGCATTTTTTATTTACAGCGGCCGGCGGGATAACGAACGGCGCGTTCTCCGTTTTAAAACACGCGGCCTCGAGGCACACTTACAATTATTATACCACGACGATGAGCACGCAAGGAAACGTCCGGCATTTTCGAGAGAGATAGAGAAAGGAGAGAAGGACGCATCCCGGCGCTCGGGAATTTTTAATTATTCTCGTCGCTAGTTGAGCAATAATTAAATGGATTACTAATTAGCTAATTACATCGTCGATGCGCGAAAGAAAGCAATTGAGAGAGTAAACGCGAACGTTTTCGTGAAGTTTAAGAACGAGGTTACTTCGAAGTTGCGGGTGTACGAGATGCATACGCGAGATCTCGCGAAACTATTTTGAAACGGGTCTTGCGAATTGTTGAGCGGCCATTCAACAATTATGTCACATCATGAGAGGGGGGATCTATCATTTTGCGTGACAGTTTATGGCGGCAAGAAGTAGGGGGGAGGAGCAAAAGCCTTGAAACGTCACATTAAATGGCATCATTTGTAAATATGGATGTGCGTGGTTACCCACTTTGTTTGCATTCGTGACACATTTGGTTACATTCAGTGGGAATTTTTAAATTTTCGCATGGTTTTGTGTTAATAATCAAAATGTTAATTTTGTTCATACTTATTCTTTTGAAAACCCAACATTTGACACATCAAAATTATAAAATTATAAAATAAAGTAATGAATTTGACGTCAAATGCCCGAAAATTATTTCTATTTTAGGAAAAGGGTTGTAGCGCGCAGCCTAATAATTATTACCCGCGATCTGGTAATAAACTATTTTTTTAATTCTACGCGTCGGCTGGGAGAAGGAGGGTAATTCCACACGTCACGTGATATTGGAAGGGGACAAATACTTTGTGACGAAATCGTGACGAAGGGGAGGGAAATTGGAGATCTGAGATTGGATACTCGCGATTGTAGACTCGGGGAGTCAGGAAGGGGCGTGACGTTACTCCGAGGAAACGAACGCGCGCGTTCGACGTGCGGTATTTCTGGCATTAATAACGCCTTGTCCGAGCACGGCGCGCGGTATAAATAAAACTGCCGGACGTCTCGCGGAAATAGCGCGGCTTATATTCCCGCGTAGCGCCTCCAATATAGAGCGTATCAGATAAAATTGAAAAGTAACGCGTGCACTAATATTTTATGTCCCGCGGGCGCTTTCTCGTACGTCACGAAGTACATATGTGTGTGTGTGTGTAAAATGCCCGAGGCGAGTAGTTTTACTTTTGCCGAGCGAGAACGTACTATTTCGCTATCGCGCGCGCGGACTAACGTAAGTATCTCTTCGGCCGCGTCAAACTCCGCATCGTATATCCCTCAATATTTAAGAGGGACGCCGTAACGCTCGCCCATAATATTCACCGTCTCAGTTAGCTCTCGCGCACGCGATGCTGCTAAATTTCAAATTAGACGCACCACAGTCCTTCGCGCACCGCAACGTGCACCCACCGCCGCACGGGGAAGTACAGGGCGCGCTTCCGCTAACGAGTTGCAAAAATAGCCGCGCGGAATTGGTTTCCCGGGCCGAGCGGAACATCCATCGTACGAGCGCGCACGCTCGTGTTTCCGTTGTAATAAAATTTTTTCCCCCGCGCAGATTAATGCGATTATATCCCGGGCTCTTTTGCACGTCGGATTAATTTGTCGTTGTCGGGTAATGGAAAACAGCTCGGGGGGCAGGCTCGAAAGCGCGCGCCCTCAAAATTCGGCCCGCGGGAAGGAATTCGCGGAGATTAATTCGCGCGTGCACGCGCGCTCAACGTGAGCGCGCGCGCGTTCGTGACTCGCGTGTGAATTATAATGTACGCAAACGATAATGGCGGACCGAGTGCGTTCCCGATTATAACCGTCGGCTATTGCGTCCCGATTTTACGATCGCCGCAATATGCGCCGCGCCGATAATAGAGAATAATCCTCCGGCGGCGCGCGGACGTTCCACGGCTGAGCGACTGAAGCCGAATGGTATCACGCCCCGGCCGGCCGATGAAAATCTATACCGATACCGTCGATCATTATCGCGTCGCGTACCGGAAACTACCGCGTCGTTGTCGCTAAAAGCCAACCGTCCGCTGCACAATGACACANCCCCCCGCACGCAGTAAATCCCGCGCGCGGCCATGCGTCATATTTAATGCGTCATTTTAAAACCGGCGGGAGAAAAAAAGGCACGGGGAAACCGCGCGATTTTTCCGAAAGCGAAATGACCGGCTCAGTCGCGCCGATACTCGCCGACATTCCCTCCCTCCCTCTCTCTCTCTCTCTCGCGAAATTTATTTACATATTTCTCGCGCTCACCCGTTTGCCATTCACGGCCGCGCCGTGACGGAACAATTGATCGGACGCGACAATTTCTCAACGCGATGCGCACGGTGTCGTATCATCGTTCGAGCGTATCCGGTGCGTGATTTCGTAAGGCGCCGTTCGGCTCGCTGATATACGCGCACGCTCGTCGTTGCGACGCAAACATACGTCACGTCTGACCGTGACGCGGCGCAACCACTGGTGCCTCGACATGTCAGCCTACGTTCGGGCGACAACTGCGTGACAACAGCTGATGCGAGGCAGCGGAGTGCATTTACGAGGTATCGCGGGGATTATTCCGACGCCCTCGTGTAAGCGGCTACGTGAGAGATACGCGATTATGTGCGCATATATATATCCGTATGTACGCACGTAACGCGTCATATCCGGGAAATATCACGTTCGACGAGACCAGTCACGCTGAAAGAACACGCGAGCCCCGTAAATCGCGAAGTTTAGCGCGACAGTGGAGCCGTGAAATTTCACGTTTGCGCACGGCTCGTCCCGAGCGAACGGGCGACGTTTAGATGTCAATTAAAAACCGCGGCATTAGATTTGGCCGGCGCGAACGGTTGGTGGTTACGAATCGTAATAAATTAATTACCGATATAAATAGTGCAATTGATCGTAACGAGCATCACGGCGTATCGCATCGTCGCGCCCCGTATTGTTGCCGGACGACGGCCTGTTTGTGCATTTATTAATTCACACTGTTTTCGCATTATTAACACAAACAGCCGGTCGGTCAACAAATTTTCACTGCGAAAATAATTGCGCCAACGGCGCTTCCGTTTCGTACGGTGGCCGCGCGCGCGCGTTCACGAATCGCGCGCGCGCCCTCGTCTCCTCCCGCGGAATTAATGAAACGGTTTATTATTCAAACTTCATAAATTTCGCCAAATAAAATATTGAACCAAATTTTATTAAGCTCACACCACGCGCACTGCGTCCCTTATTAATTCCACACATAAAATTAACGCCACGGCTATCGAAACCTTTCGAGTTATTTTAATTTAGCCGGAACGGAGTCGGGAAATATAAAAAAATTCTATTTTCACGTAACGATTAAATATGTAACCCGTGGAATATTTAAAAAATATCTAAAAAGCATTTTCGACTTTTTCCGCGTTTTAACGTTCCCGACTAACCTCCGCCCGCGATTTTTCGGCCCGGAGAAGAGAAAAAAAATCGAGCACTGACAGGCTCAGCGGCGGTAACGTGGCCTGGCAGTAGTGACGGACAGAATTCGGCCGTAATAATAGCGCGGAGGCGGTGTACACGCAGAGACGGTAAGAAAATCACGGCTGCTCCGCAGTGCGACGCCGTCGGGTAAATGGTTAACAAAACTTAGCGCGAACCAATTAAAGTCTTTCACCAGATTCCGTTTCTCTCGCGGAGAGGTCCGACGTGCGCAGGTTCGCGCACGGTCGATCGTAACTACTGACACCTCGCCGCCGACCCGCCTCGGTCGGACCACAAAGCGACGGTATCCACTTGCCAATACCACGCCAAAGACAGCCGCGAATCCCGCGCGGTGCTCGATGAGAACGTGACACTCGGACGTGTCCGATAATCCACCGTCGTTGATTCCGCGTTGTCGTCCAACCGGAGAATTCTCTCTCTGCTCTCTCGCGACCGGTGTTCGAAATTTCACCCCGCAAGGCTGTGCAACACGCGTGCGAAGTTTTCGCGCAGCGCAAACGGCCGCGGGTGAATCTCTCTCTTCCCACGTACAGTCCCCGAATTGATGGGCGGGGAGAACGTGACGTGAGTGAATTCGATCGTTAGATCGGATATCTCTACGATCGAGAGGCATATCGGGACGGTGATAAGCGACGGTGGGAAATCGGGGAGTCGGTAATTACGAAGGCACGAGCTGCGCCGGAAGAAGTTAACTTGAGGGGATCCTCCCTCCTTTGGAGATGCGCTGTCCGACATTCTGCCGCAATCGGTGCGATCGTAAAACTCGGCCACGAGAGTCTGACGATCCGTGTGCGCGAAACCGCGCGATATCGTAAAACATTTGCTGAATTTTGTCAACCCCTTCGCCTGGCGCTGCCAATCACCCGACCCGTATTTCCCGCTCGGAGCGTTAGCTCGTCGCCGGGAAGGAAAGTAGATACTTCAGGCTTGCGCATTGCAGATACGAAGCACGTAGTCCATTCCCCCGAGGCAATGAGCGTATATATCGTGTTCGATAACGCGAAAACTTCGCCCGCGGCGGTCGGTGACTTTCGACAGGGGGAGGGAGATGGCACCCGCCGTTCGATGTTGCGCCTTGGCTTTCTCTCTCGGATATATCAATAACGCGGATTTTGTTGCCGATAACCCTCCGTCGCGTCGGCGCGTGGATTATCGCCGTTTGCTTGGATTTTTATAACGCGCTAAAGGACCATGCGAGCGAGCGCCTCGAGAAGCAAGGATTAATTCGACGTTCTCTCCTATTTGTTACTTTTTTCCCTTCTCCCGAGTTAATACAGAAAAGTCGAGAGAGCACTGGAAATATCCTGCAGCACACTCGCCTCTATCCTCCTGGACGTTTCCTCGTGAAATACCCGCCTGCATCGATTAGATTTACGCCGTACGCTGCCGCGGTACCGTGAATGTCATCCGGACCGCGTCAGATTCAATTCGCCAAAGTAGTTTCGGTAATTTCGAAAAGCGGCGTTTTGTCGGTCGCCGAATTCCCCAAAGCTTCCAATCTCCAATTTCGATTTCCCGAGTTAATTTCCCGCAAAGCTTTCCCGCTGCGTGCCGTAACTCCGCGTTATGATAAAAAAAATCTAGACATCTCGCCGCTTTTTAATTGCGCCGAATATTTACAATGCGCAAAAAGCAACATCCCAAGCCCAAGTTATACCGTGCGGCGCGGTTTCCAATTCCGTCCTGCAAAAATAATAGTCGAGTTACCAGGGATATTTTTTGAATTTTTTATCCGCGAAAGAGAAAAATATACTCGCGACCAAGAACTTCATCAATTTCTGCACTCGATAAAGAATAACGCTTGTGCGCGTTCTAATTTTTTTCCAGTTTAAGAAGGCAATCCGCGGTGTTGTATTTTAAAGGCGGCGTAAACGTCTTACAAGAGGTACCGCGGAAGGTGATAGAGACCTGAGATAGGAAACGACTCGATTGGCGGCACGTGATACATAGGACTCTGTAATTTTTGCTTAATGAAACGATAACATTCGTTCTGGAAAGGATTTATCGCAAAATATTTACCTCCTATATCTGGAAAAATACTATAACACCCCTCGTTGATAAGGCTGCATAAAAACGAAAGTAAATTCTCAATTCGGTATTTCCTTCAATTTATGCGTCGGTCTCATCGTATCTTAAATTCCTCCCATGATCTCCTTTAATTGAGAAGTCCGATGTGACAAAGTCTTTGTGTCGGGCGTACCAGCCGGTTTCAACCGTTTCAACGTCGGATTATTCTACTCAAAATACTTTTCAAGACTGTGGTGATGCTTCGGCACAAAGACCGTGCACCTTTCATTAGAGAACTCGATTGGGGCCGGTAGTTCTTCGCTTCCTACGAGCATCCGCATTTTCTATGCGTTCCGTCGTCGAGGATACCGCGAGAAAGCGAGACGGGAAGTTTCACGCTCGTTGTACTCGCCGATCCGGAAAGGAGGGCGAATTGGAAAAGCTTCCGACGCAGAAGTCTGCTTCTTTACCAAACCTTATTCTTACTTGTGATTAGTTGCAAAAGGATTCGCATGTATTCGCACGTGTCTTTACGTGTACGGAAAAGAAATAGGATCGTCGTAATCCTGAGGATACCGCATTTATCCTTATTACGAACATCTCGTTTGTGCATCTCGAGAAAAATCACGAACGTGTTAATTTTATTATGCAAAGAATGTAATAATATCGCTGTGTAAAAAATATCTCACTGAATTGCTTATTTCATTTCATTAAACGTTTGTTTCGTTAAATTTAATGAAAAACCGATCCGATTGCTTGTTACGTTGCTAAATGTAACTTTGAAAAATCACAAGTATTTTCCGATACGTCTCCCACGTCGCGGCTTACAAACGATAACGAAGCGTGTGTGTCGAATATCATAAATAAATGAAACAGAACACGCCTTCTCATCCATGTGGCGTCACGTTCTCTCACTCTATATTAAACCAACATTATTGGCGTCGGATAAGTGACGCACAAATCGAGGACTTTTTCCACAAATGGCGATATAAAATGGCCACGAATGGCCGTATAGGGCTCGCAGACCGTTTCATTTCGATCATCTAATACTCAGTACAGGAGCGATCGCTGCGATGAGATTTTTCGTATAACCTTGTGTCTCCGGACATAACTTGGCTATCGAACGACCGCATTCTCTCCCCGTAGGCGGCGGGCCGATAGTACACGTGGTGAAAGTACACGGCTTTACTCCGGCCGCCCGTTGGATACCGGAAACTAATTTCGTCGGGGTAGTTCCGGGAGGTTATCGTCGCGATGACGCCACGAAGGGTGGCGATAACAGTTTTATCGCGGCGTGAAAGGACGGGCGCGCGCGCCCGCTCGCGCGTTCCCGGCGAACCGGATGGAATGAAATATCGTTTCTTTAGCGGGAAGTTCCACTCCACCTGAGAGGAACGTAATGCCGGGATATTGCTCCATTCGTATCATCGATGCTATTATTTAACTGTTCCTCGCGATGGCAGACGGAATTACGCGTAAGCGCCTCGTCGATCAAATTTTCTATTCGCTCGCCTCCCGCGGATCGTTCCCGTTTAAATGGACAGAGAAATTCTCATGGCGCTGATGCAGATATTATGCCTGATGATCGTTGAAATTTTGGAATATTTCCTGCTGAACGTAATCGTGAAGAATACCATTCCTTTTTCTCTTCTCTCTCTCTCTCTCTCTCTCTCTTGTTCGTTTTGTTAAATTATAATATTGCGAGTCTTTCTGTAACCAGGGAAAAAGATAGGTCAGCGAAAAATAGTACAAACTGGATTGAAGAACTTTCCGGGATTTCACAAGTAAACTCCCACTCTGTGTGGAAACATCGCGATGTTCCAACGCAGCGGTGACAGTTTCAGTCACGTCGTGGAGCAAACGACATGTTGAGCAAACACGACAAGCCGACTCTCTCCCCCGGCTGGGAGAATAATAGCCCGAGAATTTTAATTAACGCACGGCAGGCATTATTGACAAACGGAATTCTCGTCAGCGCGACGCGATATAAAAGACGACAGACAGGTCGATCGCGGAAACCTGGAAAGTCCATGTCATTAGAGAGGATAGGTTGGGCGCGCGGGCACTATCTCTCTTTCTCTATCTTTTCACAGCGAGCGCCGTATTATTCGAGGCGCTTTAATAGGCCGTAAAAGCGAGATTCGGCCGTTAAAGATACCACCCGCGGTGCTCAACGATAACGCGATAACAAGGCGCGAGCC
Organism: Dinoponera quadriceps; assembly: GCF_001313825.1. Taxonomy (NCBI): domain Eukaryota; kingdom Metazoa; phylum Arthropoda; class Insecta; order Hymenoptera; family Formicidae; genus Dinoponera; species Dinoponera quadriceps. Next base: position 1,353,804 of record NW_014554799.1, on the reverse strand, counting down.
TTTGGAAAGTCGCGCGGAACGAGAGTGCGCGCACAGGGCTAAGGCCATTGAATATGGGGCTTAATAAAAGCACGCATAAATATCGGAGGTCTAATACCGGCCGCGCGGGCAACCAGCTGGTAGCTGATAATGAGGTCGTTATTTTACGGAATATATATATATATATATATATATATATATGTGTGTGTGTGTGTGTGTTACACTCCGCGCGCCGCGCCCCGTAGCTTTTCTCCTCTTAAGTCGCCGTAATAACTCCCCGCCAGCAATGGAGTGAGTCCCTTTTCACGCCGCTCCTCCTCTGTTCTTAATGATATATATCCAGCTAGCTTGCTATAATTACGCCCTCGTGGGACAACCAGCTTTTCGCGTGGCCGCAGCTCGGCGGGCGAAGTAATGCGCGCGTGAAAAATGGAGGCACTCGAACGCAACAATTTGGAGATTGCCGGCTAAAACGGGAACGGGGGCGACGTAGAGGATACGAGAGCGTATGCTCATTCGGCGGAACGACCGACGTTTCCCCCGGAGACGCGCACGGACAAAGCTAAAACGCAAAGAACATCGCGCGGCACGAGTGTATTACACCGGAAATTTCAATGTCCGGATAAGTTAAACTCTGCTCTCCCGCCAACGGAGGAGAAATAATTCTCTCTCTTCCTCCCTCTCTCTCTCTCTTTCTTTCTCGGTTTTCACGTCGTGATTCCTCAATTTTCCGAGTTTTCATATCTCAAGTATTCCGAAACTCCATGCGATCCGATTACGACTGCGGTACGTTTAAAAAAGGCGTGTTTTGCGCGAGATATTCTGTAAGTTGTGTATCAACATTTTAACAGATATCATTACCCGTATTATCGGAGCGTTGTTAACGAGCGAACTTCGTCCGTAAGTTTTGAAGTACATCGCTCGTCGGAAGTTTCTTAGTGATATATCGCGCCGACTTGTTGTAATTACACGCTCATGATGCTCTTCATATTTCATATTAACATATTACTACGTTAATAGCGGGGAAGTCTCTCACATACCAAGCACGTGAATTTGCAGCCACGGTAAATCAAATCATATCGCGATAAATCGCTAGAATATAAGCGGAGAAAAATGCAACGTTCTTTCACTACGTTCTTTCGCCATTATTTCCCCGATTAATCTTAGGGCATTTCCGTCACGCGTGTAAGCTTCAATGAGCTTTCATTTGTGAGATCCGGGTGACGTTCGCTCGCGCAATAAAGACTTATTTTGCCCATATTGAATTCAGTTCCAATTCTTCGGTAATTAAAATATATCATTCTATTACGTCGCAAGAAACTTCATGTATATTTACGAGTCGTGCATACAGCGGCATCGGTGACGAATATTAATGATTAGAATTAACGAGCAAAACCGGGTTGCCACGGGTTACGTCTCTTGCCGCGGTATTCGACTTTCCTCTTAATGATACTTCCTTACCCCGTGCACTAATTACGCGCTTAGGGCGTAATCCCGTGCTCTTTGCGAGGGTACGAAAGGGGGAGGGGAGACAGAAGGAGAGTATATACGTATATACGACGTGGCTATAAATTCGCAATATTCGGACAACGTAACCCCGAGAACTGATAGCGTCGACGATTACGAATCAGATTTCCCCGTGTTACAGTGTTGGTTCGTCTCGTTGCCGAAATGAGTGATCGTTGTACTGTTTACCACCTCAATCGTTGACGCGTGGCGGAAGAGGAGATCGCCAGGCTGAAAGGGAAAAGTGCTACTTTCAAATAGATAATCATTCCAATAAATTAAATAATTACTGCAAATATTATTTGAATTTAGCACTTTTCGGTTACAAGTGACATTTACTCGACCCAAGTAAAATCTACGTAATTCAAGTAAAATTGAGTTTAGAACTATTGGAGTAATTGTTTACACGTAGCACTTCTCTTCAATGTACGGTTGAAATTTTTCCATCGTACGTTACAATTAATCATTTTTTCAATTGACGATTCCTCGCAATTCTTCCGGATTCGCGCACACGCGTGCTTCGAAAGTCTAAAATTACGTGACGTAAGCGCGGAAGTGTTTCGCGCGAACAGTCACGTTATTTACACTGAACCTCGCATTAAATCCATTCGTACGCGCGGCCCACCTAATCGGGAACAAGGCACTTACATCCTCGTCACTTAGCCGAGACATGAGCGATCGATGCGATGTAACCCGCCGCGGACCCATGTAATTAAGTCGGAGCACTGAATTCCACCACGCCGGGGACATCGATCTAGATTACAATTGTCGGCGGGCTAAGCTTCATTCACGGCGAGCGGCGGAATTACGTCGAGTCGGCGTAATCCGTACTGATTGGCAGTGCCGAGTAAGTAAGGCTCGTATTTACGAGCGCGGTACCGTCGGTTCTGTTTATCCGCCATCGAGTCGATCATAAGGAGACGTCTAATCCCCGCCATCGGGCTTCGCGGCGGAGCCCGTGCAAGCAGTGGGAAACGGCGACAGTTTCGCCGATTGCGAATATCTGGAGCGTTCCCTGTTCCGTCACGCTTAATGCGATATCAGTGTCAAGCGTGTGACGCGCGGCATCCGCTTTCGTTTCGACGCGCGCTAAGATTCCGGCTGACATCGGCTTGCGCGTCATCGCCCCGTGGCGCCCGTGAATTCACCTGGAATCTTACACACGCATCCCCCGGCTTGTGGATAAAGCACCTCGTGACAACGCCGTGTGCACGCACGAGTCTTCACCCGGTAATCCTTGTGACGAACGAGCTCGGTCGAGGAGGGAAAAACGCGCGCGGTTTAACGCGCCGAAATATATTTTGACGATCACGAGGTTGCCCGCTAGGCGGATTACAATACCTTTTTCCAAAGTGGCACCGGGACACGACAGGTTTATAGGTCCATCGATCCGGTCGACCGCGTCGGCGGCCGTAATATAGGCCGGAGATTTAGGACGTCAACCTTTACCGCCCCTGCGCAATACGGGGCGTGAGCGAAAATACTCAATGCAACGTGCGAGGATTTACTTCCTCAAACAGCGGAGCCGGCTCGATTACTCGAGGGACGAGTTCGAACGAATGCTACTCGAAAAACTCGACGTGTCCTTCGGTTTCACCCGTAACGACTGCTAGTGACACGCGCGAATTTTTACTATTAGATCTGTGTAAATTAATTCGGTGCTTTTGTTACTAAGAATCGAAATTTATTTATCGACGGAAAGTATGCGGTTTTTATTGTCAAAGTGATCTCCGTTATTACTAATGACGCTACATTGTCTATCGAGCAGCTGTTAGATTCTGTCGCGGTAGAAAATCGACGGTTTCGAGTTAATCAAAGTCATCGATAGATTTTCGAATACTCTTCAGTGTTTTGAGATGCGTGCCAGTTAAATGGCGTTGCAATGATCGAAACATGTAAAAATCTGAAGGAGCAAGATCTGGGGAATAAGCGGCGTAGTCAGTCACAAAAAAGTTGCAACACTTTTTTTCGATGAATTTCCCAACGTGTCCCGTGTCCAACAGGAAAATGTCTCTCTTGAGAATTACTGAAAAACAAATGCTGTTATTGGACACGGAGTATGTTTGGAAACTTATAAAAAATGTGTTGCAACTTTTTTGTGACTGATCGTACAACTTCCTCCCATCCTATATTAAAAATGGCGTCTTTTATGTGCCAAAAAGAATGCAATGCCGGATATGCGCTTTATCGATACTGTTCATTATTATTTTCTGAGGTCATATCGATCATTCTGCAATGTTACGTGGTGGTTTTGCAAACACAGATGGCAGCTCTTTGAAATCAAAATTGAGCGGAGAAATATTTATATTTAAAATGCTTATTAGAAATAGATAAAAACTAAAGGCACCGAATTAACTTACATACCTAATGTTACAATTATCAGTACTTCATTGTGTACGTTAGAAAAAGATATGTACGCGGGTATAACTTATATTAACATAAATTTTATACATATCAAGGAGGAAGAAAGAGAGAAAGAGAGAGACCTCTCATAAAGTCCGACAAAATCTTAAGATCCAAAGATTTCTGTACGTGAGCGAGTTTCTTTTTACGCGCTTTCCGCTTTTACGCGCAGAAACCTCGGCAGGATTTCCCACTGTCGACCTAGTGATACATTTAATCATGACGAGCCGAGCGGTACGAGTATCGAGTATCGTCAGTGTTGCGTTCGTGGTATATCGTGACTTCTGGTCGTTAATGGCGAGTGAAGAAGCGGACAATCTCTCTCTCTCTCTCTCTAGGGCAGTGTTACGCGACGCGAGATGTGCAACATCGCGCTAAAGTCCCCGTCACGAGCTTCGAGCTCTAAGCTCGTCAGCCTCCCGCTTCCTCCTCGCTGACCCTGTCGTCAAGCTTTGTAAACTGATGAAAGGAAGTCACGCACTGGCACGTGACCGGATATAGCCGGGCCCGGACGAACTGCATTGTTAACACCGGCTCGTACCTGCTCCGCAGCATCCGGTCTCAAAGCGGGACGCAACCTCGTGTACATGTCCCTGTGTGAGTGGGAGAAAGGGTAGGTGGGTGTCGGGTTTCATTCTCGTGCGTTCACGCTTTCGCATCGCGATTGCGGCCGCGGCTCCGCATCAAAAGGCCGTCGACCGAACGATCGGACCAATAAATGTTTCGTAACTTTGCCCATTCTCGAGTATAGCAATCGGTGGATTGCGGTTTGGAAATAGCCTCCCGCTCTCCCCCTCCCGCACCATTCTTTGACGGCGGAACGATTCCGTACGTCGTGCGTGTCCTGCGCGAATCTTTGCGCGGGACTCCGACTTGGAAATAAGAGACGCGCGTTTCCCGAGACTCTCTCAATTCTTCCGGAGAGTTTCCGCTATAAATCACGCGGAGTGGCAAATTTTGGAGAATATTGCACGGTCGGCGTGTCCTGTATGCCATCCTGGACCGAGAGTTACACGGCTCTCATTCTTATATAAAAAGCATAGGATAACTCCGGCACATATATCATACCTCAGCGAAATTTCACTTATCTACAAGTATAATTTATCGTACGAAAACAAATTAGCGAATATAGGAGGAAAACACTATTTTGTTCTAGCAGCAAACTAATATGTCCCGAAGGACAAATCCATTTAGCAGAATATTTTCTACCCTGGCAACAAAATTGTTTCTGCTTTAATTATGAGTAATTCGTATAATAAGTTTTATTGCTGCCGTAACGAATATACAGTAGCAACGATAGTTTCGCTGGAACGGCAGAATTATTTTTCTCATAATTATATTAGTTTATATTCTCTGTAATTATATTAGTGTTTTTCAACCTTATTCGCGCACACGTGTAAGGCTGAAAATCGTGTAATTCTCGATCCAGGAAGTAGCACGTCATACAAAGCGCCAACTGTACCGCAGTTATAACAGACAGTCTATTTCGCGCGCGATATTTCTAAAAGTTTCTAATAAAGTCCGACTACTGTACGCAGTATTTCGAGAATTCGCCTCGATTACTCCGCGCGTATCGGGCTGAAAGTTTTCGTTCGCGCGGTAATGTCACCGACACGGCCGTTTCCTGTCTGAAAAATGTACGCTCGGAAAATTTCGCCGACCAATCAACCGTGGCCGACCATTCGCGCGGCGACTCTGCAAACGCGTACAACGCACTCGGGAGATAGCGCGTGCCGATCGGGGTGTTGTTCAATTTGAAAACCCATTCGAATGTACGCGCTATCAGCAAAAGTGGAAGGCAACGGAGGAATGGAATTGCCGAGTTCCGGTAACTACGACAGTTGCGAGTAGTGCTATAATCAGACACGAAGAGTAGGGGGATTTTACGCAGCTGAAAACTGCCATTGGCGAAACTCGAAGCGAAAGCGAAATATTCATGACGCGACTACAACAGCGATTTAAACAATGTCGCGTAACTTATTATACTTTCTTTCCCCTTGCAAAAACGTCTCGCCATTTTTAGCCCGCGGAAACCGTTTAAATAAGTGTTTGAAGTAGTGTGCGTTCGACTGTGTAAGTATGATCCCGTATTTAGGTCGGAAAGGGGCGTTTTTCCGTAATAACGAGTAGTTATAGCGGATCGTACATCCGAATGATATTGCTATTGTTATTATTAGTACTATTGAGCATTTTTGAGTGGTACAATGCTATGTAAATTTGAGATATACAAACGTACATTCAGCTACGAGTGCAAAATGCTTGTTTAACACTCGCAAGCATTCATATTGCATATTTTGAAATAGCACGAGTAAATGCACAAGCCCTTTAACACGTTGAGTGCCGCGCGGGTCAACGACAGTCCACGTTGGGCTTTTCGCTCGGGCTGCATAGCGCACATATTTTACGTTACCTCTTCGTAACAATGATTTTTATATTTTTACGAATATCATCAGATATATTTTATATAATACATGCCGTAACGTACGTCATCGATGGTTCACGCGGCGTGAACGGAAAGTCTCGTGAAATTGGCGCGCGCTCGAAGTATTAATGCGCTTCTTACCGATTGATACCTTATTGAAACGAAACTGAGCGAAAGTGGAACTTACTGTTTACTCATCAGTACAGAAAGACGAGCAGTCGGCTCGGAAATATTCACGCGCACTCACGTGTACTAATCATATTCCTTCGCTTAATAAAGTGTGCATGTCTGAGAGTGCAGGAAACGTGCATAAAAATGATAGGACGGATTAGAAACGGCAAAAAACGCCATAATGAAGAGTAAACACAGAAAGATACCCGAAGGGCCAAATGAAGAGTAAAAACGGCGGGATACTTTTATAAGGACCCCTTCACGAATGCCGACGTAGGAGAGACGCGAATTAACACAGCTGTGTGCACATTCATATCCGAAAGCGAGCCATAACGGCGACGTTGTCGAGCGTGATACCGCATGATGGCCGAAATCGACGATGACGTCGCGTTTAGGGCGAGAGCATAAACAGCCGTCTACGCGCCATAGGTCGCCCCGTCGTAAAGCTAATGGCCTATCGTCGTCGTCGGTCAGCCGATATACAGCCATTGACACGTTCGCAGCCCCGGGATCCGAAGACATTAAATCTGACGGACAATCGCGCGACTCTGACACGCTCGTCGCGAGCAGATGCGAACGGCGGCGTCCCCGCGCGAGCCGGGGGATTAAATCTCGCAAATATCTGTCGGTATTCATGGCGGCCCCGTGTCCGAATATTTCGGGGCGCAAACAGCGCGAAAAGACAGTGAAATACGAGCCGTGGCGGCGCTGCGCCGCTGAATCGCGAGATCTCGATTTATCACGCGTGAAGCACTCCGCGCGCGCGTGAGCGGCCGCGTTCAGCTCCTGTATATTTTGGCCGCAATTTAATAACGCCGCGAAGTGTAACGCGGGCCGCGACAGGTCGATATTAAGCGCGGCGTTTTGCTTCGCGAGTTAGGACTGCGTGGAGGAGTCGCTTTATCACCGGCATGAATTCATTACAGCGGTGGAGCGGAAAATGGTTATTAAACGCAGCCGGGGCGGGGTGAACTGCTAAAAATGTTCGACCGAGATTTAGCGGTGTTCGTGAGGAGTTAACGATAACACAACCCCGGCGAAATATATCCCCCGCAGTGGAAAAAAAATATATATATGTATACATCGATATAATCAACGTAATTTTACGAATTCCGGAGATATAAAAAATTTGCGTGCGGATGTTTATACTTTATAACTTACTGAAAAAATACGTTGCTTCCTGCGTTCGCATTGCAAGTTTTTCCGAGAGGTGATTTGTACGCGTACTGTTATTCGAATAAAATAAAAAAAAAAAAAGAAGTGAAACGATTGAGACGAATTTATAAATCGAATGCATGGCGCAACGATCTGAATTACGAGCTCGACGTCGAAACTCGCGCGGCTTTGTCAGAAAGTCTTACCGCGCCGCTCGCAGTTCCTCATCGAACGACAATCAAAGCCGCGCGGTTTCAATCACGAAATTCTGCAGAAATTGTGGCCGAAGTCCACCGGACGTTGGATAACGAGATTGGCTCTCCCTGAGCGTGTTCACAGTTTGGAACGGCGGTTAGCATCAGCGCACACTTCAAAGCGGAACAAATCCCTTGGAAGTTCCTACAGAAACCTACCCAACTGCAGCGCAGTTATGCACGAGAGCCCGGATGACTCCCAAGACCCGCCATTTGCATGCTCGCGATATATATATATATAATAATGAAACAAAACTCGACCGTCAGCGCGATGAAGATAGCTCTGTTTTTTTTTTCGCAGCTCGTCTCGCGAATGCATTTTTAACGGCCGGACTGGCCGCTTTTTAACGATACTATTCCGCCGACCACTCATTGTCTCAGAGTTCTGTTCATCTTATATATATATATATATATATATACACACGCACACACATATTCTCTCAATCAGTGCGCTCATTACCACTGTCACCCTCGTCGCGTCGCGAGGGAAGAAAAATCGGGTTCAGCTCGCTTTACATTCCGCGAAACGTCGAGAAGGTACGCGAAACGTTTGATCGGTGATTATTACGATTTAATTACGCGGCTACGAGCCGCGGTAATTAAAGCGAATAATCGAGTGGACACGGGAGATCCGAAATCCGCGAAGTCAATCTCGCGCGGTGATTAAATTCCGCGGTCGTAATTAGAGATCTAGGATCGATTTGACCGGGCCGATCAATTACGATGCGCATAAATATTCGCGCGTCGTGTGAAACTCGCCGCCGGTTTGCGCTATATAGCGAGCGATATTGCATTCGTTGCATCCATTTGACCCGAATTCAAGAGGAATCTTTTATTCAGCGATCGCTTTGCATTCAACGTGTCTGCGGTGTATCGTGGCCGTTGTTTTTCTTTCTTTCTCCCCATTTATTTATCCCCGTTACAATCGGCGGTTGAACGTCGAACGCAAAGTTTCCCAGCTTATCGAGGTAAGAACACGTTTACTACTGTCGGCCCGACGGAAGTTACACGCGCATCCGCGCGTATCCGCGTAAGTTACGCCCGCTACACGAGTTATGGATGCTTGAGCACGAGCAAGAGCGAATTTCGCCAGACTATATTAAGTTACGCTACGATAAGTACCGTCATCAAGAGCCCTCTTGGCGTTTGGAATTAACTCGGGCGCGAGCGATACGAAGATAAATCATGCGGAGATCGTGCGGTGATGCGTGAATTGGTTTTGAGAAGATGGTTACACGGTAAATCCGCGAATTCGCGGAAGGACGCCCGCGAGAAAGTTTACACGCGTAATTTAATAACAGGTCTGATCACGGAGCGCTCTGTTGCGAAGACATTTCACGACTTGGATACGGGCTGGAATAAATCGCGTCGGGAGATCTTGAGGTAAGTTTGCAAACAAATTAACAATGCTGGTATCAACGTACACCGAGGGAGTATGTGCGAAGTTTATATTAGGGATGTAGGCTCCCGAGCCGCTCGGTGGTTATCGATCCGTGGATATACAGGGTGGATTAAGGTATACCATAGTGGGTAATTAGTTCAGTCGGGCCGTCACCCCGCGGTTTCAAGCGGCTTAAACGCGTGGTAGTAGCCGCTCGCGCGTCTTGCCAGAGACTAGCCTTCTCTCGTCGGGTCATCAATCAGTAACTAAACGCGATATCCTCGCTTTTGATCCGCGACAGGAAGATGCATCCGCGACCACCCTGAGGCGACGTGAGTTCACGGGAACGTGACGTAATCCTCTCACGTCACATCCTTCTTCTCTCCTTTGCGCAATGATGACGACACCGTGTCGTAAAATATCAATTAACGCAACGGCTCGTCTTACATCTAATCCCCGTCGTCGCGCCGTTCCTCGATCTAGCGACTAAGGATGTATTGCCCGCTAGTGCCGCACTTTCGCTGACGCATCAAGGGGACCACGCTCATAAATTTAGTATTTATCAAGCAACTTACATTCCTATACGTTTATTTCATTACTTAAATAATAAATGTTAATTTCGAACGAATGTGAGGCAGACATATACACACAATATTACAAATACGGAAATATTATAAATTTTTCTTATTAATGTGCTATTTTTATGCGTTAGTTAATCTAATAGAGGTACATAGGTAATCGAGAGAGGTATGTAAGTATTTAAATATGTGCATATGTATATGTTTTTCGAGTATTATTATAAGTTATGAACTTCATACCGCGGCATTTTCAAAACGAAATTGTGAATAATTCTGAAATTCGAGTATAAATCTGCATTTAATACCACAACAGTTTTTCATAAAAATCTTATTTTCAGTTTAGGAGATATTAAAAACAGAAATTAAAAGTAGCATGCTAATTTTTTAAGGAACATGTACAAAAAGTATTAACTTTAATTACAAATATCTTAGCTCTCGAATTGTCAAACTTTTTCTAATCACACGAGCAATAAGTTCAGTAATATTTCGAAGTATACACAATGCAAGTTTCATCGAATTCTTATTAAATTCATTTCACCTTACAACCTCCTGTAAAGGAGAATAACTGGAATAACTTTTAACCCAGGCTTGGAAATACTGTCAAACTTTTGATATCGCTTTTAAATGCGATGTAAATCAATTTATAATTTTTTCATAATTTTTCCATCATGGACAATATATCCTTAATCCCATCCTTCTCTTCCTCTCTTCGTTCGAGCCCCGACAGCTTTAGATCGCAAATTTTGTTCTTCTTAATACGACGTGAAATATCAGTTTGTCACTTAAGTTTGACACTCGGAAATTGGATTCACAAACGCGAAAGAAGAAAATATCGCCAGTTACTTCTCGCCAGCGATTATCCCCGCGTTCTGCGCGTTCTGTTTCCGTTAGACAGACGGCAGCCGCATGCGATATCGCCGCAACGATTATCAGTATCATGGCTCGTCATAACTCATTTTGCGTAACGAGGCGAATTCTAGCGCGAACCGGCTCGAAACTTTCGGCACTTCCAGCTAAACGCCCGAATTTACATCGAGGGGGCGATTTCTTCCGTCGCGAGTTTCTCCAGGAGAGAGGGGAAGGTTCGCTATCCCAAGTTCTCCTCGCAGTTGCATACTTCGACTATACGCGTGTACTCATCCGGGAAGAAGTCTTCGAGATACGCTCGAGGGTAGTCGGTGTAAAACATTCTCGTCGAGGTACCGCGTGCGAAGCGAGGAAGGTGTTGACGTCTCCACCGGAGAAAGTTCTTCAGCCAGTTTCTCATCATCACCCTCCTTCGCTTCCCTTCCTCTCTCTCTATTTCTCTCTCTCTCTCTCTCTCTCTCTCTGTCTCTCTTTCGCCTTCTCGTCACTCTCATCTTGATCAGGAAATATTCTCGGAGTTTGATCGTCGGGGAAGCAACGGCCAATTTGGATTCATGAAAGCGCTAATGAGATTAAGCACGAAACGAGCTTGTAACACGAACGAAAAGTGCACAATTACCTTGCCGGGCGACAATTAATGACAAGAAACGAACAACCACCGTTTGTATCGTCCGTTACCCTCGCAGCGGCGACCCGACGTTTCACAATCGCCTATCGATCGCGAGGGGAGGGGAGGCATTTAAATGTAAATCGTCCGCGCTTTCGCCGCATCCGCGTATCGAAATCTAACACTCCAAGTGTGTTTGAATGAAGATTACCTCCCGAACGTGTCTCCCGAGTTAGCTATCGGCCGAAGTTTCCAAAATGGTCGGTGAACTTGGCGTAACGTCTTTACGGGATTAATGCGGCAGCGGCGTAACGCGTGTCATTGTTAAGCTATTCCGCCTGAACTAGCTAACTCGGCGAGCGGCTAATCAGGTTGAAATTCAACCGGAGATAATTTTGTATGGTCTCCAAGTTAGCTCCAATTTGCTCTTTCGACGGAGCTCTCGCCACGAGCGCGAGAGTATCTGAGCTCGGGCGGGAATCGTCGCGCTGGAAATGCCGTGCGTTTTTCCCGCTTGCGTGTACCGCGACGGAGGAAATGGCCCGGCTGATTAAGCAGCCGAGAAACGAACCAGCTGACTGCGTATCGTCGCTATCCGTCGCTATCCGTCGCCGTAATCTCGTGCCGACGCGAACCGCCGGGTAAATATTACTACGGCGCATAACGGATTTATTAGCGTCATCGCCGAAACGAATCGTAATTGCGCGGCGGTAACTTTCCCGTGCCGGCGGAAACTTCCGGAAGCGAGAGAGAGGAAGAGAGAGAAACGGCGCCGGAGCAAAACGTCGTCGGGAAGAGCGGCTCTTGGCGCGCGGCCGCGCACATTCTCGCGTCGAATCCCGAGGTTAGACCAAGTTCCCCGGGCCTCCCCCTCCCCCCTCCATTTTCCAGTATATCCGGCGAGTATCCTCGATATCCACGACAAGCGCAATTTGCTCATCCAGCTCGGTCGAGAGAATCCGTACGTTCGAATCTGTTCGATCGACTGTCTCCCCTCCCTCCCCCGTTGATTATTCGGGATCGGAATGCACGTGCGCGCGGGCGGCGTTAGTTTGTTCGGAAGTCATTATCGATCCATGAATTTTTCACTTAACGGCCGAGCGGAATACGCTTCTGAGTCGCGATGATGCCGCGCGCGCGCCCGGGCATTGTACGTCAATTATCGCGTAATCAAAAGTTATGCGCCGCTGTTGCGCCGCCTATTAACGCGAATTAGCGGATATATAAAATCGACGCTATCTCGCGTCGCAAGCACCGAACGTGCTCCGCGTTTACCGGGCGCTTCCGGCTGCGATCTCGCGGTGCCGACGTCCCGCGGCTGACAAAAGTCGCGCCCGAAACACGAGTATGACGCGATTTTTCAAGCGCAACAGCGAGCCGAGGTGGCGAAAGGAGGTTTTCGTGTACCACGTGAATTACGCTGCGGCGAACACACACACACACACACGTGTCCAGCTACACATATATATCGGCCTGCTTCGTTCCATTTTGCGGCGAGCGCCAAGTAGACCGTGTCAACGTTGAGCGCGCCGCTGACGGATTAAGCGTCTTACGTCGTCAGCGCGAATGCATCACAAGTGCGACCTGTCGATGGGCGAAATTACACCCGAGCCCGTTCGCGACTAATTTACGACGTCGCGATAGCAACGGTGCGCGCCCAGTTCGCCACCAGAACGACAAACGACGATATCCCAAATTATGAACGTCGCAAATCAAATTGCGCCGCCACGCGTATTCCCGTCCGGTATTTTTCGCTTCATTCGCGCGACATAAATTCGCGAGACAGCGCGTCAATAAACAATTTACACGGCCCATTGCATTCGACGTAGGTCGCCGCGATACCGTCGATGTATTATCCATAATATGTAAACAGTGCATGGAGCGTTATTTATTTTTCATCCCCCCCCCCCGTTTTTCTCGCGTGCGATCGAACGAGCGCGGGTAGCGTTACGCGCGATGTTTATATACTATTCGTAATATACGACGCGCTGCGCGTTACATATTTAATATAAATTTCATTTACGCTAATCAAATTTGGGAAAATCAAAGCGAACCCGCGCGACAAACGGGGCCGTCTAAAATATCGCCCGAAGCGCGGCGAACTCGCAGTTGAGGACTAAAAATTTTCCATCCAGGGGAGAAAAAAGTTCGAGTTAGCTCTTTGCGCCGCTTGTGCACGCGCACACACAGAGTTAACGTGGAACTTTTATTTAACGAATCCATGGGGACCGGGGTGATCGAGCTATACATACGTACTTCTCGTTTCGCTTAACTTGCGTCCCTCACAAAGAGATCCATTCGGCTTCGCTGGCGAGACATTTTTTGCTATTTTTTGTTAAACGTAATCGTCCCGCCGGACAATTCGCAAGGCTATTTTCTGATTCCGGGTCATTTATTTATCAAAGCCATGCGCAAGTTTCGACATTCTATCGACGCTTTAAAATGGCTAACCGGAGCACTCGGGTGATGAAGGAAATCGCGATGATTTCGAACTCGGGCAATAATCCACATCGATGGGCACGTTTCGAGAAATGGAACTTTCACGAGGAATGCGACGTGGGTTAACCGCTCTTTCCCATGGAAGAGGTAAAGTTTTCAGGCTGGATCGAGCGCCTTAATAGAGCGGAAAATCCTGCCGGTTCGTCCGAGTGAAACTTTAATTCGATCACACTCGACGATGAACTTGAAGACCGTCTGCGTGAAGCGACGGATCGTTAAACGCAAGAAAATCAATAGCTTTTGCACATAAGCAAAGTCAAGTTTTGATTGATCGCTCTTAACGAGCGGATTTTTCTCGTGAAAAAATAATAAATACCGGATGCGGTCACGGCGCGTTAATCTTTGACTTGGCGCGTAGTTAAACTCACAAAAGTTGAATTTGATGCGAACATATCTCCGGAATCAAACACGGGATATCGAATTAAATTAAAAACTTGGCATGGATGTTGAATTAAATTTTAAGTGCGGTGAATACACTTGCGAAATTTAAATTTTCAGAGTGCATTTAGTTATAATCCGTATTTAATTAATATTCCGTCCAAATATACGTACATGACTGGATCGGATAGAACTCTAATTAACGTCTGAACTACGCCAGATCCGCGTATGCTCGTTAAAGTTACATTTCTCCGATACGGCGAATTTATCTCGTTTTCTCTTTCAAGAAACTGTGCCCGATTTGAGCAGTAGTGTGTACAATCAGAATATTTAAAATTGCCCATGTACAGTCTATCTAATAAGAGCGTAAACTTTTATTCGGGAAAACTTTTGTTTGAAAACCGTTATATTGAAAACATTTGAAGGCGCAGATAGAAGGACTCTTCCATCTACGACGCATCATCAGAGAGTCTTAGTTATTGTCCGACTTTCGCTAGAGAACGACGTATTTAACGATGAGCGCCGCGTACGCCAAGAAAACAACGTTGAAACATTAGATTGGCCATCACAGTTACCAGACGCAAATCCAATCCAATCAAAAGAAAATGTCTGGGGGTTAATGAAGATAAAGCAGCGTGGAAAAAAAGTATGTACGGTGAAACAATTATCTCGAGAGACATGGTGATATCTCGTTCGATATGGCGATCTTTATCTCGAGAGTGTGCTGTAAAATTGGTAGAAAGTATGTCTCGAAGATGCCAGACAATAATTGACAATGGCGGTGATTGGACGTTCTATTCATATAAAAGCGTAATACTGAGTGAGTAGTACATATGTATTCTTTTTAATTTTTTTATGATAAATAGTTTAAAAGTTATGTCGACTACGCTCTTATTAAACAGACTGTACATGTGACAAATGTGAATGTCCTTAGATCAAGCCCGCACCACTTATTACTTTAATATTCGAACAAATTTACGATTATTTTCCATTATCGCATAATTCGCATCGTGTCACGTTGACTCGGTATGTCAAAGATTTTTCTCGAAATTTAAAAAGATGCGTTAGAGCAGCACGAATCAGCAGTGATATGCGCGTGCCCATTCGAACAATTAATCCGCGTTTATGTGGAGTTTCAGACGACGATATAATGTTAAACAATGCTATTCCACTTTCGCATACCCAGTTGTCCTTCAACAGCAATTCCTCAGCAAGAGCCCTGCCGGCCATTGTTATAGGATGAAAGTTTAACGACCTGGATGAGAAAGAGAGGAGGGAGAGACGAGAAAATTAAAGCCTGGTATTCCGACACAGAGCGATTTTCGCGATAAACTGCTGGTATTTGTGACACCATAATTCTTAGCGATCAGTGCCGAAAGTCGGCGAAAATTTCGCGGACAATACTGGAAAATCGCCGAAGTTAATTTAAACGTTTACGTGGTATCGCGTATAATCGTTTAGCTGTCGGTGTCGTGCCACGAGTTCAACAGTCAGGAATAATCTTACGATGTAAAAACTATGATGTAAAAAATGCATAAATACGACCTCACTTGTCTTGCTTTTTTTGGTCTGGGAGAGTTGGGAGTCTTCCACTGGCTTGACGCTTACTTAGTTTCTGGGTCATACCCGTAACACTAACTCTCATCACCTGTAATGACTTTGGTGAAAAGGGAAGCGTTTTGATGATGTGGAGGCGGTGAAAACAGCTTCGCAAAGAGCACTGGACGATATCAAAGTTGAAGAGTTCCAGAAATGCTTCAAACAGTGGGAAAAAAGACTTGACAAGTGCATCGCATCTAATAGAGAATACTTTGAAGGTGACTGAAGGAATTTTGTAAAAAAGTTAATAAATAAAGTTTTTATACAAAAAATCCGGTTTTTTTGGGTCCCCCCTCGTATATCTGTTCTTAATTTAAACTATACTATATACAGAGTGTGCCAAATCAACATGCACAAAGCTCGTGAGGGCGTAAAACGAATTGAAATTAATAAAAAAGTCTCATACCATTTTATTCGCAATAGTTAATAAAGAATTAATTCATTTGTGTGAGCTAATGAGCGCACGGGAAACGATAGGTCGGACTTTGTATATGTGTATAATATAGCGAGGCTAACAAGTTCTATTAACAATAACATATACATCTTGTTCGATTAATATATCATTCGTGTTAAATATATTGACTTATGTTTAATAATTAACAATTATATCTTCGCTGTATTCGATCACCGAGTAAATTGCCGTCCGTCATTCGAGCAACTTCCTACCCCGAGTCGTTACCAAATGTCCGCTGAATTCTCTCTCAAATATCTCCCGAGCATTCGTTTCCATACAGTGCAATCGATAAAGGATAACCCTCTGGCGCTGGAAGACTTGTCATAAACGAAGTCGGAAGCTCCCGTCGAGGAAATAATCGTCGCTTCCGTTGCGCTTTTTATTCGTTTCTTAATTTCATTTAGTCCACGTCGTGAGGAGGAGGGGAGAGAAAGAAAGTTCTTATTTTTATCCCATAAACAGAATAAAACAGATTCCGTCCGCTTCGACTCCGGCAACTGAGATATCGTTTCCTTTTGTATCCGGCGCGCCGGCAAACGTGGAAAAAGGGGGAACGACGGCAAAAGCAGAAAAAAAAGGAAAAAAAAAAACAATGAAAAGAAAGGGAACTACGCAAGGGAATGACGCAAGGGAGGACGAGGGTGAAAACAACGTGAAGAAGGAACGGGCGGGAGGAACGGTGGAAGCACAGTAGGAAGAAGAAGAAGAAGGAGGAGGAGATTCCAGTAACGAACGGAGGTTGCTCACGGTCTAATGAATCCCCAAGGTGGAGCCCGACAGGAAACAAAGAGAAGGTAAGAGGCGGAAGGTTCGCGGGTTGGAGGTTGCGCGCGAGCTGGAATGGGAAGGGGAAGTAGTGGAGGCCGATTCCCGATAAAGCAAACTTTACCGTAAAAACAATTTCCCCGCTGTTCCTGCCGCCCCTCTCGTTCTCCAGAGAGACGAAAGTTTCTCCGTTCCTATGTCCCTCTATCCCTCCCTCCGTTCCTCTTCTCACTCTCTCACTCCGTCGTGTAAGAGGCCTAAGGTTGAGATCTAGAATTCCGATCCCTATTTGTGGCGAATCGCCGGAAATCGATCTGGCTGCCTCGCTCTAAGCGGCGACTCGATAAAGGAATTACCGCGCGTAGAAGCACTTTCTTCGAACTTCGAGGACGTCGGTCAGTTTGGAGAAGGCTCGACGCTAACGGATACAGGTATGTTTGTGGATCATCTATTAACCCTTTCGGTACATTTGACGAGTGAGACTCGTCATCTGCTTACTTGGGCATAAAATGTATTACTTTTACATATTAATCCATACAGCGACAAATTAAATCCGCCCCATGGGCATAAAAATCTTAAAATAATTCAGTACTCAAAGGGTTAATGATAGTTCGACACGATAGTCGCTTAACGAATTCATTTTTTCCTCGCGTTATTCTTCTCTTTAGACGAGATTTCGCACGTGCTAACGGTAATCAAATATTACGATAAGTTAGGAAATCCGTACTGCGTGCCGAAACGCATATTAATGACGTATCTCGCCGCGTGTCTCATCTATCTTTCCCCGTGTTCGGACCGATGACAGTTTCGGCCGGCCAGAGATTCCGGGCCGACGCGGCGAATCGAATGAGATCAGCTTGAATCCAGCTGCTTCTACGGTTTACCGAGCGGATGATCCGATAACGGTGATACTCGCACCCGTTTCCGAATCAAGAAGTGTTTGCCGCACGCACTCAGTGACTGCCGCGCGCGCTTGTCGTCACGGATGGAGAATAAATTCTCGTTCTCATCCACCTTCGCTCGGCGTAACGAGACGCCGTCGGTTTCGATTTCGAAAATCGTGTAATCCGGAAGTCGATTTATATCGAAACGGGAGTCGGAGTAGCTGGCCTCGCACGACTACGGGAAACGACGATGAGGATCAGCTAACCGGTTTTCCGTTTTACGATCCGGTTGATTTAAGATATGCCGTCCACCTCTTCCCTCCTTTCTTCCTTCCTAACTTCCTTCCTTCCTTCTTTCCCTCCGTCCTCTCTCTCCCTCTCTCTCTCTCTCTCTCTCTGCCGCATCGAACTACCTCTAGAATCTCCTCTCGAGTCCGTTTCCGGGGAATGTTTGTTCGATCTGATCCCGGAGTGCCGAATAAAAGCTCCACGAGAGAGCGAACTGGAAGATAAATACCGCTCTCTTTTCGTGTCGTCTTGCAAAATAGAATAACGCGGGCGCCTCTGCTCCGTGCTCTCCTTCACGTGTTCAAATATCCCGGGTAAAACGCATTTGCCTGGGCGATTTCTGTAAAGTAGACCCGGGAATACCGCGCGCTTTCTCGACGGGAATCTACAAAGGCGGAATCAATATTTTGATTGTTGCGGAAAGTGTATCTCTCCAATCTCGCCGAGAATAAGAATTTTACAGCGAGAAGCGTATAACAATTTTTCGCCACCATTCTCAACTCAACGGATGAATAGATACGTCACGCACGAAGAGGGCAGTTCGCGAATCATCGAACCGAGCTGTCGGACACGCGCTCGAAGAACAACAAAGTCCGTTAAATGTTGGAATCAAACAAAAAAAAAAGAGAGAGAGAGAGAAAGAAAAAAGGGAGAAAAAACATTTGTAGTGAAAAAAAATGCGGAAAATTCGTCGTCGCGGGAAACGATCAAGTGTACAAGCAACAATAATATTTTACATTGTCCTGTCGCACAGCGCAACAAGACAGACGGGGCTTACGTTTGCGCGAGCGCGAGCGCGCGCAGTTTGCAACCGGTGAATGCAAATATTTCCGAATTTATCCAACGCGCACGAACGCGGTCGGCCAAACAACCCTTCGAAATTGGACGGCATCTCGACCGATTGGGACGAATATTCGTCGACCTTTCCTAACAAGACGCACTCACATCGAATACTTATGAGTGCGTGGCAAAGGGACGGGAAAGAGGGAGGGGGAGAGTAAGAGAGAGAGAGAGAGAGAGAGAGGGATGACAAACGTGCGCGGGTGTTTGCAGTCGCGTGTGAGAAAATTCGAAAACGTTCGTCTATGACAACAAGGAGGTTTGCCGCCACGTGAGAAATGGGGTCGCGCCGCGCACAGAAAAGCGCGGATGGACGCCCTCCTTTTCTTTATGTCGCCTGCAGCTTTTCAGGACGCGGTCGTAACCCTTCTCGAGAGCTTTCAAAGGGTCCGCGCGTAGAGGTGCCTTTTTCCAGGACGAGAAAATGCATCGCGTATAAAGCGCAAAGAGTTTATACGGCTGACGACGATCTCGATATAAGCTCTCTCTCTCTCTCTCTCTTATCGAAGTACGCTTTCGACGAGAAGTCTCGCTAATGCAACGCAGGAACGTATGATATGTGTAATTCGGGACGTTATGTGTGTGAAAAGTTCATATGAATTGACGAAACTTGAAGATACGATCTTATCGTGCGCAGACAAATGGTTTGAATTTTTCTCTGGGAGATTTGAAATCGATACTTTTCTGTCACGAATCTCTCAAACCTTCTAATTGCTATTCCGAACGAATTACGCGCGAATATCGATACATTTGACTTTGACTCGTTATACAAATCGTGAAGACGATATCATTCACATGTTATACAGGATGAAGAAATAACTATTATTATCTTGAATATCTTTGAAACAATGAGAATAAGAGAAAAACTTATCTAACATTCTAAATTACATAGTAAAGAAGCGGTCTTATACCGGTAATAATTAATTTTTTTAAATGATGTAGCTTCAAAGATCGGAAGGTCACTTATATTTTTTTAATGAAATCATATAGTTTTTTTTAACATAAATCGATTTCTGTGTTTATTCTGTTTATAAAAATATCAGGGAAAGATCATCGAAAAGTGAGCGCTTTCCAAGATATTTGATTTTTTATCTTCACACGGAGAAAACATTTTGTTAGAACAGCAAATTATTCGTTAATGTAATGGCAGCAAAAAATGTATTGGGACAGCAGAAAGATTTGTTAATTTGATTTAAATCTACATACTGATATGCATATACTAATAATTTCGACGAAACCTGCAGCGGCAGAGGGCGATTACAAAAATCGCCGGATTCTCTCACCGCGATTGAATTAAGCGATAAGATTAAAAGCGTACGGCGGCTGGGGTGAATTTCGCACGGTCCTCGCGCGGTGCGCATTAACTATTTACCCACTCTAGCCGCTCGGTGAGAATGCAAGTTTCTGTTCGACCGGCGCTATCAGGCTGGATACAGATCAGTTGGTTATACAGCGTTCGATAATTATATCACCAAAATTCAATTCCGCGGACTCGTGCCCGAAGAGGAGCCGCAGAGTCCAGGATCGGGGCTCTGGGGTGCATATAGGGCGAGTGCAATCGCATCCCCCGGCGCGTCAATATTGGCACAGAAGCGGAACTCCGCCGGATCCCCGAATTCTATTCGGTCGTCCGTCCGTACGCTGAAAGCCGCGAGCGTGTGCGCGCGCGCAGGATACGCAGACACGCGTTTCCACCTACGCCTACTACGGGGAATTGATAGAACCGTATAATAATTATAACTACACGGAGCAGTAGCGTTCTGTCGGCCCGCGATGCCGATTCCCCGATCGTTACTGCTCGCGACGAGGACGACGACGCGCGCTCTATCTCGGATGCATAATTCATCGGGATGCCGATCGTCGAACATCGTAAATCACGAATTACCCGTGTCGAAGACGACGTGCATGCGCGGATACGAAGGAAAGATGTATCGAGCACGATCGAACCGATTCCGCCGACTTTCCTTTCCGCTCTCACTCCCGTCGCGCGCGAAATATTACATTATTTCGTACTCTCGACGCGGAGTCTCGCAATTTTCCGCGTCGTTTAACTTCCGACGCACGGTTGCGCAAGGCAAGGTTGTCACGCGTAACAATTTTGACAGCGTTATTATTTTTTCAAACCACCGGTAAGTACCGGAGAACGCAAAACTGCGATTAATAACAAGCGCGCGGCGAGCGGCGCTGGAGATCGTGAACAACTGCGCGGGTTTACCGCGAGGAGGAAAGAAAGCCTAGTTACGAAGCTTACAGAGCGGCGATCTTCCTTTACCAGTATCATGTCACACAGCTGTTTCCTAAATAAACCCATCACGATGTGAGGCACGAAGCATTTACGCAACATTCGGACGAGCACGTTCCATGCAAAGTGCGGATCGTCCACGCTGATCGCTCGTGCACACACACGCGTTCGATCCGGCCTCGAAACCCCGGTCGACGCAATTAATCCGCCGGGGATACCCTATCGGTCACCGTCGCGAGATTCTTTCCCGCTGGCCGTGCCGACGGCGCGAGAGGGAGGGAAGCGCAAACCGCCGGACGGTAATTTCACCGAAAAACGGATAATTACGGAGCGAGGCGGAAGTCAGAGCTCATTCCGGCCACCGTGAAATTTCATTCGCCTCGATTTCTCACACGGCGCGCGGATAAGAGCAACTCGTTGTCCGGACGTACACGAGGTAGAGGGAAAGGTGGAACAGGCGGGAGAGAGAGAGAGATAGGAGAGACGTTCTCTCGGTTCCGGAAGCAGCCAGCCACGACCAGACGATGCACGCCACATCCATCAAGCGGGATGAGAACGGCGTTGTTTCGCGTACGAGTGACGTGGTGGTGCGAAGCTGCCGGCTGCGAAGGCAGGCCACCCCTGCTGCCGCCGCCGCCGACATTGGAGGCGATACGCCAGGATGGGAATTACGCGAGGCGAGAACGATGGCCTACGTGTTGTTGTCTACTGTTGCCGCGGCGCGGAGAGATGCAACCGGTCGAGAGGATGCAACGAATGGCACGCGTAGTATTTCCGCGGCCGTTTTGCCGGGCGCGTCTCTTCTCGACGAGACCCGTTTTATTGCGCACGAGAAAGCGCATTTTTAGGGAAACGTCTCTCGCGCTCATTGGCGTTTGCTTAGCCCGCCGTTTGCACACTATTCGAAAAGTGAACGAGCGGGCCGGCCGCGTCACGTCGGAGAGTTTCGAGTCGGTAGTTAGTCGGTGCCAAACACCGACGTACACGCCGTGTTCCGGTGATTTGTTACACTCGGCGCGTTCCGTGAATTTACGCTCTCCCTCTTTTTCCCTTTTGCATTCGCACTACGTAAAACAGACGTATGTACATATATTCGTTCGCGGGAAAATGTTCTTTCAATTCGCCTAATGTGAGCCATTTCTCTAAATGCTCATTGCTTTCAATGCATTCTTCGTCCGCGCACAAACACCTGACGATTCCATTAACTAATTCCCACTTGGAAATATTACGCAGTAACGTATTTATTAATTTGAGATTTTCTAAGAGCCGTTATATGGCGTGTTGTCCACACACGACTGTTTGTCCTACGGGTGGAAGTGGCAACGTGCCAGGACGCATTTTGCGACAGCATTTTCCGACGGTAAATGACGAGACGTTTCTCAACGGCGGCGAGCGTAGCGCTTTCATCTAAGTGAAGCGCTTCTTCGTCGTCCAATCGTACGTTCTTGTTATTGATATTGCCCGGTGTTTTCTTATGATCGAACAATTATCGTTAGTGTCGTACCGAGAATCGATGTATCTTGGAAGTATTCAAATACAATGTTTATTGAAATTAAGAATTAAGAGATATTAAATGCAGATAAATTATTGAGATATTAATCGGATATATATATATATATATATACTCGTATATACTGTATCTATAGAGTGCACGGACGTGGGCTGATCAGAACATGAACTATTAGAAATGAGAGTATTATCATATTGTACTAGTAGGAAAACATGAATGAATACGATCGCAAAACTCAATAATAATAATTGATGGTACTGGATGTTTGACAGCTCCATATGCTGATTTTAATATTTCCCTGATAAATAAAAATTTTTTAAAAGCTGGAATCAGCAGCTCAAAAACTAGAAAAAATATGCTGCTTTTAACTTGCCACTCCCGGAATTGGCCCATTTTATCCATCGTCCTTTACGGTATCGCGAAGAAACTCTCGGCAGGTAATCGTCCAACGAGATACTTCCCGTAAAGAGAAAACATGAGATGCAATAATGGAGAGATAGAATAACAGCAACTCTGCGAGAATATACACTAGGCGTTTTGCGCGTAGAATATATCACGCGGAACGTCAACCCTGGTGGCGCATTAAAAATTAGTTTGTTTGCAAGGCGACATCCGGTGGCGTATTTTTTCGCCGGTTTATTCCTTCAACGTCGTCGGCGTCAACGAACGCGTGCCACGCTCAGCGATTCGCTAGACCGAACTGCCGTCTACGTGGAGTCACTTTATTGCAGCGAAACACGCGCATCTCTTCCACGGTAGACGCAATTTACCGTCGGCGTGCCAAATTTTTGTACCGCCATTATTAAATTCCGCTCATCGTTCGTGTCGATGTATTTGCTCTACATTTCTTCATGTACGACGTGCGTACCGATGCGCAAACCGCTACACCGCGCTCTGTTCCAGCCGCAAAGCGGAACTCGTCGCATCAGGAAATCCCCAGCTAGTAGTGATCGTTGGCCGCATTTAGTAAAACAAGTCGCGTTCGATGAGCCATCGGTGATTCGAGGATAGAACTTTATAAAAATATCCATTATCTAAACCTTATTCTATGTATAAAATGTACGACTTTTTAGGTCTCGGCCAGATTTTAAATTACATACCGATTTAATCCGTGAATCATGAAGCGTAATTTATAGATTGTTAGAAGAACTGATTCGATTATTTGACGAAAAATTGCGAATTTAATAGCATTATTAAAAGAGACAGAGTAACAATAGCCTGTAAAGCGCCTCGTCCCGCCGAGCGTAACTATTAATTGCCCACACATTTATTCAACGTACGTAACATCGATGCCCGCATCTTCCGAGTCGCCGGTCTACGCGAAACGAGCAAAGTTCGGCCGTAACCGCGCGCGCTCTGAGAGAAACGCCGCGGATATCCCGTCGAAATGTCCTACTTTTTCCCCCGAGAAGTTCTCCGACAACCCAATAGCGAGCCATAAGATGCCATATAGTGGACGCGCGAGGCAGCGCGACGAATCTCGCTTTACTTCGCCATAACGGGATCCTCATTCGTTCGCTGCGCGAAACTTCGGGCTATTTCGGCGACTCAATACGAGATTCGATACAGCCCGGCACCTCGCCCTCCGTACAGGCCTCCGAAAAGCCCATTCTCGGGATAACGCTAAATCGTAGGCCAAGTGTTCTCGCGCGGCCGCTAAATCGTGACTCCTCGTCGCGAAAGTTCGACGAGTTGCTGCCGATTCGTGTGTTCGTGGCGGAAGTTCGAGGGAACTCGTCGAGCGCGCGGCAAAAACCGCGGCCTTCGCGGAGTTGCGGGACGCAGTGTGAGATCCACACTCGGCATCGCGTATTGAAGGATTCTTGATAGTTGATCTAAACCGATTATTTCCAAATATCGTCTTTTCCATCTCGCGTACGTAGACGAAAGAATTCCAAGCTGCGAGGAAAATATTACGATATTAATTAATGCCTCGAAAGGCGGAGTGTTAGGAGATCGGTCGTGCGGTAATTCAATGGCGGAATCGTCGTTGGCACGCGAGACGATTAATCCGGAGTAGAATTTTCTTTAATGAGAAATTCGGGCGTGATCGCTCTTCGTGTAATCTCTCGATACCCAATATATTAACGCTTGATTCGATCTGGGAAACAGGATGGCATGCGCGCGCGCGCAGGCATCCTGCCGGACATGCCGAAAATGGAAACGAGCCGGGCTTCCATTAACCCCGACGAGGGCTTCTAATAAACACTCTAATCCCCCCATTTCCCCGGTTCGCGCGCTTCCGCCGCTCTCGCAGATCCCGTCGGACCGCCTCGCCGTCCCGCGGGATCCTTCTTGCGTAATCCACACAGAGGCGCCGCGCGAGAGTAAAGCGGCCGGCAAGAACACGGCACGGCCCGGCGGAACGGGCGCTTCCGATGTTACGAGCAAAACGCTCGGTTCGGCAATTTGTCAGAGAGTGATTAATTGGTGAGCCGCCGACGCCGCCGCCACTGCCATTCGCCCTCTTGAGGACTTTCCAACGGCGATGAAGGCGGTACGGCACCGCACTGCTTGAAATTTATGCAGCGAGTTCTCGCCGCTGAATATCGCGTCACATGACGGTTGTAGCAAAATCAACCAGACAAACCGGCGGTTTGCGATTCGAGTAAAAGTAAGGGCAAATGCGTCTCGTAAACGGATAGCTACGTTTTCGTGTAATAATCGTACGTCAGGATGTAATGCACTTCTCAGAATAATTAGAAGACCGCTTATTTGAATAATTACGCGAGCTGATTCGGATAGTTATTATAATTCAAAACACTGCTGAAATGTTGTAATGTAGAGTATAAATACAGAGAAAAATTACTCGGAGATATTAAGAGGAATTCTTGAAATTAGGAATATTTCAATTCAAGCAACCTCGGAAGAAATATAGTTATTTTTTAAGCGCACACAACTGAGAAAAAAATACTTAAAAATTTATTTGTGAGATGTAAAGTTTAAATAACAAAAATAAATTTTCAAGTATTTCTTTCTCAGTTCAATGTAGCATATCGGAATAATATCATCTAATCAACTACTGGTTTATGTTAATTATGTTAAAAATTACTATCGACGAATGCCGATATCCATAGATAAATTCTTTATATTGTTTAACAACTGTAAACACACAATTTCATACACTGTTACTTCAAGGATATCCTTCGATAGACAATGTTGATGCTAAAATTGGCAGTTTGAATATATACACGATTTAGAAAAAAAGTTGTACCAATCCGAAAGTGGAAAAGTGTACACCTGCGGAACAAGTAGTAAACAAACCGGCTGGACACGGTGAATTGCGATCGCGGCCAGGGAATGCCTCAAGGACCTCCGTGAGTGGGTGTTCCGGGTGTCGCCCATACATTTCATGGGGGTGTAACGAGATGTCGTAACTCGCGTCGCACGGGCCAACTTTGGCCACCATTGTGGTCGGGAAATTTAACGTTAAGCGTTAAGCAAAGGAGCTGAATTTGCGAGGCGCGAACGGCGGATTTTAATGCCAGAACGATGATGAGGAATTTCGTTTATCTAGCTATGTTAACATTTAATAATTCTTAATTCTTAATAATGTTATATTTCTACAAAGTAATTCCATATACTAAAAAAGGACAAAAATAATAAATATCACGATATAATTTTATTATAATTTTGTTTTTAATTCATTTGTGATATAATTGGCTATTTCGAAAGAGAATGTCAGGAGCGACCGACTACCCGGGTCTTCCGCAGAGGACGATACCGAAATGAAGTTTCTGCTTGCAATGTGAATTTAATAGGAGGTCCGTCCTCTTTTTACAAAACTGCATGCAGATTTTCTCGCAAACAAAGTTAGCGCATCCTACTCTTCCGGAGAGCGGCGATTTTTTAAGAGGAAGCCTATACACGGTTAAAAAAATATTTGCACAGCTCACTTCTTTTGAAATAGTTTTATTTTAATAATAGAAAATGGAAAACATTTTAACGTATAATATTACTGAACAATGTTTTTACCAGGGCATATTATTTTATTCTGCAGAGATGAAAAGCCAGAAAAAAGAAACGATGGGAAGAATCACAGCTGCTGATGATAATTAGTTATACAATTTCGACATAATAATAGAAAATTATAATTATTTTCGGCGCATACAACCTTTTTTTATTTTAACTACAAAAATAATTAGAAGAACTATTTTTCCATTAAATATTACTATAATGTCAGTGATGATAATCTTATATGCATGTTGCTAGTACTATAAAATATGCTTGGCGAAAATAATCAGTGCACGTAAAGTTCAATACATAAATATAGAGAACTATTAAATATTATCTTCTTTCTATATTACTTCACCGTAGATTTAATATAATTTTATTAATTTAATATTTTATTAATTTTCAGAAGCATTAAATGATAATTTTAGAAAAAAGCTCTCATCATTATTTCTTCTTCTAAAATTGTACTTTATATCCATCAAAAATCAAAGAACTAAAGTTCAACAAGATCATCGATATTTTATATAAAAATAATCTAACTTCACTAATTAATCTTTCTTTTCCAGAAGAAGGCCGTACGGCTATCGGGAGCGTGAAAATCTCAGCTTTACAACAGTCTTCATTTCATTTCGTTACGACTACTAAAATCGGAGATATTGACGAACGTATCGAGCCGCGCACTCAAATGGCTGGACGCTGCCGAAGTGGAGTCAACGGCATCATCTGCTGAGTTCCGTTACGTGTGGATGGAAATGCATCTGCATTCCGCAGACTTCTAGGAAATTTTATTTCACAAGCACTTGTCTTACGCAGACGCGGCCTTGCCCCCACCTTTGTTTACGTGCACTCGGTCTCTGGGCGCGTGGTGGTTGACCCCATTCATCGCTTCCGCTGCACTACGCGCTACAATACAGTGCGGAGCGCGTGGGAGGGGGATGTATCGCCCGTTGATGCGAACGGGCCGAAACTTTAAAGGGCCGTAACTCGCGAACGAATCGACGTAGAGACATGAAACAAAAAGCAATCTTCTCGACACGCGCTGCTCTTTTTATTGCCGATTCGGAAGATCACTGCAGGCAAACACGTCGCGATAGCTTAAGTCGGGAAGTTCCACACGATGCACCATCTCTCGCTCACGATAGAACCATTATGATTCTTTCGTTCGTCACTTTCATCGCAACGATAACCGGATCTCAATTTTGTTATCGTAGGTCTCGAGGCGAAGGAATGATTTTTAAGAAGTGCAATTGAATGCACGTTTTAAATTTATTTGATAATGTACACTGCAAGGAAAATATTTTATATGTATGAAAAATGGAGCGGAATGTTCTACAAACGATTAGATTGCGAAATTATATTCATCAAAATTTTTTCTTTCTCTCTGATAATTATATCAGTCAATCATGTTTTTGTCCGAGATTTTAAAATATTCTGTATGTTGAATAAAGTATTTTGCAACGAGATTTTTCTTCTGCAAAATTATTTCAAGAAAGATAGCGAATATTGTGCAAGTAATTTCGTTCTCTTCTCTTATTTTTATATAATTCGCGCTGTATTTTCGCGAAGTGAGGAATATTTTTAAAATGCGTCATACACGGCGCGCCTCGAGAAAGTCCCTTTCGTCGCGAAGCACGGCGAGAGCTTTCTTGAAGCAGCATTTTTCAGAGTAACCACGCGTCGTCACGTGAAATTACAAATCACAAATCCGCCCTTCGCTGCACGGTAGCGAGTCGATAAGCTGGAAGTCAAATGGATCTCGCTTTATCACGGATAGTGGGAAGCACGCAGCAGTCCGAGAGATGGTTTATCTATGTACTACAAGGGCTTAGCCCATTGCCCAATCCAGTTTGGCAACAGGACTGACAGGATGAGGCATTTCCTCGGGATCAAACAATGGACGCATGATCGCACGTGATACGCGAACTGACTGACAGAACCATTCCTTTTTTGTTTGGTGTGTTATTTTTAGTTTGCCACACCGTGTGCAAATAATCGAGGAGGTCTATCAGAGCGGAAGATCATATATACGGCGATTTAGCGTTATCCGATTTGTAGGTGGAACAATACGTAATATACAACGACGCAGTCGGATACCAGGTCGCACAAGTTGAGATCGTATTTCTCTCTTGTTATTACCCATACGCATCTTGACTTGCTGCTTCTTGCTGTAGCCGCGACAATCGCCAGGAAGACAATACTAATAACACTGCAAATTGTTTCAACTACCGTTCAAACTTGTTAAAGTAATACAAAAATTTCAGTGGACTGCTTTAACACAAAATGTTTTACCGCGTTGTACTTCAATTAAGAATATTGAATTAAAATGCTAAAACTAAAATCCCTCGGTTTACTTATTCAAATGAACCGAATTTAACTTTTCTCCGATAAAGCTTATAATATTCTTAAAATGAGATCACATTTTTCTTTTGAGTAAACAATAATGAACTTTTCTAATATTCGCAATGAGTATATTTCAATAGTATCAACAAAATATTAATTGTTCGAAATAACCATTACTTTCAAATAAAAGAAGAAAAATGAACCATTGCTTCTTCGCAATACAATAATATTTTTCTCTGTGTGCTATAGGAGCGTCGAACGCGCGGATACGCTTCGAAACGCGAGGATGCTCGAGATAGAAAAAGGCGGCACAAAAGCGGCTTTTAATTGTTTCCAAGGCGCGCCAGGAGAATTTTCGACTAGACGCATTCACGCGCGGATACGCGAAGAAGCGGGCGCTACTTGTTGGACGAGTCGGGCGCAGACTCTCGCTGGGAGTAATTTACGAATATTTTACGGCTCCCTAAAGCCGTAAATGTAACCGACCGCGTATATTTGCGCGGTGCCTGCCGCGGATATTAGCTTCCAGTCCTGTGTATGCCCTCGGGGGCAGAAGACGTAGATAGCCGGGTGATGAATGTCCCGTCAGCGAGGCGGTTTGCTAACCTTTGCGAGGGGATGCAATAGTCGTGGCCTCGTCTACCGCCGTCGTAGATTGCGTCTTAAATCATTTGGGCGGCGGGACGACGGATCACCGGATCCCGTCCGACACGTCGATAACGGGCGAGAAATCGGCTGCGGGACTTTCTCGGGATTTGCGGCGGCCGGCGAGGAAGACTCGAAAATCCGTACCCGGTCGCGAATAGCCGACAGATCGGGCTTGTCCGTTTATCGAGCACGTATCGAGGAGGCGCGCGCCGATGTACACCGGGTAAATGCGGAATCGCGATATTCGATTTCGCGCTCGCGGGCACAACTTTGGAAGCGTGTCGCGTTACTTACGCGATAGCATCCCATTGCGTTGTCCGTAACAAGTTTATTTCAGGCGGGGCGGTCCTTAAATTTAGATCCTACGACCGGGAGCTCGTAGGAAATACATGATACAAAACTCGCGTTACGTCGATACCAAGGAGTGGAATATACGTGCAAGCGGAACCTACGATTGCCGATCTTATTTCGCGAACGGCGAGGGAATCGCACGGGCATCGAACGCTACTCGCTTCTCTGCGCTCGATATTAATACAGAGAGAGCGTTTTCTCATTGATAAGTGTGATAAATCCCATTTCAGCGCGTCATTTCAATTCCCCTCCGAACGCTCTTACGCGCGGCTAAAGAATTCGCGCGATTTATTAGAGTCGAAATCTCCCGCGGAACGGTTGCGTTAGAGGAAAAAAAAATCACGGCATTGTGGATCTGAGATATGCCGGCGTTATGGAAAGTTATGGAAAGTGATGTATCTATCTCGACCCCGTGGAGGATAGAAGCGGCATAATATCTTGTGTGGATAAAGGACCCGGGACGCGAGACGTGCCGCAGCCGTAATTGATTTTCTATTTATTCTAAGACGACATTATTCCGCCGCCCGTGTCTCTCGATTTTTCGCCGCAGCGTTATTTATTGTTGATCCACGCGGCCTAAGGCGTACTTGTCTGCGGGACAATATTATCATCCGATCTCTATTTGCTTCAAATATCGTATCTAGGGAAATCGTACACAGAATACATATTTGCACAGAAATTCGGCTGGATTGGTTAAATCATTGTCGAAGGTACCCAAGATTAATTCCAAGATATACACACACAAATAGGGAAAGGTTTTCGTGATGTTTACCTTCCTTCACGGATATCCCGAATATCCCACATGAAATCCCTTTTTCCTCTCGAGCAATCTTTCGACGGTTTAAATTTAAATTTCTAACTTGGATTCGCCGAGATCAAGATCGTTCTGCCCGCTATTTTTGGGTCCGCGCGAATTTCCATTAGTGGGCGGCCGTGTGGTGCTTTAAGGTTCAACGCCGATTTTCTGCCCCCCCCCCCCTCCCAGCGAGAACGTCAGGCGGCAAAACGGGGAAACGAGCTCTCGTCGACCGTTGGCGCGTTTGCAAAACACGCGCGCGGGTGACACGCGTGCCGTTATCAGGCGAAAATCAAATTAAATGCAGCGAACGTCGGAGTCTCTTCGTGTTATTGCCGACGTTATCTTATCGTCGACGAGTGCAAAGAGAAACGGTGCGCGACAGCTCTTCGGCTCTCGCGGGCTGACGCGATAAGGAATAACGGGCTCCTCGTTAGGATGGATAAAGTCGAATGACGGTCAGGACGGTAGTTTGAAAGACGGAAGCTAGATAAGCGCGCGTGAGCCGTAATTGGGGATATTCGGGAAGGGGAGGGGTGAGTGACATTGTTTTTTCGGCACCTCATCCATTTGTCCCATTCCCCTCGATAATAAATACCGAGCAACGTTTGCCCCTTACGCCGGTGGGGACAAATAATTTAGCGGCAAATAGCGCGAGCGAATGGATCGCGATAACTTTTCTCGCGAACCTCATGTTTTCGACGATATCTCGCTGAATAATTAAACGATAAATGTACCACGGCGCAAACCCGGCGAGGTACAAAAGCGGCGCGTGCGGGGTTAAATAAATTACACGTGAAATAATATACATCGCGCGAAATCTCTTTTATATTCGCGCGGTAATTTTATACCGTCATCGTTTAAAACGAATCTCCGCGATATTTGCCGGTCGCGGCGTCGCCGCACGGAAAACTATTTATCGTATGATAATACCGACGAGAGTTATGCAAAGTAGCTTACCGTTGCGAAATTTCGATCGTAAAGCGAGACGCGCCTTTGTATCGTTATCCACTATTCCCGGACGTACGTCGTCGTCCGGCACTTTTGCGAGACTCGCGCGAATCGCAAAATCGCGCAATTTTCCCTCCAGCTGCAGTCGGACGGCAGCGGCAACTTTCCCAGGTTGCGCAAATGAATGCGTCGGTGTCACGCAATGCATTAAGCCGCGGCCGCAACACATGCATTTTTAAGCGGATCGAAGGCCCGGTAATGCTCTCGTTTGAACCACTTTCCATTTATCGAGAAACGGACGCGTTTTCCGAGACGAAATGGGTTTCGGTTCGGGGCTACTGCGCTATAAATTCCCTTTGTCGCTTCGAAAAGGAACACCGCGCGTTCAGTACCGCCGTCGGAGAAGCGGCTATAATTTCATCTCACGATTAAGGGTGATCCTCTTTTTCCCAAACTGTGACGTTTTATCTCTTTCTTCCTTTCTCTTACCCTCTCTCTCTCTCTCTCTCTCTCTCATCCTCTTATGAATTCTCGCAAAACGGAGTAATTACGGCGCGAGGTCGCGGCTCAGGGAGATTTCAACTCGCGGGAATAAAGTGACGAACAGTTCGTCTTGATAGCGTTCACGCTACAAAATGTCAAGTCGCCAACGACGACGGGCGGAAAAGCAGGGAGCGGCTTTGCGACCTGGCCGTCTAGCATCAGCGGTAGCTTTGTGCGCTTTCGAGCACGACCAGCTTAAAATTCCGCACTCAGAGAGCGAGTTGGAGAAAAGTTCCCGCATTCTTCGGAGCCCTAAGCAGTACCGCGCCGTTAACCGAGCTCGCTCTAGTGGCCTCGAAAAATTCCACCTAAAAACCTTCGATGGCTCACGAAAAGTTTCCCCCCGCGGGAATTCTGTCGCAGATTCCACGGAAATTAGAAGTTTAGGAGGTATTACACGCACTTTCGCACTACGCCACTCTTACAGACGCGCACTTATCCTCGCTTACGCTTAAGGGAGACCGGGGCTAGTTGGCTAAAAGAATAAGTGATTGTTTCTATTGTATTCTAACAGATTACAGAATCGAACAGATAGGGATTTCATAATCATCTTTGATATGTTTGAAATCTCTATTTGTTCGATCTGTAATCTGTTAGAAGACAACAGAAATAATCAATTACCCCTTTAAATCAACTAGCCTCGGTCTCCTCTAATAGCATTAGAAAAAACGAATATCAGGATGCGGGAACAGATTTCAATTACGGAAGAAATACACGATGGAAATGGAACGTATATTTCACGAGCTCCGTCAAGTTTAGGGTCAATGGTATGAAAAAGGAACAAAAAAACACACACACAACAGTGGGCGTTCATTCGCAAACTGCAGCTTCCAGGGAGGACTCGGCCTTCAGCGGCCAGCGGAAAATTGAATTATTGTCCGCTATTGTTTACCGATACTTAAATCGATCGACGGCGACGAGCACCGACAGTTTAATCTCCCCGCGTTCGCTTTCCGCTACCTTCCCCGAGGTAAGGTCAGAAGAAGTGAGGGGCCCTTATCGATTTCGCCGTCCCGCGGGAAATCGCGTTCGTTCGGCAAGGAAGAACCGGGGCGGACACCGTGGAAGGATATTCGCGACGTGCAGCGGTGGCGGCGGCGGTGGTGGTTGTGGTGCAGAATTTTCCATTACACCAAGTGCAGCAGACCCTTATCATAGTGGTGCATATTCCACCGACAGTGGCGCAGGCTGCCGCCTTCCGCGAAGTAATGGAAAACAAACAGGGGAAATATCGTCCGTTTACAATGCGGCGATATTCCCTGCCTGGCACGCTCCTTAAAGCCGGATTTGCGGATATTCGCGGGGCGTGGCAATAAGTGCTGTGAGGGTAACGTTATCGAGAGAAACTTTTGTACCCGCGTCGATATGCGATACTGATTAGAATGCAATGCACATTCAAAGTACGATTTTTTAATTCGCGCACACACATGCGTCTAATACTCATAACTGCGAAACTATTGCAGAGATGACGGATATTCATGAAGAAATCTCCTGTGTCATTTACACCACAGGAACCCCATGGATTCCCCCCTGTCACATTGGAAACTTGCCTGAATGTTCTCCATTTCTCACGGACGGTGCATAAAGTTACGACTATAATTAGAATTATGAGGTGTGAATGCGTTATTTCAGATAGCACTGGCTGGTCGCGTCTATGCGCGAATTTAAACTCGTAAAAGCCGCGGTGAGCGAGCGCGACAGTTCAGCAATGTGTATCGAAGTTTTGACAGCGGCCGAATGGCAAAACGGCCGCTATAACGAAGAACAGCGGCGTTGTTTCGCGACGGTAATGGCCCGCGTTTAATGCACCATTAGAAGTTGTTAACTGTTGTTCCGAGGCCGCGCGCGTTTCGACGGCGCGCGACGCATCGCTCGACATTCCGCCGATTTATCGTTTGTCTAGAGAAAGGGTAATTAAACGCCCCTGGATTGGGCGAATTTCGGTGATCGTCCGCAGAATTTATTTTTTGTGATTCAGTGCACGCGCATGAACTTTGTCGATTACGGAAATCTTCCGGACAAATTTCATTGGTCTTCAACAAACGATTTAATAATACGTATCTTGATAATAATGTCTCGAGTCGAAATTCTGTCAAAGTCTACTTAAAATTGAGAAGCTTAACAAGATTTTGTCGTCAATTTTCGAATTCCTCTGTAATCGTCAAGGCACAGAAATTTAAGCGTCGACGACAGGCATTCTTAAGGAACAATTATTTCAGTTTCCGATAAGAAATATTGCAACGTGTACTCGTCATCAATCTCATTATCAATTATCGAGCGTCTTTGATATACGCGGTAATTGCGAATCGAATGAAATAATTTTCGACCGTGTTTGGAAATTGTTTTAAATCATCCTCTGGGTGATATTAGCCGGTTATAGAATTTAATTATCGGCAATGATGATAGTGTGTGTGTGTGTGTGTGTGTGTTCGGTTATAAGCAATAAAATATAAAATTATCAAATATTCAATAAAGCCGCGACACGCGTTATCGCATCCCATTCAGCTACTACTTCAAAATTGAAGAATATCGCGTTGGTTTTCCGCGCAATAATTGTTTCAGTTAAAACCCGATCAAATCTACGTTCAATCAATTTGAAAAAAAAATGCCATATCGTCGCGTCCGCGCATGCACATCGAGAGACAAAGACGTGCATTTATTTTTTTTATTTTAATATTACGTAATCTACCATTCAAACAAGCAAACAAAAACAATTACGGTCATAAAAATAATTCAACATAAAATCTGCGGAAACAGTTATGTATAAGTTATAACATTCAAGAGAAATTATAACGGCAGAGGAAAAACGCGAGGCTGTCCCGTAAATACTATAAATAAAAATGCGTAATTATTCGTTTTAATTGATACAACTATATGTCGAGAACTTCCTCTAAGTATAATCTCCAGAAGATTCTATCTGGCGGTCTTTAGTAACAAGAAAATTTATTAGTAATTTTATCAGCAGCCTGGATAATTAAGACATTATGCAGAAAAAAATTTGGTTGAATTTACCGGATAGTGAATGAAACAAACACGTTTTAGCTAAAGGAAACAGAATTTCTGGTTATAAAAACCAAATTTAGATTATAAGAATCAGAAATTTCGTTTCCTTCAATCAAAACGCGTTTGATTCGTTCACTGTCTGCTTAATTCAACGAAACGTTTATTCCACGTGTCATCTCAACTTTCCAGGTTAAGATGGTACTGTCATCTTAGTTGACTGTTCAGTGACTAGTGCAGACTGTTCATAAAGAACTTTTGTTAATAATTTTGTAATAAAGAAAGACCATATCAGCTGAAACTTGGCCAGAGGCTACCTAGGTGGTTGTTTTCCATAACATATGTCAAAGCCATCGTGTCCGTTAAAACAGATAATTACCTAAAAATGGCAATAAATTGAGTGGTAAATACGCAACTAAACCCTTTTTTTTATCTTGTCGAATCGTTTTTTCGCATTCGCAAGCGTATATGTATATTCGACGAAAAGGTGGGTCGCAACCGAGCGCTATCGCGGCGAAGTCCGTTCGAAAATTACATACGCAACGGTGATTACATGAAAAGTGCTTTATCGCAGTTGAATTCAACATAATTGAGGCGAATTTACTGCTCCGTTTTGCTCGAGCCGAACGGGCTGTCGATTTGTTCTATGATAAAGTACTGCGTAATTAGCGTTTTATTACAAAGCAGTTTCTCTGCCGCCACGAATTAAATTTAATGCGTCAACTTTGATGCGTGTCGGCAGTCGGCGTCGGGACTGCGATAAAGCGATATCGATTCGCCGCCAGAATCGCGCGTCGTGCGCCACGATTCTCAGCAAATATAATCCATTCATTTTAGAAATTACGCACCGGTCTCAAGTCACGTGATTAATTTCCAGCGCGAGTTAGCGAGGATCGGAGCGATCGAGTACGGTCAAATATACGGAACTCGACAATCTCGATCTTCCATCGCGCAGAAATGCCGCGCGTGACGGGCTAATCCAATCGAAGCTCCGATATATGCAATAACGTTTACTTGATCGTACGGGCATATATTAGTACGCATGTATATATGTAGCGTAAGTACATACTGCACGCGCGTGTCGACACTCAGCCGATCACGTAGCTTATTATATACACGAGAGAGAGAGAGAGAGAGAGAGAGAAAGAGGCTGATATTTCGCTTCGCTACGAAACATTGTTATCTGCAGTATAATCCTTCCTTGTCGTTACGTACACTCATACTTTCACAACAAGCAAACATCGATGTAAGTTTAAATTTCTCGCCCGTAAACAGACTTGCAGAAAGAACCTCTTCTGCTGTACTTACAAGATCGAAAAGAGGGTAACGTGAAAATCTGCGTTCGAGTCGCGTACCAAGATACATTTGATCGACAAATGAAACTTCGACTTTAACTTCATATTAAGATCGTATCTCTTTAATTCCCTTCACAGGGACAGATTAACGTCATTATGTGAGCCCTCGAGCCCTCTCGCGCTCCTTAGTAATTACCGCATTACGGGCAAACACGGGTTCTCATTAGAATTTTCGTCGCGTCCTTCCCACTTTTAAGCGTGCGCCGTAAAAATGTCTGATAAGCTTCTCTTGGGAGGTCGGAAGATTCGAGAGGGTCGCGCGACGCCATGAGGGGTGCACGTTCGTATTCTATTAATTTCAATCACATGCGAATAAAAGAAAGCAGACCTATGCACAGTGTCGTGCGAATCCACCGGTCGCAGCCAGCCTCTACCGGAGTCCGTGTTTCCTATGCGCATCCGAGAAGCATTGTGCCGCCGGGGCGTTTAACGTCGCTTTATATGGCGTCGAGCGAGATACGCGCTGCTCGTTTACCCCCCCCCCCCCCCCCCTCCTTCCCCCGGCGGTAGCAAGAATTTCACGGGACGCTTTTCACACACGCGGATATCTGTCCGCGCGATGAAATGAACGCGCGGAATGTGCTATATAAACGTCGCGTCGCGTCGCGCTCAAAGGAAACTGAAACTCCACGCGGAGCGACGGCAATAAAAGTACCGAGGAACTTCTCCGTCGTTCTCACTGTCGCGCGGCTCCACCAATTTGCTTTATCAGTTTCCTTCGCGTGAGATACACGATCGACTCGATCATTCATTTGCCGTACACCTAATTATACGTACGAGCTGTCGTGCTCAATTGCTGCCCGGGTGCAGGGCTCCATTGAAATGCGCGTCCCTTTGAGCGAAGATCGCCGCCGCACTCCGCAAAATAGCGACGTTAAGGGGTCATTCAACAATTACGTCACGTGAAATTTCAGTATTTCTTTACTCCCTTTCCCCTCCCCTCCCCCCTTCGTCACATTCTGTCACAAAGTATCTGGATATATATTCTCTCTTCTTATTTGTAAGGTATTATATTTATATTGCGTGACACGTGGATTACCTCCATCCGCCTCCATATTACGTTATTAAATATCTTTGGATTCAACACGAAAATAAGCACCGTCTACCGAGGACTTAACGTGACGTGGCTTTTACTCTTCTCCCCCCTCCCCTACCATTACAGCTATCACGAAATAGAACCCTCCTCCCCCCTCGTGGTGCGACATAATTGTTTAATGACCTCTTAATGTCATAGCGTGACTTTCCGACAGAGGCGACAATTTTCTTTTTTCCTTTTTTATTGCATAGATATTTTTCAGTTACGGTTCGCTGCCTTCGAACGGCGGCAACGTCAAAACGTTATATCTGAAATTCGGCGTTTTTATTTTTCCAGGCAGCGCCTCGATTGTGCCGATTTCAATAGATATGCCCGTAAAACAGTGGCAACAATGGCTCTTCGGTATGACTGTAACTATTTCCCGAAAACAACGGACGGGGGCAGGGGGGAGGGGGGTGTGCGTCGTTATCTCGTCGCCGAAGTATTCTCATCAGTCGCGAGTATTTTCATCGTCATGAAATTACACTAACGATCGGGTTAACCCGAAAGTGGGCGTACGTGAACCGGGATGGCAACGAAATGTACGGTGAAATCGTCGTGCCGTGCTGAGCGTCGATCGTTCGCCGCTACGACATCGCCGGCATGACATCGTCCTGATGCTACGATCGATCGATTGCGGAGTCGCGGGACAGGAGCGGGAAGGGGTAACGCGGTCCGCAATTAGCAATTAAAATCGGCGAGCTCGCCGATTGATTGGACCCGCATGATACCCCGCGGGCCAATCGACTAGCCGATCATAATTACCGGCGCTAATTGCGCGATAGGCATGGCCGCGCGACGTGTGATTAGTGTTCTATTTTTCCATCGCGCGCTTTCACGCTGCGATCGCGTTCGCTGGAACAACGAAGCGCGCGTGCGCGCGAATTCGTTGAGATGTCATCGTCTCGCGGAAATCGTGGAATCCAATCGTTACCGTCCGCGGTTTGAGGAATATCGCGCGACTCCCAGACGTGATTCCGCGATTCAGCCCGCGTATTCGTCGCGAGTTTCGGGCCGATCTCGAGTTTTAGCACATAGTGCACATCGCGCGAAAACGGAGGAAAAGGAGACGGCACTCACGTCGTTCTGGGCGAAGGTCGGCGTGATCGGTCCATCGCTGGCTTCCCATTTGTCCGCGATGCGAATCGTCTCCGCCGTCTTCTGCTGCACCGACTTGGACTCGTCGAGCAGCGTCAGCTCGTAAAACTCCTGGATATCTGCAACAGAAAGAGGGAAAAGATGTGTTACTATATATGCGCCGGCATGCTCGTGCATCCGCGGATGAAATCTCCGGCGACTTGGCCGATTTTTCCGGGGGATTTCGTTCCACCGGGGTTCGGCTTTTCGCCGCGTGCAAACGTCGTGATAAATCGACACTCCTCGATTGGACTCGATTTGCGAGCCACCCCGGTACACACCGGGCACATCGAGGAACGTCAGAGGAATATAACCGGGGAAACAATCCGCTCGAATATCATATTGTACGGCGGATAATAGAGCCCGCGCTTCGATTGGGCTCCCCGCTGCAACGATACGGCGACACGCCGTTAACCACCGTTGCGCAAGCCGATTCCGCGGTAATAGTGTAATCGTCGTCATAAAAACGCCATTGGAACGAGGCACGCAGTCGGTCGTTGGTCGGACGAGAGCGAGTCTTCGATCGCAGCTTTCGCATACTCGCCGACGATTTTCACGATCACCGGGACGTGATGGTGAAGCGGCGCGATAAGACGGCCACATAATTTTCAATGTAGCTCTCCGAGGGAGCGTTCCGCGCTCCTCGATCGCGCGTAACTCGAGTAGACCCTTGAGCGTCGCGACGCTGCGCCGGAATATATATCACCGACGCCGGGTACGCGTCGGGAGCAGGTCGAAGGAGCCCGTAACTCCTTGGCAGCGCGCTCGCCCGGCACGACGTTGCGAATGGGTCGGGCTGGCTCGTGACAACGCGAGCTTCCGGAGCGACCGTCTGAAATTTTCCAAAAGTCCGTCCTCACCGCAGGTTCATACGCCGCGTTCTCTCAGGACACGAGCGGTGAAAACTCACCCGAAAGCGCGAAGGAACGTGAGAAACACCGCAGGCAGCTACGGCTGGAATCGTCTTTTCTTAATCGTCGTATGCACGTGAGTCTCGTACGCACACGATGCTTGTTACGTGTTTATCGCGCGAGTTGCCCCGGAAGTACGACGGCGATGAAGTAATTTGTGAGAATGTCGCTTGAAAAAACGGCGAAACACAGCTCGCGTTCACACGGGAATCCGCGTTCGGCGGACAGATGCGGGGAGAATAAAACACGCGGCGAAGTCACGTATCGTTGCGGCTGAAGTTTATATTTTGTTCTACAACGCGTGAAAAGAAGACGGTGAATAAATGATTTCTTCGTGTGCCGATAAGGAAATAGATGATGTAACGTAGACGAAGGGAGCATTCACATTAGATGTCTGACTGGAGATTCTTGATTACAGTTAACCTAACTAACCCATTTAGAAAACAACAACGATGCGAAAAGCATCGGACAGCATTTCAACATTGACGTGAAATAACAGGTATCCATATAACTAACAGGCCGGTTTTCTGTAATTCCACGGATGCGAAACCATTCTGCTAACTGAAGCAGGAATTTTCGCGAATATACTTGTACAACGCGAGAGATTTGTCGAGTCGAAATTTCGGTTCTACGAACTTCGTAAGTTCCGTCGAACTTGCACGATCAATAGAGAGACTCTACGGGTAAAACAGTATCATTATCATTATTCAGACCTTTGGATCAATGTCCTCCGTCCGCGCTTCCCGATACATCATCCTGGCTCCTGGCTGTTCCTCCGTGGCACTGACATTCGTGTAAACACGACTCGATCGAGAAAGAACGCGTTGGTATTAAATAACGCGACGTCGACGAGAGAGACCGATTCGATATTTCAAGAGCCGACGAAATATTCTACTCACGGCGAGAATAACGATTATGGGCACACGCGTAATCTATGGCACGAATATGTCGTTCGCCGGCTCGATCGAAAACATTCGGACATACGCACGATGCACAGTGAAAAACCGGTCCGTCTCAAAGATTCGGAATGTCCTTGTAGTACCGATTGTTATAATCTCTCGGTCGCTCAGCGAACTACGTAGACTTGACAACGACGAGCGATGGAACTTTCGCCTGCTGTGTTTACTTCCACGTCGCGTTCTCCGTGAACCGAGTGAGTCGCGTGACGTCACAACGAGCGAGCGGCGCTCCCCTACGGAGACATCGGAAACGAACCGTTAGTTACGATTCCCGTCGGGTGCTTGACAGATTTCGTCGCTCTTGAAATATTCATTCCCGCTCTTTCGTCGGCATCGCGTTCATTAATACGCGTTTTTCCAATTGAATCGCATCTGACGCAAGTGACGATATCTGTGTTACGACGGAGCAGATAGAAGCCAGAGACGACGCAAAGCTGAAACGAAAAGCAAAGATGGAGAACACAAATTGCCGGGGTGCGGGGGTTGGAGCGTGAAATGCCGGGACAAAGGACGCTGAGGCACTATGGCCGGCGATACATTATATATTTCCAGGTGAGTCACAAATCGCTTATTATACAGATTTCCGACTTCAATAGACATTTGATGAACTTGTCGGATATAAGGAAAATTTGATGTCCGAATTGAAATTAAAGCTGACATTCATAGTTATCCTTAGAAATCAACAAAAAACGCAGCAGCGCTGTGACGTCAATAATTTAGTTTAATCTTTGATTACTCATCAACTTGTAGCTATACTCATTTTATGCGAGAAATATTAAACAGTTGAATAACGAGCTGTGAACACGAACCTCGAATTAATTATACTGATATTTCAGGTTTCCGCGGTGTAGAGAAACGTTTAATTTGACTTCCAAGTTAGCTGTATCCTTCATGGATTTATTCATGAAGCGTCGAGAATAAATCTATGAAGGAAGCGGCAATAACTCGGAAGCCAGCGTAAGCAATTAATTATGTCCTCAATCGATAATCGTAAATAATTTACAACTGTGTACCGGCTTCTTTTATCGTATTATCGAATACGAAACTGTCGTTTTTGATTTTATGGTTTATTCCTTTTCACCACTTTTGAATCTCCATATTCTATCGATATTTCCAACTTCACTCACAAAGATAATTATAAAAGGATTGATATAAAAAGAAGTTATTCCTTTATTTATAAATAATCATATTACTTATCATATTAATTATCTCTTATATCCATTATTACCTCACATATTCTGTCTGCAATTAAGTTATTTAATTCATATTATTTACTGAAATTACAAATAAAGATCAAATACAGATAAAATATTGAGATAATCGAATATCAAATAATTGTGAAGTAGATTTTTCTTTAAGATTCAATATGAACAGAAACGACAATAAATATTAATAATATCAAGGTAAGATAGTAACTTGTACAATATTATTTCTAGAGATGCTGCATTGACTCTCCAAGTTCGATGGAATTTGCAGGATTAATGTAGAACCAAAATTTTAACTTGGGTCGACTCTTTGACGTGAGGCGACTGACTGACTTTCAACCATCTAAAGCACGACGATCCACGTCTATAAATATGAACATAGTTTGGTTTACAAATTTATATATATATGTCCTACATTATATAATGTATTCTAACTATTACAAACACATGCCACTCTGATATATAGAGTATCCTAGAATGAATAAGTTTCACGAGCACGTAGAACGGATGAAGATTAACAAAAAGTCCTGTACCATTTTGTAAATAACATGCAAAATTTCGAGTTATTAATTATTAAAGATGGCCATGTACAGGGGCTTGATTAATGACTCAATAATAATTAATAACTCAAAAATTTGCGTATTATTTGCAAAATAGTAAAAGATTTTTCGTTCAGAGAAGCCTAATCTATAAGTTTATGACAGCCGTTGTACTTAGCGGCAGGTTCAAGGTTCAATATACTGATGTTTGTCGCTAGATACAACAGATGTGATATACTTGTAGATTAGGCCACTCTGAACGAAAAAATTTTTTTACAAATACTATTTTGCAAATAACACGCAAATTTTTGAGTTATTAGTTAAACAAGCCCTTGGTCATGGCCAATAATTAATAATTCGAAATTTTGCATGTTGTTTACAAAATGGTAGGGAAATTTTTTGGTTCACAATTCATTCTATATGCTCATGAAATTTGTCCATTGAGTTCTGGAACATCCTGTATGTACAGCCTCGTTAAAGTAATAATATAATATCAAATAGATTACTATATGAAAATACTACCGACCACACTGATCTTCTCTACTATCGCGGACAACTCGAGAACAGGAAACTATACGGTCTTTTATTTTTTACCGTCGTATTCACCACTGAAAATATATTCTCGGAAAACATTCCCGTATCGTTCCCGACGCCAAAGTTATTGGAATCCCCCCATTAGTAGCATCGGTTCTGAATACCTTCGAAGAAAAACCGATATTTTCCGACCGCGCTCGCCGTAGGGGCGTAAATCGCGGTCGGAGGAATGTTGATATATCGCGAACTTTTGCAACTTAATTGCTTTAGCGCGGTACAGATAACGGAAACTCGGCGTAAATTTACACAGAACCGTCCAATCTTCCTGCCGGCCGGGAGCGGTTTTCGTTTTAACATTTTCTACGTTCGTGGGGTTTAATTTTTGTCCCGCGAACCGCATAATACCTTCGTGTTAAAGTAATTTACCGGCGTAACTCGTAATTTTCTGCGCTCTTATTGTTGCGAACGTTACTCTTTATTTCTTCCTCGGGTGAGCGAGTGTCTTGCGCCGAGCTGTTAATGAATTGAAATTACGGTTAGTGCTTTGAGGCATCAGCCCCGAGAGCATCACGTATTAATTGCTCCCGCGTGAGCAATTCCTAAAGGTAATTCCCAAGTTACATCATTACACCACCTGTGTGTTTCGTGCAATACCAGACTCCCTGTAATTACGCTCGTTAGTCGG
Source organism: Dinoponera quadriceps (assembly GCF_001313825.1). Taxonomy (NCBI): domain Eukaryota; kingdom Metazoa; phylum Arthropoda; class Insecta; order Hymenoptera; family Formicidae; genus Dinoponera; species Dinoponera quadriceps. The sequence goes on along the minus strand of NW_014554799.1, from coordinate 1,310,039 downwards.
TCAAGCGGGCTAAGTTTGCCGTCCTTCCTGCCAAGATAATGCGGCTGCTTCCAACTCTCGGAAAAACGATATCTTTTCTCCCACGCCTTACACAGCGATTAAAGTAGTCTATTATCGGCATTTACACGCAGTGATCTGTAACGATATCGCGCGACTCCCCAAGGCAGCTTTGTTATTCTTTTTACTTTACTTACTTTAACAATGCACTCAAACACGGTAAAGCGAAATATTTTCTTTGATATTATCCGACAAGGTTCAAAAAATTCAAATCACGCGTTGCCGCTCGCGTTGGGATGAAATCGTATTAATGTTTGTTCACAAGGTCCATAATCGCTAAAATTACCCCGCGCGAATGCCGACGAAGAATTGCAAGAATTGCCATCTATTTTCTTTCAACGTGCAATCTCGCGGCGAAGAAATGAATTCGTTTCGCGGCACTTTTCCGCTACCTCATTTCCATGTCCCAACGATGATTTTAAAAGCACGCACGAGACCACCCGGTCCATCATCGGTCGTCGGCGTCTCGAAAGGATTTTTTCCCTTTTACCTCGAGAGGTGCGCGTGAATGCACGGGAAATTCCTAGATAAAAAATTGTAGAGGGAAATATTTTATCCGGTAGTCAGGCGGAAATTTAAGGGTTTCCCTCTTGTAAATTCGCTCGAACTTATATGTCTCATCCTCTCCTCCTCCTACATCCTGATATCGTCGTGGCACCAAAAATAATTTGCCGCGCGCACGCGAGAAAATTTTAAAATATCGTAGGAGTCGCGGTGTAACCTCATATATTTACCGGCATCGTTGCCTCGGTGCACGTTCTCTCAGTCGTACGTTTTTCTCGTCAAGCTATCGGCAGCGGAAAAAGGGAGGGGGAGGATGCGAATCCTTGATTCCGTGTTGCTTTGCACATGCGACACCGAACACTTCACGTGTTGCGAATATTTACGGCGTCAGCGCCGGGCATGTTATTACATTATAAATTTTCAAAAGGCGTCCTGATTTCACCGCGATAAAAATGCACATCAATCCCATTCGGGCTCTCCCTCCCCCCCTCACACACACACACACACATACACACTCACTCACTTTTTTCTCTCACCCACTCACTCACTCTCGCGGTCTCCCTTTTTACTATTCTGCACGCTGACGCGTCCTGTTTAAATATCACCGGTGCATTTCTCACGTGGAATGCAAGAAATATCGGAGACTTATTTCAACCCCCTACTTCCTCCGCCCGTTCCCTCTCGCGCTTCGCGTGAGACGTTGACGTCGGTATGTGAAACGCGCGCGGAATTCTTTTCGATGACGGACACCCTGTGTATAGGCGGCGCCGGTGAATGCCGGGCGCCGTGACGAAACTTATCTGACGTTTCGCCTCTCGCGAGAAAAGGATTCAAACGTTACTGCGAGCGAGCGAGCTGCCCGTCCGCGCGTAAGAGGATTTATGTCTTAATCTCGAAATACAAAACGCACGTGATAAGATAGAAATGCAAAGCCGCGTCGATTTTTCAACTCGCAACTATTTTTTAAGAAAATGATAGTGTCATAGAGATATATGTAAAGACGGGGCCGCACTGAGTTGTGCATTTCATCTATACATATAGTTTATATAGAATTTCAAGAACAAGAAAACTGATACAATATTAAGTGAAAAATTATCAGCCATCAATTGCAATCATTGCTCTTAGCTGCTGTTTCGACAAATCGTTTTCGTAATTAAGTGATATGTAGAAAATCGTTGCTTTATTTATATTACAATTTTGACATATCACGCTGTCATGATCAGGACGAAGTCCTTTCGCATTATGTCGCATATATATCACGTATTCGCGATTTGATTGCGCGGCAATCACATGTTCCCATAGTACCCTCCCTTTATAATTGGCCCAATGTAACCGATGCGATCGCGGCTTGCCTCTTACTAGGCCAATGGTTTGGGATTGCAATTAGAGACGCGGACATATCGATAATCGATGTACGACATTGATGGGCACGGAATAATAATTAGATTATTGGTACTTAAATCCAATTCGTGATGTACACAACGACGGCACCGCCGCGTCAATATCACAATTGGGCCATGTTGATATCCCACTGTTGTCAAATACATCTAGATGTAATGTATTTTACATATATATATGTGTGTATATATTCGATAACTACACTGAGAAAAAAATTTTTTCATATCAAACAAATATATTTTTGTGACATGAATTTTTTAATTAAAATAAATCTTTGCATCTTCTAAAATTGTAAAAAATCATTTTTTTAGTTTAAATAAAATTTGTTTGAATCCATTATAGTTTTTCTCAGTGTACACACACGCGCACACACATACATCGTGTGTTTGCGCGTGTCGTAATTACAGTCACCGATATTTTTCGTCGACGGCCAGCCGGGGAGACGAACGAAGGAAGAGAAGGCAGCAAAATGGGGAGAGAAAAAAAAGAAAGACGCAATTAACACAATTTAATACATAACGGCGATAAAACGTGCGATTTAGAATTTCTCGAGATTTTTTCCAGACGCCATCGATAAGCACCGACGGGTGATCTTTTTCCTTTACCACAATTTATTTCACGTGTATTCTCCCCTATTTCTCTTACTGTGGTTGCTTACCGCAAAGTGCGTGCGATAAAAAAAGTTGCAACTGTGCGCAACCCAAAGAAAATATCGCTAGTCTGGGTTTTCGTTAATTTTCCGCTGTTTCACCTACCTCCCTCCAGCCTCCCCTAACCCCTTTTTACCGGAGAGTGTTAGTTACACTCTTATTTCTCATCCTTTCGTAGAATTACGAACGCAGTGCTTTATTACGTATTACGTCGGTGTATTAAAAAATTTGTGTCTCCTAGCGGATAGCGTAACGCGAAAAAGGCACAAAATAAAAGGAAGAAAAAAGAACGAGATTAAATTTACATGGCGTCGGTTGACGTTGAGCTCTTTTTTTTTTAATGTGCTTTGGCAGCTGGCATTTTTGAATACTAATGCGGCTTACGGCCGACGAACGTATTTCATTTGGTTTATCAGATAAACGTAAAACGTAACGACATGTCAAACCTCGCTGTTGGGCAAGCACGGAATTTCCGTCACGATACATTCGCAAAATGAGACAGCGCCGTTAACGTACGCATAAATAGTCATACATATTAATTTGATTCTTTCCATGCGTAATTTCTTTATTTACAAAATAATGCGATGACGGAGAGGAACAATGAGCTACGTAAACTAATCAGTTGGGTAAATTATAAGATCGGTATTTTTTAATATAAAACACTATTCTCTCGAACTATTTTTTCGGGGGATTTTTCGAAATGGCCAACAGTTTGAAAAAGAGAAGAAGGTAACTTCGTCTTTCGCAAAAACGCTCCGATTAAATCCGATTTAATGGCGAATTCGCGAATCGCGCAGTATCAGCGAAATGAAAGCGAAAGAATTAAATACACACGGAACAGTATAAATCCACAAACGCGTTGAAAGGTTAAACAGCCAAGCGGAAAATACGACAGAACCAACATTTTTCCTCCGTTCCTCTCTTATCTATCGTTCTTCTCCGATCGCGGTCAAAATCAAGCAGCCATGCATAGCTCGTTTCTCTACTCGACGGGCATTGTCCTCATTTCCGTCATTCGCCCCCCAAGCCGGAGGGCCGTCGCCTGTGCAAACGTTTACACGAGGAATAATTTTTAATTTCCCGCAGTTTCCGGCCCCATAAAAGGGCTGTTACGAGCCGCGAGACTATCTCGATTTTACCGCCTTGTCATCCTCGCCCTCCTCATTCTCACTCTCTTTCTCTGCTTCTCTTCCTCTTAAACCGCGGGCAGAAGTGGGAAAGTTCGTTGCAGGAGGAATGGAAGTTATTTACAGAAATGGCGTATCTCGTACGGGCAGGTTCCACGGTTGATGTTAACGAGCTCCAGTTTATCGTCGGCTTCGTCGGCATCGTCGTCGTTGCCGTTGTCGTCGTCGTCGTCTTCGTTCTCTCCTCTTCATCTCCCCCGTCGTCCTCTTCGCAGTGCGCAACACATAGACCGGCAAAGTTCCGCCGGTGTGGAAATTACGTGTCGCGGGGGCTAAACTTCCGTCTTCGGGAAGTACGAGGGGGGAGCGTTAACGCGTCGGCGCCACGTGTAGGCGACGCCGAGCGTCGCGCCACGCCGCGCCGCTCCGGGCGTGCGAAATGGCTCGTGATGTTCGCACGTGCATATTCACCGCGAGCGAACGTACGGCGCCGCGGATTTATCGTCGCTAACGTTTCGCAAATCCAGCGTTTCGAATGCCTAACTTTTTCGCCCGATTGTAAACTTCGCAGACTTGGGGATAGTTCAACGCGAATCGCGGAAATGAGTTGTTTACCAGGCTCGCAACGACAGTTAATATTCACTTACTGTGTGCTCGTTCACTAAATTATGAACCATATTAAAAATAGTTATACCAATACAAGCGCAATGAAATTAAATAATCGTGCAATTTCAGTCGTGGGAGTATGTAATTAATATAATAATACGGTTTTTCCACAGTCGTTACACGGATACTGAATTGAATCCCCTTCCTTTGACATTACATGACAAACACATTATAAATGTTAGAACACTTTGAAGACAAATAAGTCGCTTCATATGAAAGTCCAACAAAAAAATGCACGACGAGAGCGAGGAAAAAGGAATAATTTTCGAGTTGCCGAACAAAGTGCGCTCGCCCCGTCACATCTTCTATCTTCTACAAATGAGTTACACGCGATGTCTCCTCCGCGAAGCGAGAATCCCTTTAGTTTTCGCCAAAACCGCAACGAATTTCACGAAGTAGAAGTGAAGTAAGAGATCGTGACGAGCGAGGAAGTGCGACAGACGAAATTATTCCCCGGTTGCCCGCTCATCGAACGTTTCCGTCTCGCTTCCAGTATCCTTAACCGCGCGTCCTTTCGTAATTACCGATCCTGCCGACTCGGCGGGAACGATGCTTGATTTCGTGCCAAAGGCGTAACGCACTCGCATCCATGGATCGTTCAGATTGCCGCTGAGTTCTTCTGGATTCTCGCTTGTAATCGCTTGTAATCGTATTTCAGTATGCAGTTAATACCATGTCTCGAGATGTTGGTATTCTTCGAGAAACGAGAGATGAAAAAGTGTCATACAGCACATCAGCGCCGGCCGATATGAATTATTACTTTTTGCTTTCGACAGACGCTGATTAAGTGTACTGCGACTTTTGCATTCGGAATTATTTACGCCGCGATATTGACAGCATATAGACTACGTTTGCACGACACGTGAATCAGGTTTAGTTAGAACTGTAGTTATAATTCATGTAAAACGAATAACAACAGCCATGCAGACTTTGGGGAATATTATAAGAACATCATAAGAGGATTCCAATGAATTGTTTATACAGAAAGAAGAAACAACGAACAAGCGACGCGCGTGTAAAATATCGCGCAAACCAGAGATGCCACAAATCGGCCTCAGGCGCATGAGGGGAAGACGCACACAAAGCACGTGCCATGCACGTGTCATGTACATGTCACTGTGAGTGAGTCGTATCGCGGGAAACTCGGCCGAGAGAGAGAAAGTAGAAGGCAGGTAGACATATGTCTGTCTCCTTCTACTAGCCGATAGCGCCCGACCTGGTCACGTACACGGCACGCGCTTTGTGTGCGTCTTTTCCCCACGTGCCTGAGGCCGATTTGTGGCATCTTTGATGCAAACAGTACATTACAACGGTAACATCGGCAGCTATGAAGTAGCATTTATTCCTCCACCAGTAAAATGTATCGTTTTGCATGTCATGTTACTCGCGTGTCCATTCTTTGTAATTTCCTGTTTTCTTAAAACTATTCATTAAAATGCCGTTACTATGTCCTCACAATGTCCTTCAAAGTCGTCTGCATGGCTGCTGCTATTTATTTTACGTAACGAAGTGTATCCACGGTCGTAATTAAACCTAATTAGCGTTGGTGCAACTATGCCGTAGCTGTCAACGTGAGAAATATCAACATACCATCAAAGAAGCAGAATAAGATATCCAGCGGAAGTGACAGCGTATCGACGATCAAGCACTTCTGGCAGCCGTGTTCCTTCGCCAAAAAGATCGCTAAGATCGCGGAATGACTGTGCTGCGGTCTATCCTTTCTCGAAGCGGTAGAGCATAATATGGCGCAGGTGAATATGATTTTCGACACACATTTCTATTAAGTAAATATAGAAGAATGGAAATTTATGAAAAAAGTAAACAAACGCCAATATTCATAAGTAATAAATACGCAAAAAATAAACGGCGGATAATTATGCATCAACCCAATATGTCGGTCGAGCGAAAACATCCCGCCAGTCTTAATCCGGAATTTTTCCGTGCGATCGCTAACCGGATAAATCATTCGATCTATCCGCCGTTAACGCGGTTTCGCGTCACGCCCTGAGTTTTAGATAGGATGAAGTCGTGCGAAAGGATAGCGGTGATTCGCGCAGTGTCGGATATCGTGTGAAATGTTCACCGTAAAGCCACGCGTCGAGCGCGACTAAATCACCCCTGCGGTGCGGTCGGATAGAACGAAAATTCTATTGCGCGCGCGCGCGCTAAATCGCTTACAGCAATCGGCAGGCGTTTATTTTCACAGTTCGCCAAAGTTATTTGCTCGCCGCATTGTTCCGATGAATTGCAAAATAGCTCGCGAAATGAGCCGGTAAACGCGACGATTAAGCAAATTAAATACACGGGCTGGCTTGAATAGATTCAAAATTCCGCGACTCGGGCAACGCGCGCCAATAGTCTGCGTGTTTTAATGATGGAATTATACTTCCCCCCGCCAAATTACAATATATTTAGCGATTCAACTTCGTGTGAGCTCTACATAATTTACGTAAAATAGATCTCGAAGGACGGAGAGTCAGTTCTAAATGTATCGTCGTTCGACGGCCGCGGATAATTTACATATTATTTTCCAGTGCGCGGTTTCGACTTGCTTCCCCCGATCGAGCGGGCGAGAGAGAATCTGGAGCTTCGCCGGCGTACACATCCGTACAACACGCACACGCGCGTACCACACACAAGCGCAATATTATGCACAATGATCTCACGCGAATTTGCCGCCAAGCACGGGAGGTACGTAACGAGCTCGCTCGTTGATTAGATTTGTGATTAGTTACGATGTTATACACGCTGAGACACTAAATAACATAGGTAACCACGAACGTTTCTTGCGTTAACGCGCTGGTAGCTGCTCTCTAACCGCATAAACGAGAATTATAACAGCGCAAGATACGAAAATAACGATGAAACGATCCAGATATTCGACGGATCGAAGTTTATCACACATCCCTCGATACAGGGAAACAGGTGTTCGGATTAACAGAGTTTCATCGTTTCTCATGTTTTATAATAATTAAAAGCACGCTCTCGCGCGCACGTTCGTGCGTGCGCATGTGACGTGTTTCGATAGATTATCGTTGCCACCTAGTCTTCCGTTATTTTCTACGTGTGCGACCACGTTGTAATCTCCATGAAGCGAAGCGGTTGCCATGATGTGACCTGAATATTACCAATCGACCGGAGGGCATCGTTTGAGTCGTTGTATCTGCGCACGGTTAATGGCTTTGCTGTACAGTCAAATTTTGCTAAAAGGTAGCGATATAAGCACCACAACCCAAATAGACGAAGGCCCTGTGCTCTAAGGGAATATTGCAGCTTTAATGCCGCGCGGCCGTGCTTGTCGATATATTCAAGCAACATTACCGGAGAATACGCCGCCTGCCATAAATATTCGCGTTAAGGGAAGCGCACGGGAAACGAATTTATAATTGACGGAATCGACGGCGATTTTTCCCGCCTCGGTCAGATGGTACGGTAATCATGAGAGCCGTGCGACGATCACGATCAATAGATTCGGTAATCGTTCCGTGACGATACGCGGAAACGTCCCTCAAATGGCTGATAATTCCACGTAGACGCTTATTCTTGTCTCGAGTTGAAAAATGCAAGATTCCCAAACGGGAACATTTCATCACGTTCCGGACAAGCAGTCGCGGGCATTGCAGAATTACGTTTCACTCGCGGTTGATTTATTTTCCCTTTATCTTTTTTACCTTTTTCTTTAATTATACAAAGGCTTTTATGGAAATTGTCGGCCGGTTCATTGGATCGGCGAAACGACTCTACTCGAACTTGTTGAGGGTGGCACCAATACCAATTCCGTTTAAGATGCGGATCACGTTTATCGGATTATGCGGGCGGGAGGGTGCACGGAAAACAAAGAGAAAGAGGAGTGTACGGGTGGAAGGGGGGGGGGGGCGAACGGACAGCGCGTGGAAAAAGGTGGGTCGGGGAGACACCTGAATACCGTCGACATTTCTACAGGCACGTTTTACAACCGGCGATTTAATTACGTACGCCGGCGCTTCGTTAGCACACGACCGCTCGACTTGCAAAAATCGGACATAAAGTCGCCGTTGTTGGGCGTGATTGCGTTAACGGCGTCTCTGACGCCCGAGATGGAACCGATAAAAATAGTAACGCTTACGGCCGCGCGGAGAAACGTTTGTTTGTCCCTCTGCGTTTCGTAGATACAACTGCGCTGTCGCGAGCGCAACGTGATAATATCGCAATTTGAATTTTTAGTTTACGCATTTCAGTTAGGCTGCCCTCTCTTTCTCTTTCTTTCCCTCTTTCTCTCCCTCTCTCTGGCTCCCCCACTCCCTCTCTCTCGATTGATCTAGATGCTATTTCTAGGTGGTTATGCATGAGATGCATGACTAAGCAAATAAACGAATGACCGGTGAAATTGACAGCGATTCAATTGTATAAATAGTTGACGAACGATGAGATGATCCAGCTTTGCTGCATCTTCTGTAACATTCAAATATGTGCCGCTTATGTTAATATATAACGCGCGCTATCACAGTTGCTTTTACTCTTGGATGAATAACGACTGCTTTCAACTCTCATTTATTACACACTGACACGTAAACAGAACGGTATTAATTAGTATGCAACGCATGCCCGTGTTTACTTTGGTTCGGACGCGCCGTGTTTCGCTTACATTATGCAACTTGACCCGGCGATGCTCCCGCCAGAAACTTCGGCGAGAAACTGCGCGACAAAAGTGCAAACGTAGAAGTGAACTCGGATCAATGCATATTCGATTTTTTTTTTTTACGGCACGTGTCATTTCCTACGAAATGAACATGTTTAGAAGCACGCGATGTTTGCTGTTACATCGAAACAGTTTTCACGATACGGGATGTCACGCTATCGAAATACGTCGCTATCGGATAGAAAATGATTTTTTGCGAGAAAATAAATAAAACGCAAGGAAGAAAATCATACGAGGTGTCGTTCACGAGGAAATCGTACCGATGTATACAGTTGCCATATCGGTAGACCGATAATACAAACGACGAAAGAAAATATCACAAATATAAAGAAGCAATCTTTGATCGCATGTCAATATGTACATAAATACGAACGAGAAAGAGGAAGAGAAAACAATACGGAAAGGAAAGAGAAATCTTTGATCTATTTTTCCACGAAGAATCACTATGTACTTGATAGGGCCGCATTTTGCGGGACATTCCATATGTCTCTACCTTGATGATGTTAACTCAGTAATTCTCGAAATTTATAATTTTATGATTGCGAATTTCAGGCGGGAAATCATTGTTACATTATTTTTCGGTAATTATCGCAAGATTTATCTCGCGCGATAGGCAAGGGGCGCCGTCGGCGCGTTAATTTTCGTCTTCATTTCCCTTCGGTCTCTCGAACGAGAATACATCGAATATTTGCTGCTAGAGACGGTTTTGTATAATCTTCCACGGCTGTACAGGGCACGATAACACGGGGACTAATTCATTTTTAATCCCTGTTTGTCCCGTGCGACGGACGCGACACGCGCGCGTTGTTTATTTCTGACTTTCACCGAGTTCCCTAAATCCCCACCGAGATTACTGCATTCTGCACGTTCGCGAATAATTAATTAATCGCGCTAATCTCCATGGGAAAAACAAGAGGCGTGATTTTTCGCGACGATGAAAGGTCGGGCGCGCTCGACGTAAGATTGCGGACGAGGATTTCCCGACGTCGCGCGAGACACGATTTGTGACACCACCACATGGATTACGCGCGATTTCCTGCAAACACATACATACGCACACACATTCGCGACATTACGTCGTCATTTCGTTCGCGGAATTCGTCAGTTATATTGCCGACCTTCAATAAGCTCACGGCAGGCTTTCTTGAATGTGCGAGATTGATGCACGTCAACGGAATTATGCAACGGTTAATCTCCGACGTGCTCGCGGGCGCTTTTTCGTTCAAGGGCTCTTCCGAAAATGATCAAGTCCCTCGGCCGATGGGAGTACATCGGATAAGATAAATGGCGCACGTCGTGCGGCGGTAGTGTCTGAAGGCCGTTGCGCGAGCAATTTATCAAACCTTTCATATATTTATTATCGGACCGGCTACGGCATCGGTCGGCAGGCAGCGGACTGACGCTGATAATCGGTTTAAGCTAACGCCGCGAAGATGAATCTGCTATCGTCGGCCGTGGACACAGTTTCTAATTACTCGGCGGGAATTACGCCTGGCAAGATGCGATATTAATGTTTTATCGAATTTTTCCTCAATTATCCCGTGAATCCGCGCCGGCTCGCTCGGGTGCGCCGCCGTCCGCGTCGCCCTTGCCGTTGATACATTTTTCATCGCACGAAATTCGCGGCGGAGTTTGTCCGCCGGAGCGTCCTTCGTTTCCTCGACTCCGGGGGTAGATTACAAGGGACGCGGTAACGTTATTTCGAGGCTACCGTGTTGCACAATGTCGCGGCGGGATTGACGATTAATGTTCGACAAGCGAGCTGCCTGTCGGGATTGACGAAGTAATTTAGCGCGCGATCGAACGACGCCGATGGATCTTGGGATCTCCGGGATGCGGGAAATTCATAAATCAAGTGCGGAGCGTACGTGACGCGCGCAGGCTGAAGTGTGCCTCGAGGAGTCTGTCAGGACGAAGAAAACTGCTCGCAAGCCGAGAACAGTTCCGGCAACACGTGCCGAGGCTCCGGGGGAGACAATAATGATATTCACGGAATTAACCAGCCCCTCCTCCGCTTTTCGCGAACGTTTCAGCGCGATCGCTCGAAAAGCTGCGGAGGAATCTCGCGACGCGGAGGGATGCCGTCCGACCGACCTCGCGCTCTTAGAGGGAGGGAGAGAAGAAGAGGTTGACGCAATTATGCGGCGGTTCTCTCGAAGGACCGTCGCGTGAGTCGAGATCTCGCAGGAGTCATAACGTATAATAATAGGTACTTAATCGCGAGAAAATCGAGTTTCCTACGTGACATCGCGAGAGCGGAGGCCCCGGTGTGCTCGAGACGGCGTCGGGCGCGCTATTGTTGCCCTGCGCGCGCTACGCCAACACCGCCGGCAGCGCCGGTATTGTGCAAGAAATTTCATTGTACGACCGCGCCGGGTTTTCCTCGGGAGGGAGAGAGAGAAAGAGAATCGTATCGCGCTACTTCTTCCATTGTCTATGAGCATTGTTGCCGAAGCGTAAGTAGAGTGAACACGATTCCCGCATCTATCGCGCTGTTGATTCTCGCGCGATACGCGTTTTTCGCTCGGCGGCGTCTCCCCGCGCGATTTATATGTGCGTTAGCGAAAGTTCCAATCGGTCTCGGCGAGGGGTGCTTCGTTCCGCAGTGAATGGAGTAAATAATTGTCGATAACAAAAAGGGTGGGAGGAGATGCGAGGAAATGCCGATTATATCGCGGCGAAACTGACGGGGATCCATCGCCGCCGAATTGATTGATGCGCCGTCCTCCTCCTTTCCCCTGACTCTCATCCTCCGTCGTGCATCGTCCTCGGAGCCGGACGATGGACGTGTTACGAGGGATGCGAGTTAGCGATCACGCGCCGATCGGGGGTGGCCGATGGATGCATTATTGCGTTTAAGGGAATGCCAGAAACGCATCGTGGGTCGTGGCCGGGCGTAGACGGGCGATCCTGACGGGAACATTAGTGGAATTGCTCGACTCCGTTTCTTCGGTTCCTGCGAGCCGGAGCTCACGGATGCTCCATTCGTAGCTTTCGTCGTTGATTGCGATTCGCGATCCAGTCATTCTCGCAGCGCTGCATCGTCTTGTATCGTAGGAACGGTTCTCAGGTGTGCGATACAATGCCGGTTGTCTCGACAAGGGCCTTGTATGAAACGCCGCGGATTCGCGTCGCTCCTTACGAGACGGAGAGAGAGAGACTGCTCTTTTACGGTAATTAATAATTCCCAGTCGCGACACGGAATACGTGTCCTCGTTCCTGCACGAGTCCCGTTTGCGCAATGCGTTAGTCCTGTGCGCGTGTGAAATGGAATATTTCTCTCATGTCTCCCTCCGGCGTGCGCCTTCGTATTCGCGTCTTTCGTCGATAATTACGATTTGCGCCGAAACCACGTCCGTCCCGTCGCGTTATCTTCTTGTTGGCACCAGCGAGCTCGGCAGTACCGTTAATAACCGCAGCCGAGTCGAAGCTTCACGAAACGCGGGCATGAATCTCGACTTGTGCGCAGCCCGTCGATACCTTCGAAGTAGAACTATCAACGCAATTTTTAGGTATCGGGCTGAAACGCAACGCGACTTCAACAGAGAACGCTTCCCCCCTCATCCCGCTTAAGTGAAGGAGTTCCTCCATCGCGACATAATTCGCTCTACTGCCGAGGCTTTACCGTAACAATGCTTGTAGCGTATAATCCTTTTACATTCGGCCAATCAGCATTTTCGCATTCAACAGCTGCAGGCAAGTAGTCGTAAAGCCACACGGCGTTCTCGTACAAAGCGCATCTCATACACGTGCACCGAGCGTGGTATCGCTCGGAATCGCGACGAATGATTATTGCACTAACTGCTATACCTGTGACCTTCGCCTCAAAATGACGGCATCTTCATTAACGCTAATTATCCATTCGGTCCGTAACGCCGCTTGCGCGTATGGGTAACATCGCACGGAATTCGCAGACGCCAAAAGGCAAATCCGCTCGTTACGTACCCAAATTAATATGACACGCCGTAATTGTTACACGGGTATGCATAATTAATCGCGTTCTATATCTCGGCATGCGCGTTCCGGTCAGTCAATGCGAAATTCAGGCGCGCACACGGCACACGGTATTATTCTCTTTCTTACGATACGGTATCAAATACGTAGATATATTTGTATATATTTTTTTTATTTATAATTTTACGTATATATTTATATTTGCAACTTCCTCTTTTCTTCTTCGATAATTCGTTGAGGAGAGGAGAATCGCAAAAAAAATCCACGATATCGCGAGTGAAAGTAAACAAACTTAGCGCGTCGTTTTTACTTAAGTTCGCTATTCTTGAGTAAAGTCGTGAAATAACTGCGAAAAACCTTGCCGATGTCTGAGAAGAAAATTGCGACGAGGGAGGCCGCGCTTTACGATGGCCCGCATAGCGCGTGAGAGTCCTTAGGGTTCGCGCGATGTTCGACAAGAAGGAGAGAGTTTGTTCGCGAAAGCGAGCACAACGTCGAACAAGCGCCGCTAATTGCTTTGTAGGGAGAGAGTTAATTGGCGCAGTTAGTTTCGTAAGGGGGCGAAACTCAGAAGTGAATGTGGCTCGCAGTAGTGTGCGATGTAGCGAAATACAGAACGCCTCATCCTTTCTACTCTCGTTCTTCAAGGGACGCGGATTTTTTCGCCTATTCCTTCAGTCGAGTATTTCTTAGCGAGAATTTTATTGTGCGATCGCTAGCCTCTTTCGCTAATTTCTATCCTGCGATATTAAATACTTCGGTGATTGAAATTCAAATTCGACTTTTGTTTGTGCGAGACTCAGATTTGGAGAGAATTAAAAAAGACTGCTCCTTACTCGGTCTAAAATAGATTGAAGAATTTTGTCCGCCTTTAAGAGCAACGCAGATCTTTTAGTGGCATTAGATATATTAATATTGTCGATATTAATATTTATTGTAGGACGATAATATGTTTGAAAGCGTGTTAATGTGCGTTCGGAATATTCTTCGATCTGCGTTTGTGGAGAATCTTAAAATACCAAGCTTCTTCTTTATTCCCAATTAATATATGATTTCTCGATTATCTTAACTCCAAAAAATTATTACATTAGATTTACACTTTTTTTGCATTCCTAAACAGTGTTAAATATTTCGGGTTAAAAACAGTTCACTGAAATTGTGTGTTAGCTTAACATGAGAAATATATTTAAAAAATACAGATATAATATTTAATTTACATACGCACCTTGTCAAAGCATGTAAACTTTTTAATATATTTGTGTACTATTTTAACACATTCCCCACATTAAACTAATACAAAATTTCAGTAGACTGTTTTTAATACAAAATGTTTTATTGTGTATAAAACGTAACTCCCAAATGCTCTTCAAACACAATTATAATTTTAAAGTTATTGACGATCGGACAATTTTGTCAAGAAATAATTCCTGATTGATCAGGTAGAAACTTTCGACTTGAAAGTTAAAAATCAGCGCGATAGGTACGGAATAACCTATAGAGAGAAGATTCGATTATTTTTTGCGGAATATGAGAAGTATGGTAACTATCTGGAAGATCCGATATCTACGATAACGAGTTATCGTGCCGTGCTCGCTGCCGTGTCGGAATTCGTGATATTTTAACAAAACGTGAGATTAATTAGACGGCAAGCTGTATGCTATTTATCCGTGTATAACACTTTGCGTAATTAAATGCGCATATAAGATTTAATTAAATTTCTGAGAAGTAGCAACGAAGTTTTTCCGAAGCAATTAAGAAACCTCTTAGTAACGCAAAGTAACAATAATAGCTGCGCGAACCGACATTTGTTCAATTAAAGGATCGCGTTCCGACATCCCACCTCTTCATGTTCGCTTCAGGAAAAAAACCCTCCGTTTAAAAATCCGTTTCCGGCGAACTCGCGTAAGATGAATCGTCAAGGATTTTTCGCCAAAAGTTTTACCAAGCCGAGTTTTATGAATCGTCTAAACGAAGTAGCCGGAAGTTCTCGGACGCGAAATTATAACTTTCGTGACAAAATCCTCCGCACGGACAATCGATCAGGGTTGGCTTGCGAATTGCTTCTCTCGAGGGGGACTTTTCTTCTTTGATCATATTCCTCACGTTTCATCCTAACGGCAATGAATAACTGTCGTTGCGTGCCTGATGTCTTTGGAAAGTTCATGATTTAGACGTGTCGCAGCTATCAATCACGAAAAAGGGACGAGCTATCATCACGAATTCGCACGTGAACTATCGGTGAAAAATGCTATTCTCTAAAGATATATAAATAACATCCGAATAATCTATTCTCTCGTAAATACACGGAGATAGATCGCGATGTTTCGCGCGCTATATCCAGGCAGGCCGAAGAAATTACAAGCCGCTTTTTTGCTTACCGCAGCATATCAGACACGCAATTAAAACTTCGCGGTGCATTTACAAGCCGCGAAAAATACTTTGCCAACAGTTGCTCAAAACCATACCGGTTGAAATATGCTCGCCTTTACCTTGCTTATAATACGCGAGGAACTTTGGACGCTTCGTCGGTGTATGTACACACAGGTGCACCGTTGGAAATTAAAACCGAGACAAACGTTTGAAATCGGCACAGCCTTTGTCCTTTGGCTCGGAAAGTGCTGAAACTGCTTTTCTAGTCTTCCTAGCCCGGTACTCCGCTTCTATTTGACGAGTAACTCGGACGTCGCAAATTGCGCGAAAACTATTTCGTGTTAACGGACGGTCGGTAAGAAGTTGACATCGATGAAGCGTATCAGTCATTCTCAATTCGATTATGCTCGTTAGCTGACGTTCCCACGTCGTCCGTGTTATATGGTACTAATTGATTTCAATTGAATCTACCACGAAAAGGCTTAAACAGCACGAAATTCATTTCCACGTTGGGTCTTAATGAGTAGAGAGGAGTGTATCATTACGGAGACGCGAATTTCCTTTTGCTATATCACGTCACGTACGCGGGACGCGCGTTGACGGGCTTCAGGGATGGAATTTTTTAATTATGCTCATTAGTAAAGCATAGCGAGGCGGACACGAGGCGGACCCTGGTTCTAACTACCTTTATTCTCGCGAAACGACGTCACGCAGCCTTCGAAATTACGGTGGAGCCGTTCCTGTTCGTCATAATCGCTTCGTTACGGCGGCGAATCAACTCGCGAGGATTCTTTCAAACGAGAATCTCTACATTGCTTCTGATCATTGAAACTTCTATATAAAAAAAAAAAAGAAAAAAAACCTATATCGGGCAGCGCAATGGTCAACTGCTTCATTATGTGGATGCTCGAAAAACTCCAAGTTATATACTCTTCTTTCTCTCCTTTCGCACGCCGCGTATTTCCGCTGAGTTATCATTCCGCTATCAGGCAAACCCGAATCCGAAAGAAGGATTACAAACTCGAAACGCTGCAGTGGATTCCGATATTCCGTTCTCCTGCCAAAATATCACGTATCATCTGTTGCCATTTCCAATCACGAGACCTCGCATCCACGGAAAGATTACGTTCTAGCGGTATCGAAGCGCCCCGGTGTTGTTATTATCGCGAAAGTCCAGAAAGCCGAAACTTTTTCTCGGCCTCCCTATTACTTCGGTAGCCCGTCCTCTCCCCTAAGTGGTTCTTTCGCCATTTTATCTAACCCCTCCGCGTCCCCACGGAGCAGCCGCGGGCTGAGTGGAAGATAATAAACTCGAAACAATACGGCGACCACCGTTCGCACACAACACGAACATGCTTTCAGCTTTAAAACGCGATACCGCTGAGTCGCCTTACACGCGGGAGGAAAACTATTTCATAACTAGGTCGTGTCGTGCGGCTTGTGTGTGCGCGCAGGACCGGTAGCTACGTGTGCGACGTAGAAGGATGAAGGGGGGAAAAGGGACAATCCGCTGGACGAGAATCTCCCCCTCCCGCCAGCTTTTCTTTCTCTGTTTCCTCCGGGAAAGCTCGACGGACTGCGCGTTAGTTACGTCGCGGTGTAACTAACGGACTCGAAAAAGCGATGCTCCGCCCGGCGCGGGCGAGATGATTATCCAAGAAGAATGAAATTTACCGAGGCTCTGCTCCACCTGTTTTAACTCCGTCCGGTTCCTCCTCCCTTCGTGACAATTGCGACGGCGAACGAATTGCGTTCGCGATGCGCGTTCCACGTTGCACTTTTTCACACAATTTCGTTTCTTCATCAAGAAGACTCGACGAAAAATCTGCCTATCATCGCAACGGATTCGGACGAATCGGTCGATGATACTCTCCCCTCGACGATTCGCGCGTCCTGACCGAACGTCGTCCCGAATTGTTCCGCCATTGAAGTAAACCACCGGTAGTGACGTACCCGGAGTGCTTCGCCATGTCGATGCGCAGATTAACCGAAAATACAATCTTTGCTGAGTGTTCGCTCCGCGCTGACGTAACAGCGACTAATTTCGGCCGCCGTTAAGCGCCCGCTAATGCACGCGCTCGGAGCGACTATACTCGGCTGTCGCAATCTGGAGGCACAGCCGCCAGTGCTAAGAATTGCCAGCTGCTTATCCGTTGCCGCAATAACCGAAAACAATTCGCTCACTTGCGTGTTTGTTGCTTAAACTTCGCCGTTCCGTAGGTGATGCGTACTTGCATCTCGCGACGTCTCCTTCCCGCGCTAATGAGAAGGTTGACATTCGCGTTGTACGAGAGACGGAACATCTGGCGCGCATCGGACACGTTTTCACGGTAACGAGGTTGACGGCCGATGTTGATTCTTCGCGTCGCGCCATTTAAATTCGCGCGAGAGCGCGCAGGAAGTTTAAAGGGCTCCCTCCCTCCCTCTCTTTCTCTTACGTTGAACGCAACGACAACAATGAGGGTGTCGCGTTGAAAGCGGACCGGCCCGACAAACTCCGCTCTGCAACTGCCGCGCGACGACTTGCCGTAATGCGGCCGCGGCCGGCGGAGATGAAGGGCGTTGATAAATATAACACAATTCGTTCAAGAGTTCTCCTTTATGCGTCGCTCGCGACGAGCGGAAGTTTCGTTCGACGTAACAGTCATTATCGCACGGATGGACGCGCCCCGATCGGATTTTACCGTGTCTTTTCTGCTTTATTCATCTCCCGCCCTTTACGGTTTCTTTTTTTTCATTTACGTAATAATGGCGCTTGAAAATTTACGAGCGCGTCCATCCATCACTGTCTCATCGATAATGTTCCCCAACGAGGTGGTCTCGTGTTTTGACTGCGTCACAAGGAGAACGCGCATCCGGGGAAAGTTTCCTTATACTATCTTTCTCTCTTTCGCAATATGTCGGCGCTGTGTTACGCCGGAAAGATCGAAAAGTGGAAGCGCGAGAAGTTTTCGAATTTATGAGCGGCGGAGCGGCCGGAATCGAAGGGAGTTGCGGAGAGCCCGCCGGGAATGGAAACGAGCGAAACAACTTTCTCGCGCACGCAAGTTGTGACGGCCGGATTATTCGCGTCACGCGTTTGTACTTTTGCATTCGAGCCACTTTCGCTCTCCTCGTTAATTTAACGTTGAAACGAAATCCGTGAACCGGCCGGTAAGTATGCCAAACATCATCGTTCAGCGGCCTCATTTTTCCTTAGCAACGATTTCTCTTATTATTACGCCCCGGTGTTTTCACGATACGAACAATGGAAGTCGCGCCCACCCCGCTGGCTATATTTCGTGCAATTCTTTGAAAAGTTTCGCGTATCGTCGCTATCCGCTTCGTTCCCCACGGAGGCTGGAACTTTTCCGCGCAACTTTTATTCGAGCCTTCGGATGGGGTTGCGCTCTTGGACGAACAATCGAGAGGCGAATATTAACGGTCGAGCGCGATGCATACGGCGCGCGGTTTAACGTGTTAAGTTGTTACGCGAAATTGTGCTCCGCGGAGTCTCACGTGCGGTTCTCACCGCGATCGACTTTACGCGAAGAAACGGAGGCCAATCAGCTACGAGAACAACGGGATAAGGGATCACATGAGAGACACTCTACCTTCTTTCGCCTGAACGTATCCGTGCACTTCGCAGTAACTTCCGGCCGGACCCGCCGCTCCAGGAGTGTCCAGCGTGAAGAGGGTGTTGGCTGAAGAACTGACGCCATCGTCGGACGTCTGCACCAGGCTGGTGGCTTGCGACACGGTGCGTTGCTGGTGATGCTGGTGATGATGATGATGGTACTGCTGCTGCTGCTGTTGCAGCTGCACTTGCTGCTGGTGCTGCTGCTGCTGCAGTTGCTGCTGGGCGAGCATCTCCTCGTGCCGACATTTCGAGCAACGACGCATCTCAGAGCGGACACGCAGCAGCCAAACCATGCCGAAAAGCGCCATAGCAACCTCGAGACCCGCTGACCTCGATGGGTGCTTCATGCTCGCGGGGTCAAGGTCATCGAGGCTCCGGGAGCCAGCGCGACACATATCACCGACTTCGGCACGGATTTATCCCCCTCTCTTCACTTCTCCCCCGCTCCCGTCTCTCACTCTCTCTCTCTCGATTTTTCTTTCGACACCCTGTTATTTCTCTTTTCAACGTGCCGACCTTGCCGTTTCCAAAGTTACGTCGTCGATGCCTCCTCGATGATTCTCTCGTGCTTTCCGCGGAATTATTAGGCTTTCAGTGGCAGTGAATTCTCGGCTATCCTCGAGGAATTCCGGTTACCCTCGTCTACTCTATATCCGGATCGGAGCCTCGGCTAATTTCGTAGTCTATCGGGTATTGTTAATTATCACTTTGCAGTTCCTCGGGTGAAATTTCTATTCCCGTCGGCACAGCTCCCGATGTTTGTCGCCAATTATCCTCCCCCACGACCTAGATTCGCGGCGTCAACGTCGTCGCTACAGCGGGACAATCCAATTCGACGTTCATTCTCCCGTAACGATTGAGGAGGATCGAACTGGGGATGGAACGGTCACATCTCATCAGTTTTTGAATTCCCGTCAGACGAGCCTTCCTCTCCTTCCCTCCGCCGTCGGAATAGAAAGAGCGCATTACCAGCCGACACTGCGCATTCTTCGCGAACAATTCATCAGGATGATACTGTCTCGCGATTACGTACGGAGAGAGGTAACCCGGGGAAACGCGTATAGCTGGAAATTACGAAATTCCTCCTTCTCCCGGCGCGTTCAAGACGCACGGAGCTCGGCTCACGATTGGTCGGAAATCGAACGGATGAGCGAGGCACCGTTCTTATCGAGGACTGCTCAATAACTGCCGATGACGATGTACTCGGTAGTGACGCTCTATAAAATGGTGCGTTCGTGCGGGGATAATGAATCGATCGGGTAGGAATCTCGTGTCTTCGCGCGAAGGAACTATGGTTTCATCTCATCTTGGGCCATCCGAGACGTTCGAAGGGACGAAGATTCGAGATCATCGGGAATAACCCCGAAGATCGTTGCAAACGGTGGAAAGGGCGAGGCCTTTCGTTGAATCGGTTCTCCCAGCGAGTCGAAGCGAGTCGAACAGGCGATGCCGAGCGACGGACGTCCGCTTCGTGTCGATTAACTCGATCCCCTCCCCCGGTACGTGCGTTCGATTAAATTAAGCGACGCTTACTTTCCTCCGCTCCGAGAGTAAATACCCCCCACGTGACTTCTAATTTGCAATGCGCCTCTTCGGGATAGGTGAGGTTTCTCTCGAGCTTCCTTGACATCCAGACTCGCGCGAAAGACCGGAGCGACTTTAAAGCATCGTTCTTTTCGTATCGAGACGACGAAGAAGGACGAAGATCGATACAACCTTAATACGGAAGCTAAGCGATTGGTCCCGGGCACTCCGACGATACTTCTATAAAAGTACAAAAGAGTACGTCCCCGAGTTGTCGAGCGTGGATCCCATATTTCCCAAGAACTATCCCGCGATCATCGTCGTCGCGGCGTGGCTACGCCTCCCTGCGATTTTCAACGACCGAGTTCTGTCCCCAGACGACGTCCCCGGCGACCTCCGCCTCCGTTCCCTCTGCCAGATTCCTCGCGGCCCATCGAGCCACACGGTACTGACGTTCACTTGGAAGTGCCGCACTGGAAACGCGATTCCGTCCCATCGGAACGGCACTTCCGGTCGCGGCTGTCTCACCCCTCACGCATGAGTGGCTTTCGCTCGGTCTTCATCCTCGGTCGGCAGAGGAGGACAGGTGCGGAAGAGCGTTCGGTAAACCCCCTTCCTCGCTCGTGTTTCGCTCTCTACGAGGCTTCGATCGACGCCGCTTTCTCCGAGATTACGAGCGAGCGAGCGAGCGAAGAAGCGAGCGAGAGCTAGCTTTCCGGCCGGGGATCAGCTGCGGCAGGACAGCGTGGAAGTTGTTTTTCCTTTTGAGATCCCCGTGCCGTCACGGAACCGTCGCGAGAAAGAGAAGAAAAAGAAGAAAAGAGGCAAGATTCGCTCGAGAATCGTGGCGGTGGCGGACGCTCTTGGACAAGTGGATCCCACTTGCGGTCGAATGATCGGGAGGGATTTGGCTGAAGCGGGGTTGCCCAGTGCGGAGTTGAGTGACTGCTCGGATTCGACCAGCGAACGGCGCGCTATCAATTCCCGTCGAACCTGAGACTGACTGAATGGGTTCACTGCTGTCAATCTGTCGGCGCACATCCGCGGAACCTTTGATAGCTCGTCTTCAACGATGATCCCCCCTTCGACGGTCAATAGAAAGACAATAGTAATTTCACCGCTCCATCCCGCCTAATCGGCGCGAGATCATGGGAAAACTCGGCGATGAAAATTCCCGCCCTGACTGTATCCACTCGTTCGATTTCCCTCGTCGCGGTCCTCCCGACAGAATCGATTAGCACCCGGAAGTCTCGCGCCGCCGCCTCTTCAGATAATGATATTCGCCGTTGAACGTCCCATCGAGACGGAGAGATCCTTCCAGGACTAAGATCACGCGCGCACCAGCCGCTCTGCACGCATGAGTGGATGAGGCGTTACTCCGGGGATACAGTCGGGCTTGATATCCGGCGATAACGCGGCTCTCGTGGGAAGGAGCTTCGAGGGGGAGGCGGGTAGGAAGCATTCGGGCGAGGAAGGCTCGATAAGTGACCGGTTTCTTTTTCTTCGGGCCGTCGGTCGATCGGGCGGCCGGGCGTACTTCGATACTCCTTTGGAAGGCTCCAGCCTCAGATTTCCGGCCGATACCTCTCCATTCTGTCCTGGAAAAGTCGTGGCAGAAACCTTCGAGAGTTACCGATGCGAGAAGCGCGCGGTCGATTTCGCTCGCGCGAACTCGATGCTCGCTCGAGGAGAATTTTTCAACGATTCCTTCACCGATGACGGCTCCCTGAATAGCGAGTGATCAATCCTGCCGTGGTAACGAACGATATCCTTTCGCGTTGTATTTATCCGCACGCGGCTCGCGAAGCTGCTGGTAGTCATCGATGGAGGTGTCGTTCGTTTAATTCGAATTTCGAGTTGGGAGTTGTCTTACGCAAGAATTCTGCAAATATAACAGTCGCGCGACGCAAAGAGTAACCGAATATTCCCCGCTTGCTTCTTCGTATCGCGTTTCTTCCGGGATCATCTCGTGGGAATCTTTCCCGTCGGATTCACGC
Organism: Dinoponera quadriceps; assembly: GCF_001313825.1. Taxonomy (NCBI): domain Eukaryota; kingdom Metazoa; phylum Arthropoda; class Insecta; order Hymenoptera; family Formicidae; genus Dinoponera; species Dinoponera quadriceps. The sequence goes on along the minus strand of NW_014554799.1, from coordinate 1,287,495 downwards.
AAACAACACGGATTCTCCACCGAAGTGACCGTGCGAAGTACGCGACGCGTTTGAATGATAATTTGACAAACATAGATACCACTTCGGCGGCTGAATTAGCCCGGCCTCCATCGATCACGCCGATAATTTAGCGCGATGATGGGATAAAACAGCCCACCGCCGGCGGGAACGTGAGTACAGATCGCGCCCAATAAAATGGGAACGTCAGCGAAGTTTCAGAGGCATCCGTGAGAGGGCTGTAAATTGGGGACGCGGTATAAAGGTAGCCAGGTGCACGAAAGTGTGTGCCAAGTCGAAATGCTCGAGGGGTGGGAACGCTCTTCGGGAGCGCCGACTTCGACGACGCCGACTGCGTCAGGTCGAGCGCGAGGATGGCACCCGTCTTGCGGCCGTGTGGCAATTAGAACTTGCGTGAATTCTATTTCATAAATCGTTCAACCGCGACGCGCGGCTCAATTTCGCCAGGAGTACACCGCGAAATCGAAAACGCGGTGAGTCGCAAACACGCTAGCGTGCGATTATTGTACCCGCGCCTATTTTACACGCGGATTTGCACGATCCCCGCCCTGTGTTCACGCGCGACAGGCTGAGTAGCTTAATAACCGGCTCGTCGGACATCCCTTTTAACGTGCGATTCGCTCGCCGACGCGCTGATTAAAAACGACGTCGGTCCGTGCGGTTTCGCAAGCGTGAACGGCCGAGTGAAACGCGGCTGTGTGTACACGTCGAAGCGCTGTGTCGCGCCCACTGTCAAGCGTTCACGGAAAGCAACGCGCGAATGCACGTGTTCCCGCATGGCCGTTTAATATTTTATCCTTTATATGTTGTTGCTTGATACGTCGTTATACTTTTAGAATTGCTCGTTTTCATTTAGCATTTTTGCCTCTTCCCGCACAGCTACGCACGCCCACGCATAAATAAAAGGTTCCATCACCGTGCTCTCTCCCTCTCTCTGTCTGTCTGTCTGTCTGTCTCTCCTTTTCTCTCTCTCGAATCCGCTGAATAAGCGCGATAGATTTTGTGGATGAACAAATTTTCATCGGAGGAACTCATTTGGTGGGTTATCCCTCTGTGCCGCGGTCGATATATCGATTTAAACGGAAAAGCCGACAATCCGCGAACGAATGCGATTATGTTGGAAATAATGCAGACTGCTCGATGACCAACTCGCCGATTTCCTCTCGCAATAATGCACTCGCAGGGAATCGGAGGAAATTAAAAAAAAAAGAGAAAACAAGAGAAAAAGAGAGAAAAACAAAGACCGGCCGATTGCGAACGCGCAGCGTTCGACACATCGTATACTCTCGCACTCTTTTCTCTCTCTCTCTTTTTCGCGCGCGATGATTACCGGACGGATCGTATTTCTTCGGCAAAACGTCCGGCCGGTAATTTCACAGGCGTGTAAATCATCGGAATTGAAATTGATGAATCATTAGCCGTCCCGACCATCCGCGCGTTTTCGAGCGACGCGGCCGTGAGCGTTTAATCGACGCGGTCGTAAAAATTAATTTTGCACCACGACGAGAATCATTGTTTACGGAGCAGCCGGCAGCGGCGGCTTCCCGCTGGGATTAATATTTGTTTCTATCGTCGCGCGAATATCATAGTTATTTGCCATCCCAATTGGATCGGGTCGAGAGAATATAATGTTACGCGTTAACGATAAATAACAATGTGCGCGCATAGGTCGATATCAAATAACGTCATTATCGTGTAATCATTTAACGGGATCAGTGCGTTCGTTACCGGGATATTAATAATCCCATTATCGTATTCATATTCAACGTAACGATTCGCGTCGTGCTCTTATTGCGCGGGCGTGCTTCCACTCCGAACAAACGAAAATTGAAAAGTAGGCGTTCCTATAACTCGGTTTCATTTTGTTCGGATTATTATTGTTATTATTATGCTCATGAAGTTCGAACTTCCGCGGCATCAGAAGTGGGATAACCCGATGATACCAAAGGGAGGAATGGGATATATTTTAAAAGTTCCTGCTATGAAAGCTCCCTCCTCGGACGGGAGACAACTTTACTTTTTTCCTCTGTAAGCCCCGACGTCTTCCCCGAGTTCTTTTTTATACGCCTGATAAGTTAATCCGGAGGTATTAACCGAGAAGCACTGAAGTTACGAAACGCCAGATTGCGACGTGTAATATTTGGAGGGAAAACAAAGGACGATGTGTCTCGCACGTTTAACAAATTACTCGGATTCGGATTCGTTGTTTTTATTATACGACTGATTCAACAACAACACATTCCTATTTTGTGTGATCTATAAATGAGTCGTGCTCTAAAGAAATTTTCTTCAAGTCGATCGTTTCGAACGTCATGACAAGTCGTGCTCTTGCGAACCCGAATTGTGAAAATAACGCCACGTTGCCGAATACGTTCGCTTCGGTGAAGTAGATGAAAAGCTGTTTTCGTGTCTCGCATAGAAAATAGATCGATACGTCGGTTCCGACGAGAACGTTCAAATCGTTGACATGGACGACGTGGCTGTAGAGTTGTATCTTCGATTCCGCGGGAGCGTATCCTCATCTCGCTGAGTAATATTAATTCACGTATCGCGATAAATGAAATCGCGGTCGGCGCGATACACGTACCGTATCGCGTGCACAATTTTTTTTCTTCGAGCAGAATAAACATTACGAGTTTCGAATGCACGTACAACAGTAATGTTCGACGTTTGCGGCGAAAAATAAATCGCTCCGTGGTCAGTGAGGAAGAAAGAAAAAAATGACGGAGGAAGAGAGAGAAGCTCGCGGCGACACGCGTCGCTGGAAGCGTTAATAGTTTTGCTGCGTATTTTGCAAGTTTTTGTTTATTTCGTGTACCGATTGGGACTGGGAACGAGCGGTCCGAAATTAACGCGGCGAAACCGCGACATGACGATCCAGTATCGAAAAAAAAAAAGAATATCGCTCCATGCACAATTTGCGTCCACGTTAAATAATTTTCTCTTTTTTTCGTCGACCAAGTTTTTTGCTTTCTTTTTTTTGAAACGCGACACCAAACGTGCAAATAAAGCGCGGATCACATTTGTATATTGATGCAGCTATTCGATGCTCGGATATAGCCCGGCGACGACGAGTTCGGTAGATTTCGCGTATAAATGCTATATATATATATACCTCTCTCTTTCTCCCTCTCTCTCCTTTATATACATATCTCCTTATATATATATTCATCCCAGAACCACTGACCTTAATTCTAACGACGGACGCTTTGACGCGGAAGAAAGCACAGGCACTGTATATTCCAGGCACCTCGTAGAAGGCGGAATAAATCGAGTGATATTCGTGCGCGCGTTTCCGCATACATACTTCATCATAGAGACATCGACGATCACGATTATACAATTCTTCGAATATCCGGTCGCATCGCCGTGCGCGTACGACGCCCCGAAAATATCGAGGCGTTTTTTTTCAGATTCGTGTCTTTTTCGTCGGATTCGGAGAGTACCTCTGACAATCACGGAGCCCGATTAAACCCGCCGGTGCCATTTCACGTTCTAACAATCTTCAAGCGTTTCGCGATCGCGAAAAGAGTGAAAAAAGGGACGAGAAAAAGAGAAAAGAGATAGGAGAAATTCACCGAACGAGCGGGCACCTCTGTCACTTCCAATTCCCTTTGCGGGTAGGCGAACTGACTGCGGCACATCGTACCCACCACGTATATAGATCTAAACGGGTAGGACAAACTCGATGCAAACTTGATGACGGAGCCGCTCCTTGCTTGAGAACGTCGTTATGCGAGGATGGCGGAATCATACGGGGTAGCATACGGGTAGCATAATGCAGATTCCGAAGGGCGATTACGGCGAGCAAGTTGCACAAACAAATACGAGACCGCGCGAGTCTTTTGACAGTCATCGGTACGTTAATAATTTTTTAACAAAGAACCGCGCTACGAGAACCGCGGAACACAGTCAGAAGGACGGAGCGAATGGTTTCAATGAAGATTTCAATGAAGAAAACGGTTCGTCGGTTCCAAGAAGAGCTCGTAAATTGAGAGAGAGTACTTATTATTACGCGTCGACCGATTATACTCTAACGACGAGCTCTGTCTATTGCCGAGAGAAAAACTGAAATAGTAGGATTTAAGCAGTAAGGAAATTGACGAACCACGAGTCGATTACTTTAAAATCATAAGGAGTATAGTCGATCGCGACTGCTTAGTTAATGATTGCTTAAGTGCTGAAATTTTTCTGCTTAGTTAATGACTGCTCACTGCTGAAATTTTTCTATGTGATCCCGGCTTATATTTGGAGAATCTTGGAATATTTACGTACGTGATCAGACATATTTTCGTCTACACAATCGCGTTTGAGGAGCGCGATTTGTTATACCGTTGTGATTATCAAGTGTAGATTTTAAGTCGGATAATATAATACTAAAATTAATTTGAAACTTCTTAATCGACTTTGAGGGTAGAAAAGATTTTTATTCGCAGACGCGAATACGCTTTCTATAGACAACGTTTATCATTAAAGAAGTTAACAGTTTCATATTTATGTCATGCTTTACACGTCTTTCCGCTAAACGTTTCCCCGGCGCATTAAGATCGACAATATTTCAAACGTTTTTGTTCTCGAATAGGGAGAGAGAGAGAGAGAAGTCGGGAGAAGAAAAAAAGAGGTAAGTAATCTGCTCTTACAAACAAGTTCCTCGTAATTCTCGGCCGAGTAGCTTCATTTCGACTTTATACAAGCAAAGAGAAGGAACGCGAGTGAAAAAACGGCTGCCTGCATTCGGATTAAAATGAGCGGAAAGATTACACTTTTCAGTGCGACGCAGGTGCGTCCGCATCGCGCATTCGCGCGATGTACCTTTGTATTTTTTTCCGCTGTCTTGGTCACTGGTCTTTAATCTTTCGTGCTTAAACTCCTCCACGGGTTTTACTACGGGTAACAATTTCTCTTCACCGTTGTGAACGAAGTAATTTTATAGATCTCGCTTGGTAGCCGCGCGTATTTCTTTAATAAATCTAGTTACATATTGCCGATATTCTCTCGGTTATGTTCGTGATGGAAGATCAGAACAGTAATAAAGATAAAGCTCAACGGAATCGAGAGAGCACAAATATTACAGAATCCGTCCCATACATTACGCACTCCATCCCGCCTATCGCGCTTTCTATCGGCTTTCACAACACGTATATTCCCGCAGTTCGAATATCGTGTGCTAACTTATGAAGTCGATATATATATATATATATATATATATCGACGTCGATATATATATATATTTCTCTCAAAAACATTCGGCAGATTCGTTTCAGGTGTAAAGTATTATTGCGCGTTGGTCGACGTTCGTAAATAAATCGCGGATATGAGAGAAACGCCTGGCAGCTTCCCCTTTCGTTCTTTCTAGACTCTAGATGTGAAAAATCGGTTTATCGCCACCCCGACATCCGAATTAACTTCCGGTCGCCTGGCGGAAACTATTTTATATTTGCAGAATTCGTTTTCCCCGACGAGCCGTTCATACTACCGTCAACGTTTCAAAAGTTTTTCGGAAACAAACTTTGCCTACCCTCCCCATTCCACCCCGTCCACTCCCTCCTCCCGTTCCTTTTGCATCCCATTCTCCCCATCAGCCGTCTCTCGTTTGCGCGGGGAACGCGATCGAGGTACTAAATTTTCATTCGAATTTTTATTCGGCCAACTTCGGCACTAACCTACACCATTGCGCGCCGTTGGTGGAATTGTTCGTAAACACCGTCCGGCCATATTTCGGCGAACGCAAATCGCGATAATCACGATAAATCTCACGCGAATTCGCACGAAACCGCGCGAGAAGTTTCGACTGGGCGGAGGTGCAAAATGTACAGTTCAATTGGACAATATTAGCGAAATTTATAACGCGTTAAAAGTCGTATGAATGGTTTGCGACGCGTTTAACAGAGAATTGATGAGTGAGATGGATTAATTTGTTCGATTATTACCAAATATAAATACTTTATGAATTATTGAAAGTAATTTCCACCTCGAAACCGCTGAAAAGTTTGTCAAGAATTTTCTAAACAAATTTCCGAAACTACAGAATCTCGTCTCTAATATGTTGTACGTATGTCGGTTAATTATCGGAGAGATAAACCATGAGAGCGTTCTCAGCTCTTCGGAAATGGAGAAAAACTGCGGAAGAGGTTGTAGCCGTGATGGCCCGGCGAAGTTTGCGACAAAATAAGCTAATTGTCAAGATTCCTGGACCGATGTGGTCGTTACGCAAGCGACTGCGATTATTAACAAACTTTGTAATCCGAAACGAAATCCCAACGCTATGTAGCTGGCGAGTGCGCTGGCTCCGCCGGCGCAATATTAATTATTCTATTATTAATTAGAAAGTTTATGCAGTCAGGCTTGAATGGTGACCCCCGCCGGTATTAGTTCGCCTCTGTGGAATTAAATGAAACGACCGACTATGCGGAAAGAAAAGCACAGTGGTAATTCTATCGTAATCGTTAAAGAACGAAAACTGTTCCTTTGTGTGATTTATCGTGGATCCCCCCCCCCCCCAAAAAAAAAGCGAGAGAAGGGGACATAGAGACAGAGAGAGAGAGAGAGAAAGAGAGAGAGGAGAAGAAAGAAAATTTTTCGCTAATCTTTGCGCCAGCCGATCTGCGCGATCCTGACGAGTTTCTCCACTTTACGGGCATTTTCAGCGCGACAAGACGCGCGCACGCGAGCGATGCAACGTTTATTTTCCGCCTAGTTTAATCGAAATGCCCGGGGGAGGGGGGTGACGGCATTGATTAGTTCCGGTGCTGTAGGCATGGCCTCATTGAAAATGAGGAAAGGCTTCAGGGAGTTATACGTCCGAAGTTTGTTTGCAGAACCAGGCAGCGGATAACGAAATTTGCAGGGATCCCCCGCGAGGTTCTTGCTTCGTTACGTCTGTTGCTCGCACAGTAAGCACGACTTTATAACTCGCAGCGAAACGAACTTCATGTTCGCGCGTTACAGCACGCGGCCGAACTTCCATATCGCTCGCTCGCGCGCATAATATAACGTCGTTATCAACGTTGGAATTTAACGAAGAATCGCGCGCCCAGAACATTGTGTTAAGACCGCGACTCATCGTCGCCCTGCGCAAATGCGATCGAAAGAATCGAACGCGTCGCGCGCGCGCGCGCCTCGCGAAATACGCGCTCCAACGATCCGTTTGTGATTTAGCGCGACAGAAGTCCGGGGGAGGGATAAAAACGGGGAGGGTCCGGCAACTTGGAGTTGAAGGGGACACTCGATCCAGCCGGCAAATATTTATCGAAGCGCACGGAACTGCGCGCAGGAGCCGAGTTAATTAAGTCCCGTTTGTGCGCGCTCGTGGATGTTTCCTCGTGCGTTGCGACGCGAAGATGCATTCAGACTCGGCGTCGCGATTATGCCCCTTGTCGGTGCTCGCACGTGCGAATTTCTGACCTGCAACACCCGCGAGCAGGCACATGTACACATACGCCGTTCCATTGTGTCGCAGTGCGCGTCCACCTTTGCATTGAATTAGGGCGTGTATCTCGTCGGAAATTGCGTCCGCGTCCGGACCGATCTGGTCTCTCGACGGGAAACATTGTGTTCCTGGGCCATAAGGTGCGCTTCTCAGATCGCGTTATTATATATACTACATATATTACATATACGTGTGCATGTAACATTGTATAGAAAGAGAGAGAGAGAGAGAGAGAGAGAGCTGGAGGAAAAAAAACAGGGAAGATACAAATCTACGGGCTCGAAATCGGGTTTTTCCCCAAACCCGTCACGTACTCGATGAAATCTGAATTGCATTACATCAGCTACGCTCTGAGCAGTCCGAGCTCTCGCGATCTGTCATCTCACGTATCCTCCGGACGCGCCATCTGGCCACCTCCGTGTCCAATTCGCATGACATATCATGTTTTATTTACTTGACGTTTTTACGTAGAACTTCGAATGCGCGCGTTCGCGAAATCAAACGCGGGAGCAACTTCCGTGTCGTCGTGACGTGTTTAACCTCTCGGCTTTACGGCCCGTACACGAAACTGTTCCAGAAATTCGCGCGTGTTACTCTACAGGCACTAATGGCGAAACTAGGTGCGACGGTTGTTTAAATGCCGCGACGTGTATTTCCGTTCCGCGAGCAATTGGAGGTTTGAAGGCTCCGGGCTTGCGACGCCTTCAAGCATCGACGCTTTCGAGGACGCAATAATCCGGCTTCATTCGTCGGAGAATTTCGAATATATATTAATTCGACGCGATACGAAGAGACTGCACCGAGATGTCGGAGATGAAAAAGTTGCTACGGTACGTGTGTGACGTCTCAAGAAATTCCAGTCGAGAAAGGTCGTTTCTAAATTCGTCAAATGATTCGTAAACGTCCGTGGAGCAGACGCGCGCGCGACTCCTGCTGCACCTCGTGCATGTAGTATCCATCTATCTCGCTGCAAATGGGACCTTCAAGATGTAAAGTGGCGTGTATATTTATACGACTCGGTGGAAGAATACTTTACGCGAGAATTTCCGCGTCGATTCTCACATAACGTTTGTCGGCGTCGTTCGACTCTCTCTCTCTCTTTCTCTCTCTCCCTCTCTCCTATCTATCTCTTTCTCTTTCTCCCTCGCAGTTTCCGCGAAATTAAGCAACTCGCTGTCGCATACTCGATTACATTTTTCGCCCGGGAAAGTGCCAGCAAAAAGAATGTCTGCAGTAGCGAGAAAACGGAACTGGAGGGATGCGCGCGGATGGCAGGGTGCCATCGCGAAGGAAGTTCGGCCGCCTCATTGACGTCGACTCGGTTTTCCCCGGGGGTTCTGGTCCTTAAAGTGCTCCCAGTTGGCTTCCCTCGCGCAGATTGGCAGTAGGAAAAAGTCGAACCTACCGCCCGACCAGACCTCACCTCGTTATAAAATTCCCCGGTACCGTGCCCCGGGGACCAACTAGATCTCCTCCCCTTTCGACGCTTCTCGTCCTTACCCGCGATCTCTCTCTCTTTCTCTTTCTTTCTCTCGCTCTCTCTCTCTCTCTTTCTCTCTCGTTCATCTCCCGTTTGCTCGTATGTTGACAGATCCGAGAGAGAAAGAGGAAGATCCGACGATCTCCGTCCGCGTGGGTTCGCCGGATGCTTTTCATTGGCCTTCGATCCCCGTCGAGGATCGAGCGGAGGGTCGCTCGGGGAAGAAGACCCCCGGCAAAGCCCGAGCGAATGATGATCGGGCGAGAATTTTATTCGCCCGCCAATTCACGATCGCCCGACGTCGTCCGATGTCGACACAGTATCTCATCCGCGCCGATGTTATGAGAAATCTTTATCGGCTGTCGTAACATAGTAATCCTTAATCGAACGCCGGCTCTCTCTTCTCACCTTTCGAACGGACGGTGCGCGGGCATGCACGCGATACGTTTCGCGCGATTTCATCGGGGATTAAAAATGAAAGGAAATCCCGTGTGATTAGCGAATACGTATTAATATCGCATAGGGAAAGAGGAGCGATCGTAATGATCTAATTAAGCGCGCATTGATAACGCGGTAATTAATATGATACGTAGTCTCATTAAATCACTCCGCACCAACGATCTCTTATATTTCGTATCATAAATGTAAATGTCGAATCAATTTCAATTAAAACCTTTCTCTCTCTCGCTTTCCGCGCGCGGGTTCGGCCGGATTTATTACAGTCCATTATTCGACACCGGCGGAATCGCTGCCGCGATTAATACGCGATTACATCGCGCGCCGTATCACCGCGATTCATTCGCTCGGCCTTTCTCGAGCGCTCGATAAGACGCTTCCTCTCCCCACTCTCCTTTTTTCCCATCACCCTTCTCCCTCTTCTCTCTCTCTCTAGACAGAACGGACGTTGTTATTGATTCACTTTCTCTCACTCATGCTGTAAACGGAGATATCGAGAGAGAGAGAGAGGCGTCTTTGAGCCGCGTGACACGCTCGTCCGGTTCGGCGAGAATCAATTCAAAGCGAGCAGTGGACAGTGACCGATAACTATTTCCGGTCTCTTTGGAAGATCTCTTCCTCGTTAGCCATTTCTGCCCCTTTGCCAAACAGTTCGTTAAGCAGTCCCGCTTTGACACTCGTTCGGCCGTCGACGTCTCTGAATTTTTGGCAGGATCGCAAACGAGGCGGTTGCAAGTACACGCAGAATGCCGCACGGTGCTCGGGCGGATCGTGAGGAGAATTCTTCAAGACGAGTCGCGCGATGAGGACACCTAACGAGCAAGATGTAACAATGCGCTGTACGCAGAATTCGCGAATCCGAGCCGGATAAGTCCTCGCGATCACTACTGCGAGGTACCACTCGTGGGTGGCTCGTTCCCCTTTTTCCTTTCCCCGACGACGCGGCTAATGGCTTCGAAGATCGCGATATTCGACATGCAACAGCGGTGCTTCGTGTCGTTTTATCGAGTTATGATGATGAGCGCGCGTTTGCTTCGATAAGCGGCAGTCGGTCGATTATAGCGCGATGAAACATTCATCGATTACGCGACGATGAAACATTCATAATCGCTAATTGCCGCGCGATCGAATCGCAGAAATGTTAATAACACATCTGTCACGAGACGCTCGTATTTTAAACGCGAATCGACGCACGCTCGAAACACGCCGAATGTTTATCAATTACTTAACGTCGCGCGAGTGCCCCGTATGAATTTTTCACTCGGCGCTAAAGAGGCGGGATCGAAATTTCATCGAGAAACAATTTGCGCGTGACGTGTTCCGTGTAACTTTCGACGGAGTTACCCGGGAAATTGCAGGAGTTAAAAAGTCGGTTTGCATTCCGAACTCTCCCTCTCCTTCCTTCTCCCCCCTCTCTCTCTCTCTCTCGGACGCGCGCGCGAGAGAGAGTGCGGGCGGCTTCATTAAATTGATAATGGATCGCATTCCGCGCGAGTGGAACACAATAGACGTCCGGACGCTAAACGACATGGCATTAAAACTTGGCGGGCGACATCATGGGCTGTTCACACGCATCGCGTCCTTCTCGCGCGAAATATCGCGACGCGTGTTTGTTACGATGCGTTAGAGCGCGACGCACAGAACGTTATACGGCAAAATATCGCGCGCGAGGCATTTTACGATGTCTCTCGCAGTCCGGCCGAAGTTTCGACGGATCTTGCGGTCGACATTACAATGTCATCACAACATACCGCTCGGAACATCGAAATCTTTCTGCTCGTATTACCGTGCGTGTATATGCATAAAGTGAAATTAATCACTCACAAACGCCAAATATCGCGTATATTGCATTACTATAATTAATTATGCAACTATGGAGATAGCCATAGTAATTGAATGACGGTAATAATCAGTACACAGTATCGGTTCCACCATTCGCTGTAATAACACGCGTGCAAATCGAGCGGCCCGCGCGGGTCGCGTCGCGAGTTGCAACGGTAATGGCGGCGAATTTAAAAGGCAAGCTCGCCCGCGTGATTTAATATCGGCAGGCCGAGCTTACGATTCGACGTCGCCTTTATTAAGCCCGATAATAGCACACGTTCCGTGCGAGCGGTGCACAATGCACCGCCGGTCGGTGCAGTAAATGCGCGGGCGCATTAAAACCCGGCGGAAACTAGCCGAAAGAAAGTTCCGTCGTTGGGAGGAAATCGAGCGGGGGTTCACTTTGTCGCGAGTCGCGGAAGTTCGGCCGATATTTCACCGTCCCCTTGATAATTCGAAACTCTTTATCCCAAAGTGTAACCGGCGAGAAGACGGGCGTCGGGCGGGGATTCAATATTGAATGGTAAACAGAGAGAGGCGGCCGACAATCGATATCGCGCTGGATATCGGATATTTTATTTTCATCCCGATTTCCATCAGTGTCGCGCAATAATCGACTGTCATCACATTCGCAATGCTTTTTGTATAAATTGTTCAGAGCGGAATTCGTTACGATTGTTTCACGTACGTCGCAGACTTTTTCAGGGAAAACAGATTAATGGGCAGAAACGAGAGTACCGATGTGCCAGTAAGCGTCCTTGAATCCTCTCCTTTTTCTCGAAGTGCTTTTCTCTTCACCTGACTTATTTCGGGTCTCGTCGAGACGCCGCTTCTACGTACAATAACCTTTTCTAATTTACCTCAATAGCAAAGACGCTCGAGTGCGACGAGTCATGACTCGAACGTTATTACTCGAGCGTTAGAAACGTGTGTTGCTTCCGAGCCCCCGAGTTCCAATTGTTTGGAAAAATAGAGCCGACGTCGTCGTGAACCGTCACGTCGGGTGCGCGGCGACGCAACCACCACGCGCGGGGTTGGCGGGTGCAGTGGTAAACAATCGATCGAGCCCGGCAAGCGACCGATCGCAATATACGGACGAAGCTCGTATAAGCGCGGAGAAGAGGGCGGCTCGTCCTATAAAGTTTCATTTCCAGGAATTCAATAATCGCTTACATCGCAATAACTCGCGATCCCGTTCGATCTCGCGCTACCTCGTCGTCGTTTCGCGGTGGCTCGCGAGTCCTCGTCGAATCACGATCGGGATCCCAGGATCATAAGGGGGACGCAATGCCAGAAACAAATAATCATAATACCCGCTTCGGGGATCGCATTCGAGGCATTTCGCATCGCCGGGAACGAATTCGAAGAGAAACGCGATATCGGGAAACGGCGGCTCGACGTCGCGGAGCATCGCGGAGGACTACGGGCGCGACTGATACACGAGATTGTTATTCGCGTCGGGACGATAACGGTGGCCTCGCTCGAGAAAATTGAATCCTCCCTGTTTCCCCGCCGAGAGACGAGAGACGAGCATTAAAATTCGTCAAAGCGCGTCTCCACCCTCGCGAGATCCTCCTCTCGCTTTTCGTTATTTTCGATACACGCAGCCACGGAGGCTGCGATAACGTAAGATAATGGCTCGCTGTACAGCATGCAATTTGCATAATGCATGACGAGTGGGAGGACCGTCGCGTGCAGGTGCACGAGCACAGGCGATCGGTGGCACGTTCGTGCGAGACAACTGCGAAGGGAAGCTGCGGGGGGGGGGGTAAGTAGGAGGGTGAATGCAAGAGGCGACCGTTCTCGTCTTGCCAGGGTATTGCAACGGATCGACTCCACGGAACGTAAATTGATATCTATCTCGTCTGAGGAGGAGGTTAATTAACCGGGAATCAAACGTCGGGTCCTTATTTCCGCCGGCGTTGTGACTAAAGCGAGCGCCGAAGTGGATTTCCGGCCGGGTTCTAATTGTGAGGAAAAGGACAAAAGGACGGATCAGTAATAATGGGCGGCTTCGATCCCGGGGAACTGGAGTGCCGTCGAGCTCGAGCCGCTGTCGCAAGGAATACCGCGCTAAGGCGGTCACGGGAACGAATATCACGATCGTTAAGTAATTAACAACGTAATTAGAGTATTATACGGAAGGCTCGATCATTCGCGCTCGGGCGAGTTTGAAAGAAAGAAAATTTCTCCGGGAACGGAACACCTGTCCGCTCGCCCGTCCGTCCGTCCGGGCATCCATCTTCCGCGCGGCGGAAAACTTTAAGTGCGCTGAATGGCGCGCCATCGAGTATTTCCGCTTGGAAGATTTAACGTCCGCAGTTGCATAAGTTGATTGTACGAAATTAAGAAGCTCGATGTTCGATTAAACGCCTCCAATCGTCAGGCCGAGCACGTCCTCGGTAGATTTCTCGCGTTCGTACCGAATTACAGAGAGATTACTCGCCCGGTATTTTGTTTTCTCATACCTTACGTTCATTTTTAATATTTATGGAGTATTATCGCGGCTTACGCGCGGCTGCGATATATTTACGGGCCGCGTTCGACCGTGCGCTAGTTAAATTTCCCGGAAAAACACTCTTAGCGTTGCCGGGTGTTGTACGTAGTCGGGAGCGCAACCGGAGGCTTGCGAATGTATAAGACGACAAGTAAGATTTGCGAGCGCAAACAACGTCGTCGCCCCGTGTATACACACGGCGACAAGCAGTTTGGCCTCTAAATCAAGCGGACAATTACTTTCGTCTCGGACAACCTCGTTCGCAAGATAAATTTCGCTTGCTCTGATCGAGCGATATACCAAGTCCGATTTCGGCGTGAATGATTAAGAGAGCGACGGCCGGTATCTCCGTCACAGCGACGATTCCCGAGGAGAAATTAATCGAGGCGTGTCCCAAGTCTGTAATGGCCTTTAGGCATGCCCCAAAATAAATACTAATCTGCCTTCGTTGGGCCTAGATATGATCTAGAAAGACGAATCCTAAAGATCGCGAATTTCAAGTTTTTTTTTTTAAGAAGCCAGAAGAAACCGAGCAAGTAATTCGATTGCGCTAACTTAATCGAATTTTCAGCTTGGTCCATAATGTGCTCTTTGCGTCTTGTTTCTTGCCATCTTTCTTCTATGAGAACTTCTATCTACTTATAGAAAAGAGAAAGAGCACATTGTAGATCAGGCTGAAGTTGGTTCTCCCCATAATATATTTGATTGACGCAAGTGAGAGATTTTCTATCGTCGACCATAACAAATATTTCGATGGCAGTTACGAAAGTAAATTTTTCAATATGAGTGGAATTTCATAAATGGGCCCTGAATAAGCACTGATGTGGCCCTTAACAAGGCATGTAACTCATAGGACCCAGTCAGAGCCTGGTTAGATAGATTTACAAAACTAGCCCTGAATCGTTGAAACGAGCGTTACATTTCTACGTAGGATCTAGACAGAAATTAGGGAAAATTGTGTAGGGCTTTCCTAGCGACCGTTTTATATTTTCACCCGGGTTATCACCGGGACGCGCCGAGATTCGGAACAAACGTGCATCGTTACGGCGATTTTCACGGTTAATTCGTAAGTTCACCGGGTCGGCGAGCCTTTTTCCACGTCGTCTCGTAACTCGTGGCGGGTGAATGAAACAGAGCGAATCCCTCGAGGATGTTCGTACGAGAATATTCGCACGGAATCGATAAGAGTTTTCAGCACGAGAGACGAGCAACAGCGGCGGCGACCAGCGGCAGCAATAGCAGCAGCCTGGCTGCGATTTCGCCGGGCATTATCAGTAATTCGCACATTCGCTCCGGGTCGTGAAATCGCGTTCAGCTTTTGAAGCCCAGCCGCGCTCTCTAGTCACCGACGGCGAAACCGCCGCAATTCGTTCGACTAATTTTCCGCCGAAATTAATCATGAAGCGCGGCGCTTGACATCGGTAAGCAAATAATGTCGGCGGTTAATACCATAGTTCGGTATCTTTCGATCTTGATGTCACAATGTCACAACGACATTCTCCTCGCTTCGTCAACGGCGTCGGATTTATCGCGTTTGACCCCGCGCACTGTTTGATCGAAGAATTGAACCGTCGGAGACGCGCATCCCCCGCCGTGGTATCGTTTATTTCACCGGGGATGAACATTTCCTGCAAACTCGCGGAGATCCCATTTATCATGTGTCTTTCTTCGATCTCGTTACACCGACGATTCGTAATTCTTTCCTGATCGAAGCCCCGCGCGTATAAATTTTCCAGTTATATTAATCATACGATACATCCCTGTCGACACGTTTCCGCGCACCGCCTTCGGATTTACATTTTTCCGTCATTAATCCAACGTCATTTAACGCGGCGTCATCGTTTCATACACATACGCATACGTACGTGCATGAACAAAGCGCCGCGCGATTCACGCTAAGTTTAATGCAACCCAGAGAACATGTCCGCTTCGTTTTGGGCAACCCGCCCTAATCACGTGACCTAACGGAGTAATGGGGTAATAGATGCAATTTGGGAACTTCCTGCTTGACGAAATGAGATCTAGGACGACGGAAGGTAAATGAGAAAGTCGTCGGCTAGTTAATCTTCCGTACGGCGGGCCGGCTCGGAGACGCCTCTAATCCTATCAAGACTTTAAAACCGTTAACGACAAGACGGCCGTATAACATCCGACTGCAGGAAAGCAGACTGGATGAATAAAATGTGGCCGAGGAAGGAAACGACAAAAATAACCGCGGACCGTTTAATAAAAGTTGAGAGATCGCTTGTCGTCATTACGTCATTCTGCGGGCGTACAAACTTCTTTACAATTACGCTCCGATCGTCACATCTTCTGTGCGAATTTCAAAGCGCCCAAACATTTCGACCTTAATCGATATCTCGAAGCCAACTGCACGAAGAGAGCCATTTTCCTTTATCGGAAAGGATGAATTGCGTAAACGATACTCTTTAACCGGTCATCCGCTAAGTGCATCCACTCTGTATCGCTGCTTCAATTTAAACGAGTATCCGCGTTTCGTTGCTTCCTTCCATTCTTCTTTTTCTTTATTGGTCCGCGGGAAACGCCCGTCGAATAATTACTAAAACCCGGAAGGATAAGGCTTTTCGATCTGGGCGGCGGGAGGGAGAGGGGAGGAACAGAAAGAGATTGCGAACTCGTTTATCTCCGCGGAAAATTCAACATCCGATCTCCCGCCGACCGACTAAGGTCGCGTCCTCCGTAGTTGTTCCGATCCTCGTTTTCTCCCGTTTACGCGTTATTCCGCGCGCCAGGAACGCCATATAAAGGCTACGTGTTAGGTCTGTTAGAAATCTCCCAGCTGTCGTAAAACGATAATTACGGCGATCCCTTTTCGCGACGGGGAAACGACGATGACCGCGGCGAATCACCTGATTCCACGATATCGCGTCTGGGCAAATGGTGCGACGTTGCGGAAAATAACCACCGTCTGGACCGCCTCGGGTCTTCTGGGATAGCGTTTGTATCTGAGGCGAAATTTTAGTTCCACATTAATCTTGCGAGTTTCGTCGAACCTGAGGAGCTAATGGAAAATCTTGAGATATAAATTATTGTCCCCTACTCTAATGCCACGAAGGAGCCATTCAACAATTATATTACACCACGAGAGGAAAGGGGGGGGGAGGGATTACAGGGTTCGTCCGGAAAGTAATGTCAGTGATTTTTTTTTTACGCGACTGACCGTCAGAGCACGCTTGGATCGGTTGGGAATGATAGAAGGGGAAGTCAACTAACGAATGTTGAGTCACTCAGTCTTCTCCCGCCAGCCGCTTAGTAAGGACATGTGTTTCCGTGGAAATCGTTTTGTGACCTCGTGCAAGTAAAAATGCGGCGCTCGGCCCACAGCTCCTTCCACGTCACCAACTACCTGTCCAAAGCAGGGGTGCCAACGATTCCCCAGCCTCCGTACAGTCCGGACGTCACTCCACCCGACTTCTTTCTGTTCCCACGCCTGAAAGGACCCATGAAAAGAAAGCATTTCGAGACCATTGAGGGGATCCAAGCAGCTTGCACCGCGGTTTTAAAGGACATTCCGGAGGAGGCCTGCCGTGGCGCAAAGGATGCCTGAAAAACTCGCTGAAGCTGATACGTTAACGCAGGAGGAGCCTATTTTGAAGAATTTTGATGTGTTGTAACGAAAAGTTCGATAAATTTTTTTTAATCGACTCAATGACATTACTTTCCGGACAAACCTTGTAGCTTTCGTGACAGCCTCTGTGAGGGTAGGAAAGGAGGGAATAATTAGATGACATAATTTGTATGTATGTACGTGGCTATCCATTTTGTTTGAATTTGTGACACATTTGGTTACATTTGATGAAAATTTTTACGTTTTAACATAGTTTGTGGTGTTAATATTAGTCAAAATGTTAATTTTTAGATATTTATTCTGTTAATAACATAACTTTTACAGATCAGAATTATAAAGTATCAAATCTAGTTGCGTAATCTGTTAGAATAACGTTTCCGCACGTGCGACTTGTACACACGGAGAAATACAGAAGCATCGGCGGAGTTTGTTTGAAATTTCACGGTGAGGCACTTTTGCGCGACCGCGTCGATCTAATTTACACGCGGCAAACATCGGCGATGGCGCACGCAAACATATTGATATTTAAACGTAGACAAAGAGCGCTTATGATATTCGATTGTGCTTCGAGGCGCGTTTGATTTACTTGAAAAACACACTTGTTGTACGCGCCACGTAACGTGTGTCGACACAATCGCATCGGTAAACAGATCTTTCAGAGCGCAAACTTGACGCGCCCATACGTGCGCACGAAACCGCACACGCGACGTTCGAGAATCCGCGTTTATATTTTTTCTCCGAGGAGTCCCAGAGAGGACGTCCGTAAGTCGACTTTCGCCGCCGAAGCGCTTTCAATCAACGCGGCAGAATACCGCTTTGTTATCTCGAAGCATTCGACGCGACCGGTCGCAGACTCCCCGGCGTTTCCAGGCCGGCAAGTTTGATGCGCGCGACTTGTTTACACTGCACGTGATTTATTCCCACCGCCCGGTCTGCGCGTGATATATATTTATCGTCAAAACAGCGCGACAATTTGGAATATGTATTCAGCCGGGGCGGCTCGTCTCGTCGATCCTATTTAGCGCGCGTCGCGACCGGCGCGAAGAATGTGCGTTACATAATTTGCGTAACATAATTAATACGAGCGCGCACGGGGCCGACCTCGGTCCCTCCCACCTCATTTTCCGCGACGCTGATTTATCGTTCTCGATAATGCGATTGTTCGAGCCGGCTTAAATAAACGCTTCCGCAAGGAACGGTCGCGTGCGCAAATATATTCGATCCGACGCTGTCGTCGTAATCGTCGCGTCGCTCGTCTGTGGGGAAAACTGCGAGATCCGAAGGTTCGATTATCCCGCTTGATATAGCTCACCCCTAATCCGATAATGAGAAACTGATAATAGATCCGGGACGAATGCATTTTACCAGACAGCGGGGAAACTTCAACCCCCGGTTTCTCCGCCTTCCCCGTCCGAATCCTCTTATTCCTTCGGTTTTTATCGAAACGCTCCTCTCGCTCCGCCTTTCTTTCTCGTCGGATTCAAGTACGTTCATTATTTCCCCGTCCTTGTCCCTCCCACCCTTTATTTCGCGGGAGCAATCGCGCCGGGATTGTTTCTCCATCGAAATTCCAGCTGTCGCGGATTCGATTAACTCCTTAACCGTGGACACGGTGCCGGCGACGTTATTTATTTTTCGATCCCGCGTCGCGCGTGATTGCGCTATTGTCGCGCAAACACTCGGCCGCTTGCTTAGGAATATCGGCGCCGGCCGCGCGAATTATTGCTTCCTCGCGCAACGAGGGCGTTGCATCGCGCTTCGTGCGCTAATCGAATTTCCGGCCGAGACTCGATCGCGTAATTTTCTCCCGGGGACGTGACGGTGCTCGCGCGATTTCGCCGAAATCGCGATAAAGTGCTGTTTATACAAGGGAAACAAGGGGGATTTGATTGAATGATATCCGCGTGAAATTCAAAACGATGTAAAGTGAAAAGCAAAAACATCACACCGCCGACAATTACGACCTCTGAAATTCGTATGGAATACGTTAAATATCGTTCGCGTGTTGTACGCGCGCGGCCGCAACGGAGAAGCGCGTTCGGCTCGCTCGCATAAAATATACAATGCGCATAAAATCGCGGATACGCCGAGCGTTTAAACCGCGAACAAATGCGCGCGGCTACTTTTTGCGCGCATCATCGCGCGCGCCGGGCTTTACGGGGCTCGACGCGTCGTTCGTTCTTCACCCTTTTTTCCGCCCCTTTTTTTTCTTTTCATGAGAATTGCTTTTCAAATTCGCGGCAAAGCCCATCCTGCATAACGGCGCCGAGCGATCACGACGGGAGGGGGAGGGGGGAGGGGGAGGTTCGATAAAAAGCGACGAGAGGAAGAAGAGATAAAAGTGTGCTTGCAACGTCGCCGCAAATCTTTCGCGGGGAGCTTACGCCGGACCCTTTCAACGGCTCGTAAATGAAAGGGGCGTGCTCGTAAAAATTTTTATGACCATCGCGTAATGACGTCACCGCGGCCTTTCCTTCTCGAGGTATTTGTACCGCGACGATCCCGACGATGGAGTCCCGTGAAGCGGCTTACCAGACGTTCGCATCGTCATATAGCGCCGATTTACGGCGGCCGATTCTTCATCAAACGACGGGGCAAATTCGCGCCCGGCCGCTATATCAGCGTCGCGGGACGTCGACTTTGAAGCGTAATCGGATGGTAATCGAGGTAACGTGAATTTACGACTTTTGCGTTTTAACAGCGACGCGGGCAATAACTGATAATGGCCTACCCGGGGGTAAAGGTTAATATATGAGTTGAACTTTTACGACTCCGTAACGACCCCGATGTCGGCGGGGTCGTTACTCGTATATGTATGGTACATCGCAAGCGCATAGCCGTAAAATTCATTAGAAGCCCTTCGCGAGTCGACGCATCGCGAAAGTGACTGCCGACGTTGCGACAATCGTGACCGCCGCATCCGTCGANGGGGGGGGGGGGGGGGGAAAGCCGAGTCGAAATTTTCAATGCTATTTTCACGCTACCGATGCTTCTCGACTTCTCTTTCTCTCCCTTGAAATTCGACAGATTTCATTTCAACGTCACAATCGGACAATTTATTTTCACGCCGTTCACGGCTCGCGTCGAACAGCGAGAACAACAAAATTTCCGACATCATCGGAGAATAAAAGCAGAAATACATTATTCGAATCACGAAATATTGAATCTATTTTCGGCACTTAGCTGCCACTGTGTTGCAGAAGTAAAGGTTTAACGCGAGGCTTGAAATTCCGATTCAGATGCGCACCCTAGCAAATATGCGTTTAGTCTGTTTCGGAAGTTAGTAGCTGGCCGGTGCAGTCCGGGTGAAATTTTCCAGTTTGTCACTAGTTCCGTTGCCGATTGATTATTCACTACGCGCCGATTCGCGGGAGAGTGGACGCTCGCTAACGGCGGAAATCGCGCCGCTAGACGTCAGGTCGGTCAAACAACGCGCAACAAGGCTCGTTTGGCTGCTTAGCGTTGCATGAATCAACCAGCTGCGACTGCAGCTGCAACGAGCGCGCTCGCGTCGGTTGGTTATTAGTTAGCGCGGTCGAATAGAGCCATTCGACCTCGAAATTGCCGCGTTCGCGAAATTGCAGCCGCATCGACATGTCGATATTAAGGCTATACGTCGGCTCGGGGAGCCGGCTGCAAGCGGGATTGATGACAGATGTCGCGCACCGAGACCGGCCGCATAAACGATCGGCCGCGCGCGATAATATTCGCCGGCACCCCGGCCCGGCACTCTGTCGCGTGTTCCGGGCTACGGTAAACTGTCGGGATGAATGGATCGCTATCCCCGTGTCCTCGTCGGCCTTTTAAAACTCCATTGGCAATATTTCGGCCTCCGTGTCGCGCGTCTTGCCAAAACAAATGTTTATTCCCGCCGGAAAAGCTGCCGAACTTTCGTCGCCATTTTCCCGGCACAGCATCTGTCTCTCTCTCTCTCTCTCTCTCTCTATCGTAACGGGACAGCGCACAGAGAAATAACTGCGCGAAGCTTTCGGACATTCTCTCTTGCCGAGAAAAAGGAGAGAGCGGAACGTCCGAAACGGTGGAGCTGCGCGCTTTGCCGGCAGCGTTGATACATATATATGTATATGTATTTCGACTCGACAAATATGAAGAAAAACCAGCGCGAATTGCAGATCGAACCGTCGAAGTGCTCGCCGCGAAGATACGCGAAGGCGAGAGGCCGTTGGCCTCTCTTCCCGCGGTATTTTCATAGAAGCCGCGCTATTGGATTTTTCAACCCCCCGCGCGCGCCGACGGAAAAAAGGGAACAACGCGAGCCACGTGGAATCGGCAAAAAGGCGAATCCGCAGAAGCGAGACTTCAGTAACGGGTCGCGGCTCAAAGGGCGGCGTGTTTGCGCACGGGGCTGGATTCTGCGCCTCGGCTTCTCCGCCACGAAGGAAAACGCTCTGCCCTCCCTCCCGCATCCTCCCTCTCGACCATCCTCGTCGAGCGCGCCCGTCCTTCGCCGCGATCGCATGATTAAAAAAGATGTCCGGCCGCGCTATAGATTCCATCCAATCAACATCCGCGAATCTCTTTACCGCGGCTCCTCGTTCCCCGGAGATGCGCGCACGCGGTTCGCTTCATCGCAACGATGTCTGTCGATTTCCATTTTTGCTTCCCTCCCTACCATGCTTCCCGCGATGCGCCTTTCTCTCTCTCTCTCTCTCTCTCTCTCTTTATATATATATATGTGTGTATATATGTATATATATCTTTCTCCGCCTTTCAGGAAAAGTTTAATTTTCCGTCTACGGCGCGCGAGCGCGGCGCTTTTGTAACTCAAAGCATTTGCATCTTCTCGCGCGCCTTTTATGCGAGCGTGTAACAACGTGAGAGGTGTAACGGGCGATCCAATTTCGCGCGAGACACGACCGGGGAAAAAGCGCGTGCAGTAATAACGGATATTATCTCGGAAGGAGTAATTAACGGTATTGATGGTGAAACCCGGTAAGCAGCGGAGAGGAGAAGACGAGAGAGATGCGCACAGGTTATACGGTCGAAGTACAAAGTACCGCGATCGTGTAGGTAACGTCACCTTTGTCGCACGAACACATAGGGAAACTCGGGGTAAGACGGGATCGCGGGGTAAGAAAGGCGTAAAAACGCCGTATAAAAATATCTGTGTAACCACAGACTTGGACTTGCACGTATAAGAGAGCGAGGCGAGTCAACGTGCTTGTCCGTGACGAACAATAGCAGGGGCCGCGCATGTCGCAAGTTCGAACGAGTTTGCGAAAACCAATAAATCTGATGTAATTTTGAGAAACGTTGGATGTCAGATTACCTGTGTTCGTCGTGGTACGATGTAAAAGAAATAAAGAAATATTATATGTAATTATATGTAATATATTGTATCTTAGTAGATTGGTCTTTTGTGTCAATTCAATTCCGTTATTCTACAAAACATGCGCTATTTCATATCTATTACTCGGGACAAGATGGAAATGTGTTCCTATATTATCTTAGTAATGCTCTTTACTACTAAATATTACTGCCATATTTTTAAGTAACTTGTGTCGCTCCGCTAGTTATTTGGTGTATATATTGTGCAGGCCTGTGCTCATAGTCTGTGGAAGACTTGAGTGGCTCTTCAAATTTGTCGGACACGCGAATTTTGCACAAGATTTGACATAAAGGAAAAAAAAAGAAGAAAATTTATTTGCGATTTATACATCCATAATGACAGAAATGATCTTGCCTTCAACCATTTCATCTTATCTTCAATGCTATCCAATCTTACCCGAGTTGTGTGATAACATGAAGTCAAAGAGTTTCTTGAAAAAGAGATTTTTTTCCTGTTCCTTTTCTTTGTTCCGTTTAGTCTCAATTTCGTTACATAACGTCAATGTTTAATTAATGTTGATTATAGAAAAGTTTTGATAAATATTTCAGTGAAAAGTTTCGTTCTTATCAAGCCTTTCTTTCAACGTTCCCGTCTTAACCCGAGTTTCCCTACTACTCGCCTCGCCTTGCGATTGCAATGATCTCGTAACTAGAAAATACTGTTTTCGCGATCGATGGAGGAAAGGGAGGAATAATACCGAGTGGAGTCGCCGCGTGGAGATACGACGCCAACGTTCTTCCCGGTCAATGACGCCAATCGGAGAGGCGCATTGGTGGCTTGCACGGATTAATGAACATATCGCAAATATGATCGCGGAATTTACATGTAAACGAGAACACTATCGCTCACGCCTTGCGCAATAAAACAAAAGCCGTCTCCCGCCCCCGAAGTCAAAGGGAACTATTTCCAATTAAACACCGTGTGCGTCGCTTTCGCGAGCCGCCGCAATATTGAAATCGAAATTCCAATTAATCCACCGGCTGGGGGATACCCTCACATAAGCTTTCCCCGCCTCTTACCCCTCGTCCTCCTCCATCTCTCGGGGGCTGCTCGATAAAAAGTACAGCGGGCTATATTTTCGAAAAATTCTTTTCATCATTCGCCGCCCGACCGATTCCTCTCTCCATCGCGGTCCAAACGCCGCCAGCTATCGGCGCCAATAAAGGAGCCACCTGAAAATGGATTTTTTTCCACCCATCTCACATCATCCCCACCTGCCCCTGCTGCAGTCTTCTTCGTCCTTAGCTCGCGGGCAGGGCAGGAAGGGGCGAGAGAAGTTGCCGAGTGGTGACGGTGCGCCAAAGTGGTTCTCGAAGAGTGGATCGTCGAGGTTCTCACCAATTACCGCCTCCTCGTAGAGGACGAAACGAGGGCGAGGAGGCGATCTTAAGCGAGGTAAAGCGAGAAGAGGAGCGAGAGGAGTTCGTGCGAGGGTCTCCTTCGTGGGCGAAAGGCGAAGTAGCGGGAGAAGGTGGTTGTGCGAGCAGGTGAGGTCGTTTCCTCTGCGGTGCCTTTGTGGGGTTGCTTCGCGAGAAATTCGCGCGCGCGCGCGAAGAAGGAGCGCGAATAGAGAGCACGAATTGAAGCGAAGTCGACTCCTCGAGTACAAAATGACTCCCGTTTAGGCGCCAGAAGATGGTGATTGCATCGAAGGGGGTACGATACGCACGACGAATTATACGACGAATGATCGTTACTAATCTATTTCGAGTGTTCATATCTAAGACGAATCGCCTTGACTCGACAATTAACAGACTTAAATCAACACGACGCGGTCTAAGAGATATCTCGTAATTATATTTACTGTCGAAATGATCATTTTCGATTGAAAATATTCCTAATCGTTGATCTTCAAATCATTGAGCTAATTTTTAACGTTTGAGGGGAATATTTGTTATCAACTGTTTGTTAACTTTATATGAAATGTCTCGGAACTCGAATCGTATGGTACTTAGCAATAACGAGTTAGAATAAAAAATCTTAAGACAAAAATGTCAATATATCGCAATATTTTCGAAGTTATAAACAATTGACCAGTGATATCGCAAATCCGTAATTATTAACTACATGAGCACAAATCTATCATCTGTTTTTTAACGAGAGAATGGCCTTAACACGCAATATAATTAAATTATTAGTATTTTATAATTGTACATATTCGCATTTCGGTGAATATGTTAACATACATGTAAAGCTATCCTAATGGTAGATTACTGTATTAATACATCGTTCCTGTTCTTCTTTGAATAATCAATAAATAATAAATCAATAATGTGCAATTAGAAAATCCAAATAATCTAGCAACATTGCTGTTAAGTCTCTTCTGCTGGCTAGTGCATATATAGGCATTATAGGGGTTATCATCAAGCCGATTGCTGATAATAAGCTTTGACTGTTACGCGCAATTAGTCATTTTGGTTCAGTAGAAATTTTAAATAATTAATTTACTTCACATAGAGAGAATTGTTAAATCGGATATTCGCTTGGAAAATATACTTCGATGTTGTTTCGAATGGGGAGCTGCCTATTCATCCGAGCCCGTCAGAACTCCGAAACAAAAACAAGTCTTCGGAACGCTATCTCGGAACAACACAAACGAAGATATGTGAGATGCGAATGAGAGACTATAACAATCTTACTCATTCAACCATTTTTTTTCGTGAAAGCGTTAAAAACCATTTTCCGGAAAGCGGCATCAGGATATTCCCTTCGTACCTTTTTATTTCACTGATAACATTGCGACTTTCAGTTTGTGATTCTTTACGCGATTCTTCACGTGATTCGCGAATATGTTCCTGACGTTTTGTAATTTATCGTACCGCGATAAATATTCGTTAACCAAGCTTTTAAATTTCAACTTAGACTTTCGTCAATCCAATTCATAAATTCCTCTGAAAATTTTCATTAACGTCGTCGATATTGGTTAAACGCCGCTATAATAAAAGCATTAGAAAATAATGTTTTGTAAGGACGTTTTGATGAGAACATCAACCGCGAGTGAAGTGTAATTAAGGCAGGACCGAGATCGGACGCCACAAAATTCCAGACGCAGTCCAGTGCGGGATGCAGCGGCGGATTTCGTCGGATGGACCTGGCTGGACGTCATTCTACCTGGCTTTGGAAATCGGTGGGATTTCAACGCGAGTATTGGTGAGTGTCATATTGTATAGTGCATGCGTAGACGTAAATTATATTGATTTCCAGCAAAAAAGAAATAGAATAAAAACAGCTATACACCGTTACGTTTAGAATCTTATTTAAAACTGCGAACATTCAAGTTAAAGTTGAAGTTTGAATAATTTGTTTAATTCAATTCAAATCATTCGATAGCAGTATTTAAAATGTAATAACAGTATTGAAATTGTAATATTTTTAACGATATATTCCGGAACGCTTGATCAGAGTATCGGAAATAATATAAAAATGCACCGAACAAGTAGCGGTCACTTCATTCAAGCTGCTAAATTTTGCGATCGTCGCGATTATTGGTTTCCTCGCTTTCCCCGACATTTTTCACATTTCCTCGTGTCGCAATTACGTTCGGCAATAGATACGAAAATTTTGCTGAATCAAATTCGCCATAAAGTATTGCGAAAGTAAGTCTCGCGAGTATCGCGAGGTAGTCTCGGGACACCTCGCACAACAGAAACATTTTAACACCATTATGTAATTACTATGTACGATTCTCTTTGGCTCGTGAGGTGGGAATTCGGTAACGTATTAAAGGAGACTAACGTTAGGTTAAATAAGGGAGTTAAAGCGTGCAGGAAATTTGCCAGGCACTTCTCGCACGCGGAACATCGCCAAGTCAGCGAGAGAGTAGTCACGAGCCAGGCGCGCGCACGAAGCCGCTTTTTTCCGAGGCTTTTCTAGCTTTTACTCGCGCCGACTGCACGTACCTGCCTGATTCGGTTCCTTTTGAGAGGACGTCGAGTTCTCCGACGAAGCGAGCGGAATAAACGACGAGGCTGCCGCGCCTCGATTTTTCTCGCTCGCTGTTCAACGCGCGCCGCTATCAATCCTCGCATTATCCTCCTAACTCGATTCGTCCGAAAATTCGGCCGACTACTTTCGATATAGTTTGCAGACGATGTATATGATTTTGTTATCGTACGTATAAATCGTATGATTCTTACGACAACGCACACAACTTTGACCCCGTTAGCAGCCCATTCTGACAAATTGATTGCGTAAATACGCGGCGTTAATTGATCAAACGTCGCAGTATGTTACCTTGCGATGGGATTATATTTATTAAACCACAGTGAAACGCGATAAATAACACAGTTTATTTCAATCATATCGTTAATGTCGCGCAACGGCACTGCGCTTCAAATTATATTCCCGTCGAAATTCTACGAAATATACGACACACGCCCATTCGTGAACGGAATGAAACGTCGTTTTAGGAACGTGTAGAGGGATCTTTCTCCTCTTTTTTTATTCTATCCCACGTAAAACAGTAATCTAAAAGCGATCTAAGAGCAAGTCGACAGCGAATCGTAAGGCCGGCTATATCCGATCAGACAGTCTTCACGGTTGGATTTGATTTAATGCGACAGCGCGCGTGGGGATATCCGCGCAGACAGATTGGCTCTTCCACGTACTTCGCGAATTCCACGCGACGACGCGTGCCGGGCGTGTCTGTCGAATGTCTCCGGGACGATTCGCGGCTGGGAACGATTCGGTTTCGCGGCATCTCGCAGGCGGCTCGGCATCCGGCGAATTTGCAATAACACCATTGATCGTCGCGATTTCGCGCACACGAATGCGTGCGTGCGTACATACGCGCGGATTATCCGAACGGAGGATGCTTATACTCTGGAAACGTTTTGCCGGGAGTTTCCGGCAACTACCGCCGGTTGTCTCGTGAACTCCGGGAACACGCCTCGAGCGCTTCGCCGATGCGGCAAAGTCGCGCGTTTCGTCTCGTTAATAATCGATCCCGCGGGCGGCCCATTCCGGCAAATTGATTGCGTAAATACACGGCGTTAATTGATTAAACGTTGCAGTATGCTACCCCGCGATGAAATTATATTTATTAAGCCACGCATACTGAAACACGGATATATAACGCAATTTATTTCAATGGTACCGCTAATGTCGCGCAACGGCGATGCATTTCAAATTATATTCCCATCCAAATCTTTCGGAATATTCCACAACGCTCGATTTATACAACCGACCATTAAACATCCCGGTAATGACAATTAATGAAGGTTACTAATTGATGCTCCCCCGTATAGCTTGCTGTTTTCACATGACTGTGACATTGCCGTGGGAGACGCGAGATCGCGAGGATGACGTTAACCGCGCGATACGCATCCGCGCGCGTCGTGCGATTTATTCGCCGCAATTGTTCGCGCGCGCAATTTCTCGCGAGTCCGCGGGACGAGCGGGATTGAATTAAGTTGGAGCCTCGCCAAACTGTCGGGCGCTTTTAAAGCGGGAGTCTGAGGAAACCGCTACAAATGGAAATATCACGCGACACTCCCAGCCGTCGCGTCGACGACGTTGCAGCGCGCTGATGCATTCGCGCGACCGCCGAAAGCACCTGCGCGCGATCGGCGCACCTGTGAATCCAGGCGCGCGCTCGGAGCTACCGGAGCCCCGGGGTGGTTCGCAAACGAGGGAAAATGAGAAAAATAAATGACAGGCTTCCGAAAGGCCGGCAAGGGGGCGGAATGTGCGTACGTGACGACGATTCAAACGAATCGAAATGTTTTTCGGGGACAATGCGACCCCCTCGCAACGTCCGTTTTCACATGTGACTTCGCGCGGCCGAAACGCACCACCGTGAAACGTCAACGCGGCGGATTGTCGTGCCGACGAGCGTACGATGATCGTCGGAGCGTCGAAAAACGAACACACCGCGTGCACACGCTTCAGAATTGGAATTAGACGGGCGGGGAAATGTCACACATATTTCCCTCGGTTACCGTCGACACGGAAAATCCGCTAATCGTCAAATCGCCCCGAGCTACTCCGACTGCGTTTCGTTCTCTCTCGGTGTAAATCACATTTTCCTCATTATTTGCCGCGGCGAGCCGACTTCCGGCGTCGTTCGCGTCACCAGTCGAATCCGCTCGCGGGCCGTCCAGACGGAGGGATGCGCGCGTGTGAAATAAATCGATGAGAAAGTTGCGGCCGGCTTCTCGCTACTTTCCGCGGTCTCCGCGATTCCTTTGACTCCCCGACGACAACAACAACTCGCTCGCACGGCGACAAGGATGAAGTTCTCGGGCGACGCGCCGGCATGCCGATGCATCCGCGGATAAACTTCGGCGCACAAAAGACCACGCTCACGCGATGCAATTCGCGAAGTTTCCTCTCGTCGAGGCTTACGCCCGACTGCAAGTGTGTTACAGCAGCTGCGGTGCGAAAGGTACGACGGGCGCGGGGAGAAGTGCGAGCAGGCACGCGGTCGAAGGGACAGGGGCGGGGAGAAAGTTGCGAGCGGCATTTGCAAGTTCTTCGGCCGTGCAGGGCTGCATAAATCTCGCGTTATCGTTGCATTCCGTAACTCCCTTCCTTTTTCATCCCTCTCCGCCATCGCCGCTTCCTCCTGAGCGCTCAACCCTTCGTCCTTCCTGCCGTATAGCTCTTTTGTTACGGCGGTTCCTTTCGCGCCGCGAAAGAGAGAGAAATAGAAAGAGAGAGAGAGAGAGAGAGAGAGACGTGTATCGATATTGCAGCGGCCCGCTTTGTTGTTGCGTATAAAAGAATCTATTATTCGCGTCATGCCGGCAACGTTATCTCGCAATTCCCGCGGATGAGCCGATGTTGCGCTTTTCGTGGCGGCAAACTATTGAGCCTCCGAGAATCTGGCCGGATATTTAAATCGACTGGTATCGAGGCCTCGCGGTTCCTCCGAGTTGCGCTCGCGAGAGTTGAAGATAAAATTAATTCCGCAAGCGTGTCGAAAAATAACGAGCAACATCATACATGCCGAATGTTTCAAGCCGAACGTAACAGCCGCGATGTTGTTCGTCCAGGGCTTATATGTAACTCAAACGAGAAAATCGCACGAGTGGCACGCACGTCGGAATCCTGTGTTTACGAACGACGTCTCGGTAACATCGCGAGAAACTTTCGGCAAATAATTAATCCCGGCCGACCGCGCGAGCGTCGATACGCGCTTTTTCCGAAATCACGGATGGATTTATAACTTCGGCAGTAAAATCTTATCGTGGATATAAAATTTTACAACGGCACTCCGGGAGCGCTGTTACACGCCATTTTCGACGTGGGTATCTTCAAGTCGGAGGGATAATGGGCGAATTTCTTCAGACCCTTAAGGCGGATTGCCGTGCTGTTGAAAAGGGTGCGCGAGGAGGCCATTACGCTGCTGCTCTCTCTCTCTCTCTCACTCTCACTCTCACAGGACCCTTTTCTCCGCCGATAGTCCGCCGGATGCTGTTTCTGTTATTTGTGGACAGGCGCGCAACGGCATTCCGCCCACTTGCGAAGCTGTTATGTGACGAGAAGAGGGAAAAAAGAGGGGTGCGTTCGGATGCTTATAGCGGTGCACGCATCTCACCTCTCGGTGAATTTCTTGCGAAGAGCTCGACGCGCCTTTAATCGACCGTCGGAGGCGAATATACCGGCTAAATGATCCCCGCTCTTCCTTCCGTGCGCCGACAGTGCGATCGTAAACCGTGATTCACGTGTTATTACTCTGACCGGTGAATTGCCAGTCAACGCGATCACGCGACGAGCGAGAGCAACGTTTTGACACGATATTCCGCATGAAAGGTTTCGCAACAGAATTAACAGAAGAATCCTTCAATGCGGTCAACCCGAAGAACACTCTTAAAACCGCGCGCATCGCCAAATCCCTCACGTATTTCCCGACGCGACTTCACGAATTCCCACAGAGGCGACGTAAAAATAGGGGCGGGGGGAGGATTCCGATGAAGAGGGCGCATGTGCATTTCGGGGCTCGCTGAAACTTTGATGTGTCGAGTGCTTTAAACTCGACCTGATACCCCGCCGTTCGATTTCCCCCCCGGGGATCGTACGGTGCTTCGGGAGCGAGCGGTGTTACGCGACGCCGGGCGCGAGAAAACTGTAAGTATATTTCTCGGCTGGCGTGCAATTCGGAAATGTCGATTGCCAGCCACATCGGCTCAGCACGAAGACAGCGAGCTGCGGGCTGCAAGAGTAACGACGTCTATTTCCTTCTCGGCGTCTAGCGACGAACGATTGACTATTGCTCCGGAGATATACGCCCGCAGATAAAAAGCAAATACCGCGCGAGCGTTCCACCTTTCGCGCGGATCGTTCGATTCTCCGTACGAGCGAGGTAAAAAAGCGCCGTAGCGTCTGAGGTGCGATTGAACAGTGCGCGATCTGCCACATCCTGCGCCTTCCTTCTAAATATGGCAGAACTTTGGCCTCTTCCACGTCGGCACGTACCGCCGTCCTTCGAGATCTCGCGAGAAAACGGACGACTTTGCAGCAGTCGTCGTGGCAGCGATGATCGTCTAATTAAAGGCAACGAGAAATCCAGACGCTTCCGAATCATTCATTCTGAAGACCTGCTTACGCAAGTTTCATAGGTCGAGTTGCCTTTCCCAGCGTTCACGCGACGGCCTTGAGCCAGCCTGTGCACGCGAGAAGCATCGGGCGCAGATATATAAGAGCAAGCATTCCAATGTATAATAAAGGACGATTAATCTTGCAAATCCCGTCAAACTTCGTGGTCAAGCCTGCGGCGAGGTCGCGACCGCAAAATATTCATGGTAGGTCGAGAGGAGTGTCACGTGGCCGGCGATAAAAAGTTCCACGCGGCTATACATAAGTCATTGCGAAACGGGGAACGTGCCGTACAGCGGCAGCGAGAGGTCCCTCCGGGAGATTTTCCATGCGGGGGAATAATGGAACGACGGGAATAAAAACGTCCTTTCCCGACGACGACCTCTCTCTTTCTCTCTCTCGCTCGTGCTCCACTACACAGGTCGACACAATGCGGCGATCCCGGTAAGTGTCCACTGCTCTCGGACCAGTTTTCATACGTATGCAGATACGCGCTCGTGAGCGCGTAAGACGCGCGCGTGAGGGAGAGAGTTGCGTGTGCTTGACGATGAGAGCACTCGATACGCACCGCTCCGCGAAGCGGAGGTTGACATGGAAGTAACGGGAAAAATATTCGGACGTGCCGAATTGTATTTAACGTTGGAAGCTGCCGACTGGTATGTACTCAGACAACGTTCCCGAGTGTTGCAGGACACCGATGTTCCTGTGCCTCGGTAGGGACTCGCTCTAGGACAGGGATATCCACTTTGCCGCATGAAGTATGATGTAAGCAGTTAAGTGCACGGCCTATCGCTATATCCGGCGTGCATACATGTCAAGGATGTATTGTCCATTAGCGCGTATTTTCAGCGCCAAAGGGCCCACTCACACATTTCTATTCAAGTTAGTATTATTGTTCCTATGTAAATAATTTATTTAATTTCTACGCCAATTAATATTTATGAAGCAATATTTTTCTATACATTTATTTCACTGCCTAAATAATAAATGTTAATTTGAAACGAAGTCGAGATAAACAATATATATAAATATATACACGATATTACAAATACGAAAATATTATTTTATTGGTTTTTTTTTTAATGCAATATTCATCCATCATCTGTATGTTAGTTTTTAATATCACAGTAGTATTTCATTAAAATCTTATTTATATACATATAGTTTAGAAGATATTAAAAACAGAAATTAAAAATAGCATTTTAATCTTAATCCTCCTGCAGTTTTCATATCTGTTTGACCTAAAATCATTTTTATTTCCCTGTTACATTTTTATGTGATTTTATGTGATTTGAATACGCATCCTAGCATTTCACAACTTTGTTTCACAGTTCAAGAACATTAATTTGAAACTAAGCTATGAAACAAAGTCACGAAATGGCAGATTTTCATCGAAGAAAATCACATTTCCTTGTTTCGCTTAGGTAATTTAGTCTTATCATGCTACATTCTTCGAATATTGCATCAATAATTCGATCCTCCTACTCGCCCCGATATAATTATCCCGATCGTCGACGTATCCTCGAATCGTGCGAGAAACGACGTCCGATTATAATATAAATAATCATGCAAATGAGGGCTAATTATTCGGCCGAGCCGTTTGCACTTGGGCAAAGTTTGTCCGGCGGGAAAAAATGTGCCGCGTCGCGAGCGCGCATTCGTCCTCTTCATTCGTCGTCTATTATTCAGACAAAAAAGTTGCGTGACACGTTTCCAGGCATGTATCACGACGATATTAACGGCATATTTAGGCGCGTCGGCGGCGACGAACCGTATACCGGGCGTTCTGATAGTCGTCGTAACTGATGGTCGTGGAGGCCGACGCAATACGAGACAGGCGACCATTCCTTTTAGCCCAGCTGGAAGTAACGCCAGTGGTAGCGGTCGACGTAATACGAGGCAGACGACCATTCTTTTCCCCGGCGACAGTCTCGACGTTGGGTGGGGCGCGCACGCTCCACCGGGTCACATATAAAATTCCACGCGCGGCATGTAAGGAAAAAGAGGAAAAGGAAGCGAAGAGAAAGGCGAGGCCCACGTCGCGTCTCGCGCGTCTCCTCGTTCCTCGTCGCCCCCGACTCGCCGCGGTCGAAGAGACACGATGTGTCACGAATTTCGCGATGACCGCTCAATGCCGCGAGGAGGAAGCGGAGGGGGTGGTGCACTCGTCTCCTGGGCAATTTGTTAAACTCCGCTTACCGAATTACCCTTCACCCGCGGGACCGGCTCGCGCCGCCCGTTTCTCGCTGTCAACCCCGAACTCGACTCGGGGTATTAAAGATGCGCGTAATCTTACGAGAGGGACCCGTTATCGCGCCTTGGGGGGAGAATACGCTCGCTCTCATCGCGCCGATTATCGCGATATCGCGGAGACCAGGGTGGAAAAGCGGAATATGAGATAACGGAGCGAGCGTGCTTCCGAAGCCTCCGAGCGAGCATTCGCGATGGAACGGTTGCACTCCGACGTCGTAAAAACGCGGATCGCTCGTAAACCTTGACTGTCGCGCGAAAATGCTCCGCGGGGGATTTGTATAATAAAAACGACACGTTAACGTGGCGGACCTACGGAGCGAAACATCGCGTTCTTACAATCGGAGGAATAATACGTTCCGTCCGTGGCGCGCGTGGTATTTGCGAGATCCCTCATGATGACGGGAACGACGATGACGGCGAGGCCCCTTCATCTCGCGGGATGTGACTTTCTCGCCTGATTGTTCGATTAATTGACCTATCTGGCCGGGTTATTGCTGTTGAGATTGCACGCGTGTAAACACGGCCGTGTGCGCGATGTGTGTCAGCCCGGCGGTTAATGACAGCGCCGGACGGTAGCGGCTAGACGGACGGACCCGATTCGCCAACAGTTTGCGGAGAGTTCGCCATACATTCTGATATATCCAGCAAACTCGGCATTGTAATTATCTGCCCCGCTTAATGCCGCCGGCGAGCCCACTCTTCGCGAGCACTATGACAGCGTCATTACGCACACGTTGTTATTAATATTATTATCGTTGCTGTTTTTATTGTTGCTGCGTCGTGACAATGCTTGTTACGTTCTATCTGCTAATTGCTTTCTGAGCAATTAGCTGAAGCGAATACGCAGTGTGAGATATAGCATTACGGACAGCGTCAAAGAGAGAAAGAGATGTATAATATGGGATGTGTATAATAACTGTGATTATGTGCTAATTATCGTAAGGGGAATTCGCGTGAACAACTGCGCTGAAAAACAACGTTAAATGAAGAAACGCGAAGTAACGTGAGACTTACGAGGTGATGTCGATCGAGACACCCGATCTCAAAGTTTCATTCACGAAGATCGTCGGCGTTCGTTATCGTGAAGAAAATATATGTACAGGATAGATCGTTCGGTGGCCATATTTTTGTACACGGCAATGGGTTTACCCGCGCGTTATCAGATAAAGCGCGATCGGATTAAGCATTTCACCTCCTCCCCTTTTTTCATCGCCGAGATGTTCTTTTATTCCACCGATCGCGAATTCTCGAGTAATGATTCATCAGAGTTAAAAGCGCCGTTGTGAGTAGAGAGATCGCGGGTTGGCTGTCCGGCGGGGGTTGAAACGAACGAAATGGGAAACGGGACATCGGGAATAAATGTGCGGCGAAAGCTATCTACCGGGGAAAAAGGAGCTAATCGAGTCCCGCGCCTCCAATAATGATATTCCTCGTGACTCGTGGAATCGCGTGCATTTTTCACGAAGCTTCCGCGCCGGAACACTCGGTGAGTTATGCGTCGTCACGTGTGAACGGTGACGCGCGTAAACAACCGGATTCACCCTTCGCCGAAATATTTTCACTAGTCAGATCTGTACTGTGACGTGCGAGATGTTCTCGAGTATTAGCTCGGAAATGAATCGTAACCCATGAAGAGATAGAATCCATGGGCGTAGCTAAGACTTCAAGGGGAGATAAAAGTTTCTTTTCACGCAAAAGTAATTAGCACACTTATATTAAAGCCAGTCCAGCCCACCCCTCCTGCCTTCCCTATGCTTCCCAAAATAAGGTCCGGCGAGGAAGCAACGGAGGTGCGTCGTCGCGGCGACTCTGTCCTCCCGTCGACGACCGGAAATCACATTTCACCGAGCCCGTCGTGGTCTGAAAGGAGCGTCATAAAGAAATTATAGATACACTCGCCGCGTCCTGTGGAGCGCACAGAGCCGAGGCTGAAAAGCCGAGCGTAGCGTATGATAACAAGTTCACGGAGTTCACCCTCGCGCGTTATCTCTGTCAAAGGCCGGCGCATGTTCTCTCGCTCGCTCGCTGCAGCACAGAGAAGTCACATTTTTTTCTCACCGCGCGCCGTCGGTATCTATCGATCGGATATTACGAAATCCCAGCGACGGGTAAAAGGACAACCGGCTCCATCGTTGGTGAACGTAATATATCGCGCGTCGGTGGAATCCGCCCGTACTTCCCTTTTAACGTGCAGCCGGCAAATCAAATCTCTTGGAGGGGGACGGCGGGCGACGGGGGAGTTGAACGTGCCTTTAGTCGGTCCGAGGCCACTCCGGGGAGTTTATGTCGCGCTAAATAGGGTCGGCATTACTGGCCGTGGTATGATAACGCGTGTACACGTACGTCGCGCGGGCGTGAGCGGGGAATAAACGACGCTCTCTCTCCGGCCAGCTTTCTCTCACCCGGGCGAAAGGATAATTAAGTCGGCCGTGTGCGCGACCCGAGTTTCGCTGATATATGTTAATAACAATGCCGCGACTGCGTTAATGAGCGATGCTACGCGCGGCTGTACGGCCGCCGTCGGTCGCGTCACGACGAAGCGGACGAGGAAAGTTATCCTATCAGTCCTAATTCCGACGCGATTAATTTACGTCCTCGCGGCCCGCTCTCGTCGTCAACGTTGACGCGCGGCGCTCCTTTGAACGAGGCCGCGCGGAAACGCTAACTGCGTTTAAGTAGGTAACTAATTATCCGTGTATTCTCGAGGACGCGCCGTTGTTGCCTGGGAATAAGTCTCGGGATAATTTATCGTTATGAAGCGGAATTGCGCACGGTGTTATATACACGGGGATTATCGCGGCTGCAAGGGCGGTACGAATGAAAGTATACAGACGCTGTTTTAGCACACCTGTTCCCCGCCCTGCCGCAACAGTGCGGCAAGAAAATCGTGGAAGTTAAGGGCGCCATAAGGGGGAACAGACCCGGCATTTTCGCGGGATGTTGTTTTCCCTCTTTCCTCCACTTTTTTCCCTTGCTCGAGCGACGGACATAATCGTAAGCGGGAGATATGCGGCGAACGCGAAATCCCTTCGGATTTTCCTGACGCGAGTGTAGTCGAGCGGAGAGCGGGAGAGA
The DNA here is from genome assembly GCF_001313825.1 of Dinoponera quadriceps. Taxonomy (NCBI): domain Eukaryota; kingdom Metazoa; phylum Arthropoda; class Insecta; order Hymenoptera; family Formicidae; genus Dinoponera; species Dinoponera quadriceps. The sequence goes on along the minus strand of NW_014554799.1, from coordinate 1,250,986 downwards.
ATGAGAGAGAGAGAGAGAGAGAGAGAGCGACAAAGTTTTTCAGAGGGGGTTCGCACCGCTGCCCTTTAGGTAACTCGTGGATGGTAGTTAGACGAAAATAGTAATGCTCGCGACCCGCTCGCCATGAAGTGCAACTGTAGTCGAGTAGCTCGTTGCTACAAAACGAGGTCGGCATGCGTGCGCGATTTCGATGCTGCGCAGTCATTCAATCAATTTAGCTTTGCGCCCGGCCTTTATTTCAATAAGAGAAGAGTAAATATTAGATTATCCCGTGGCAAACAGCATTGCTATTAGTGCGAGCGCCGCATAGAATGTGATGCAGCGTTTGTGATTTCGCACGGCGGTGGCTCAACGCGTCGAGCGTCGCTTCCGAAGGCGCCGATGAAAATGCATTATCTCCTGCATGTATACGATGCGCGCGGTGTAAGTTCGCGAATGCATCCTCATGCATCTTTCAGCTTGACACGGTATCGGCGTCGATTCACGTTGCGCCGACGAATGGAAAATGCGAATAAGGAAGAAAAAGTTGCAATCGCAGAATCGATATTTACCGTAACTTTGATTTACGACATCAGCCTGGGTCGGGCGTTGTTTCAAACAGTTTTTATGCCCGTAACGCGAAAGAATCCCGTTGCTCGTTTTTCCCTCATAATAAGCAACGTACGGATACGGCTAATTATCGCTTAACGAGCGCGCCGTTATTATCGGCGATTATTATCGAACGACAATACGCCGGCGTCTCGATGAAATCGTTAGTGAAAAATTTCATACGACGAACAAAGGCGGGAGACAATAGGGCGAATGATAATTTCGCCGCGTATGCCTGGGGGAATTTTTGAAAATTCACCTCATATACGCGTCACACGTGCTTCGTTCTGGCGCGACGTATTTTTTTTTTATCATTCTCTCTAATTTCCTTCGTCAATGAAACAAGCCCGAACCACGTTTCGCTATCCGCGCAATATTCCCAAAACTTCCAATTTAATCCTCCGTTTCAACGGTTCTATTTCGAGAATCATAGAAATGGAATATATACATATATATTTTTTTTGAACAACTAACAGTCGCCCACTATGTGCGTCTCTGTAGTGTCGCGGTCGTATGCGGCTGTAATAATATCGACGCGGTAAAAAACAAATAAGTGAACCGCCCGTATCGCGGTCGCTGCGGAAGAAACGGAGAACGGGATAGAAAGCGAGCCGGAAGGCGGACTAGCGGTCGCCGGGAATCTGGAAATGAAAGAGAAGACAGCTGCGACGTAATAAGAGAGCACGGCGTTGTAAAACTACAAGTGGCGGATTCGGTGTGCACGCGGATCGGCTCGTTTACCGAGCGAGGGCCACCGGGCGAGTTTACTTCGGACCACGAATTGGCTTCGGAACTATTCGAATTAAAAGGGGTCGCGATACGCAACGATAAGGGCGGGATTGGAACAACAAAAGGAAGCGGAATGAAAAGGGGGGAAACGAGCAGCGGGTGCAACGGCGCGATAAATCCTCGCGATTAAATTCAATTTGGTCGCCGCCGCGGCCAAAGGATGTCCGTTTCGCTCTGCCATTCTGTATCGCGGCTGCATAATGTTCAAAGCGACTCAGGATAAAACGAGAACGGGCGTTATTATTTCAGAAATTGAGACATTTTCGTGGGAAAGAACGTTGAGTCTAATCGAGTAATGGAAACAACAATGAGTGATATCAATGTTAGAGGAAGGCAGATAGAGGTGGACGTTGTGGATTGAACGCGCGCGCGCACAATTATGTCTACGTAAACGAAAAAAAAGGTGGGCATTCTACCGAAGGGCCACCGTGGCAAGAACGGGGAGACTAATTTACCACCGTGCCGCGGGAAGGAAAGAATTACGAGAGAAATGCCACAGGCCACAGGCTACCCCTAACCTAATTTGTCCTCATCCGCGTCCGCCTCTGGGATTCGCAAACAAAATTACATTAGAAGACATCGGGGGTTAAAGCGGCCCGCGGCGCCGGCACCCCAGACTGTGCAATTACACCTTCGCCGAGACTTTATCAACCTTTATATCGCCTCTACTTGTGTTTTAATGCCGATATCTCCTCACGCGCTGTTCACCTTTTTTCCGGATTTTCTCCTCGTTTTTTTTTTCAACACAATTACTGAAGACGCGGAAGAAGCTCTACGTTGCCAAGTGAAGTTCTTCTTGGCGATCACGCCGAGCGAGAAATTAATTAACCAATTTATTAATTGCATGAAAAGGAAACTAAGTAAACTAGCAACAACAGGGCATCAACAGGGAGCTGAGACAGTTATCAGGATTAATGTAGCGGCGGTGGAATGTTTTTGAGCTCATTAATATCGAACTACGATAATTAGCAGGTTGATGGAGAATTCCAGCGGAAAAATTGAAGTTCAATTAGCTTTATTGCCGTAACAAATATTAATATCTGAGGTCGAAGCGCGCGATTATTTCCGAATAACAATTTCATGCGTTATATCTGGATATACGGAGATATCGTTGAGGAAGATAAGAATTCTAATTAATATAATATTATTACATATCTTAAGTTCTACGACGAAATCTTGTAAAACCGAAAAACCTCTTACTAAAGTATTAGAGACATGTACATATACATACATTCTCTCTCTCTCTTTCTCTTTCTCTCTGTTTCTCTTTTTTTCTCTACCTCTGTAGTCTCTCTTTTGTACAAATATTTAATCTCTTTTTATTGCGTATACCTTGGGATCCACTGGACTTTAAAATAACATCTTTCATCGCCTGATCAAAAACCCAACATTCTTACGTATCTTTTTAAATCCAACGAGAAATATCTGCCGGGTTATCCGGAGCAAATTCGCTTGAAGATACTTCGCCTCTCTCATACTTTAGACTTTCTCTTGAGTAAATTCCTCTTTCCACCGCGTGGTCCCGCGTTTCGTATATTTCCCGGTTAGTACGATTCCCTTTTATTCGCCGGTCCACCTTCATCTATTACTTCCCCGTACCACCACCGTAATATTTCCCCCTTATTTAGTCAGTCGTTTATTCTCGTTACATTTTTATTCATCGTATCTGAGAGCGCAGATGCGCTCTCTCTCTCTCTCTCTCTCTTTCTCTTGAGCATGCCGAGCGTTCATCATTCTAATTCTTCTCCCTCTTTATCTCTTAGCACCTCGTTCGTCCCATCAACGTATTCGTATGCATTTCACATTCATATTCGCGTCTTTTCCTCCTCTCTTTCCAAATTTTCGAAGTTTAAAACGATCACATCTCGCGTCCCTGCAGCCTATACGTTCGTCCTTAATTTTCGTGCGCGCGGTTCGCGCCCTCCTCCGTTCGGCCATCGCCTTTATTTCGACCATCTCACTTTTATTACGCGTCCCGATCCTTCGCCTTTTATTGCCGTCCTCTTCACCTTTACAACCACCCGCCGTGCCCCCGTCGTATCGCCCGTCCCTCTTTCCGTCACGCTAGTCGTATTCCTCGCATTTGTTTTTATTCCACCCGCCTGCCTCAGCCCCGCGTATCACCCTTAATATCTCCGACAGTCGCCGTTTCGCTCACGATACTCTCGATATCCTGTTTGCAGCTCATTTGAATGCATGGCTCACCACCTGGGATAAGAAAGGCATTCACGGGCAAGCAACACGTAGGACGCGGGAAACTCAGATTTATTCCTTTAATACAGTCGATATCCCCGCGCGCGTGGGAATGTGCACGGCGAGTTTGAGGCGAAAGTATCCCGACGATTTGGGGGCGCATTTGGATATTTAGTGCGCGTCATCGCACGGGTATTTTGAATATCGGATTTTGAGGGAGTTTCCCAAATGTAGTATTTCACACATACCGTTTCTCTGGGACGCAAAAATTGTCGCGGAAATAATAATTTCCAAGCGATAAATTTGATTTTTAATTTGTAATTTGAGAAACACTTTTGCGGGCCAGCTGGCGAAAGTGAGAGCAGACAACGGACTAGGGAGAATTCACGGGATTTTAATACGAAACGCGACGCAACCCCTCCGTTTGGAGAAAATCAAGCTTTTTATGGAGCCTGGAGCATTTATACGGAAGCTTCCCACGTTATACGATGTTATTTCGCAAAAATTTTAATCTGTCTCAAACTTGTACGATTTTTTCAAACTTGTTTCGCTAGTGTACGGTTCGTTTATTTCGGCGTTAGCACATGTTTCATTACGTGCCCGTTTTACTTTAATGCGATTTTAATCTGAGAATTAATTATAAAGATCAAGCTTCTGTTACAGGAGAACTCAATGGTAACGGTAAATTGGTTAGCAAATTCGCAGGTAGAAAGAAACTCGGGTGAGTCTACAAGCCTCGGCGTGTAGTGTGTAAAAAAGATATTTGCACATCCCATTTCTCTTTTGGGGTAATTTTACGCGCGAGAACTTTCCTGCAACGCGCTCTTATTTAATATATCCGTGCAAACGAAGACTGTACATGCCGATAGATACTTTTGCCGCGCAGTATTTTTCCCATTCGCGTAAGTCAGCTCGAAATAGCGCGAGTTGCGCAAACAACTGTTTTTAACAACATATGTGCAGAAAATAAACCACAGTTCGCGAAAGAACCCACAAGAACACGCAAATATTTTGCCATGCCGCTGTTGATTCGTGATTGGCCCGTTATTGACTGTTTTATTTAATCACCTTCACGTGATAAACGATAAATATTAATTAAAAGAATTCAAAATGTTTACTTAATCTTTCGCGTTAATCGAATTCACAAATTCATTTCTCTCCTAAAATTTTTATTGACGCCGTCGATATTCGTCAAGCGTCGTCACACACATAATAAGAACGTTATTAGGAAATATTCCGGAAGAGGCATTTTTATGAGAACATCAATCACGTCACAAGTGAAGTGTAGTGAAGCGAAACGAAGCGCGATCAATGTGGGACGATGCAAGATGGAGACCGGACTCCACAAAATTCCAGGAAGCCGGTGTGAGATCAACGGCAGGTTTTATCTGGTAGACTAGGTTGGACGTCGCCCTACCTGGGTGCGGGCATCGCTGGATTTCAACGCGAAGCGGTGAGAACACACAAATATTTTGCCGCGTCGCCGTTGATCCACGATCCTCCCGTTATTATTAGCCGCTTTATTTAGCCTTCACGAATGACGCCTTGCGTCATCGAACGGCGCACAATGGGAGGTAAAATACGAGCCTTCATAATTCTCACGAGCGAACGCGGCGACAAGGGAGTCGGGAGGTACGGACGGGGGATGGAATCCGTTCTGGTCTGACTGACGGAACGCCTGACGGAGCGGAAAGCACCCCTTCGAGAGGATGGCCGACGATTTGCGGGCCTCGACCTTGCCGTTCCGCCCCTTTCTCCATCCCTTTGTTTCCCGTCATTTCTTTTCCTCTTTCGCGATTCCCTCGACTCGCCCCCTCCCCCTCTTTCTCTCTCCCACTCCTTCTCTATCTTCCCCTACCTTTATCCGCCTCTCTTTCCGTCTAGAGCTGCTCCACACCCTTGCTCTATTTTGCCCGGCTGTTTTTCTTTATTTTCCTGGCTGGGACACGGAAAAAGGGGAGAAAGAGGGGAGGGGGGGGGGGGATACGACGCAATTACTGGGGAAAACGTTAAGACGTTCCCCGCAGGCGAGGCAGTCTCTATAATTGCCGGCATCTTCCATCCCGAAGAAGCTCGCTCGTGGACTACCCTTTGTCGTGCTCTCCCCCCACTCTTTGTCTCGTCGGATCGGTGGATGCTCCGAGATAATTCGAGAGTTTGTGCGACGGCACCGTTCTTTTTCACCACGATACGAATCTCGACGCGACCGTCGATGTTAATTAAAATCGCCTATCCTCTCCCTTTCTCTCGTTCTCCCGCACTCGGTGCGATGAATGTCGGATAATTTAAAAGCGCTGTTTAAAGCGCGCATTAAATATTATCCTTATTCTTTGCCTCGTTAAATTAATTTATTATTTCTCTCTCTCTCTCTCTCTCTCTTTCTCTCTTTCTTTCATATATGATGATAGGTCCCTTTCTCTTTAACAAACGAGGTGGTTTTTAATTGAACAGTCAGGATTTCTTTTTTAAAATAAGTTCCGGTGCTTCGGACGGGAATCGTTTAAATCGCCGAGCAGTGAGAAAGAAAGACGCCACAAGGGAGACAGTCGTTTAGCGCGAATACAGTACATGTTAGCCGTATTCCGCTACATCTCTCTCTCTCTCTCTCTTTGCGTTTGTCTTTGGTTCGATTATTCAACCATGTGAGAGCGAGTGTTCTCTCGCGCTCACGCGACGTTGCGAAAGTTGAACGGGCCTGGTTCCCCGGCAGAAATTTCAATTCGCACGGTAACACGAATGCGAAACGAGCGTCCGTTTATTCTGAGCGCGAGTCCGATATGTGCCCGCATTGAGCGGCGCGCGCGAATCGATACGCCGCAAGCCGCAGATCGTAAATATCCTCGAACGCGCACGCACAAAACTCGCCGCTGGAAAATGCGGTACACCGAAGTTGCGGTCGCGCCGCGCGTTGCACTCGAACGCACATATTTCATCGCTCGCACGCTCATTGCAGCTCGCAGCGGGATTCTTTTTTTTTTTTTTTTTTCACCGACGCATACGCGTCCGCCCTTTTATCTCTCTCTGTTTTGTTTCCCCCGACCTCCGCTCTTTATTTCCGCGCTTCTTACCCGCGCTCGAGCCTCCGCCCATCATTACTTACGCGACGCTTCGCTTCTCCGTCTCTCGATCTCCCCCTATCCGTCTTTTTACGCTTGTCCTCTTTTTTTACGAGTTGTTTACTCACGCACTTGTCGGCGCATTAACATCTTTACGAGGACTACAACGTTCTCGCAAGGTGGCCCGTGTCCGATACACATATGTATCCCCGCGTCCTTCGTTCACGCGGCCCCGATTTCCCTCCTACTCGCGCGATACCACACGTTTCGCTCTTTTTATTAGTCATTTGCGCGTACTCGCGCGCGTGTTAATATTTTTACGAGGTCTCTCGGTGCTCCGAGGAACCGGCAACGCTCGGGCTTCGAGCCGAGCTCGGATCGTTGAAGCTCACTTTTGTGGTCTTTCCGAGAGTTACAGTAACACCCGCTGGCGAAGAGCGCGGCTTCATTCGGCACTTATTCGGCGTCTAACGAAGAGGGTCTGCGCATAGTTAAGAGATGCAAATAACGAAAATACATCTTTACACAGAGTGCACGTTGGCTTCTCTCGGCTGTTGCACGGCTGGGCAAGAAGAGCGCTGCGCGCGCTTATCCGCAATTTCGCGAAACGTCTCTCTGACACACTTTGACGACGGTATAACGGTGTACCACGCGAAGTCGCGTCGAGCATTTTGTCGCGTTTATTATTTGAACAAGCACCGAGACCGGGGGTAGGAAAAAAGCATTAATTTTATCCCAGGCGACCGTCGCGGATTCGCTTTTTACGCGATTCAAGCGCGGCCGGCGAATTCGACGTTCTCGGGCGCGACGCCGTGCGTTGGACGATTCGCGAGTTAATGCAATACCGATCCTCATTCCTAACATATCATTCACAGCGGATTGACGTTCTTGGGCGTTCCCGTACATCATTCCGATGGCTTTCGCTGGCGCGTCGCGTCGTGTCGCGATGCGGCGCGCTTTCAAAATGTCCCCGGACGGTACGGCTGACACTATCGGTCCCGCTCGAGTGGATTATGCTGACACCAGCCGATGGAAAGCGGTCAGGAAATTGACTGGATTTACGTCGCTCAGGGCGCGTATCGCGACCTTAAGGCCATCGCGCGTAAATTGACACCGAAGCGTGCGCGGCGAGACGGCCCTCGACGTAAGCCGATACGTTGTTCGGCTGAATTTATGCCGGATGTTTCCCGCTTGTCGAATCAACGCGTTCAAGTGCAACTTGTGCGATCCGTGCACGGCCCGAGGCTTTCTGTCGCGCGCGAGCTGAGATCTTCGAGGTTTCTCCTTCAGTGCAAACGAGATGCCATTAAACGAATATCGGCTTCTGAGACGTTGTGCGTTTCCCTCGGTTAAAAGTACCTGACATTTTATTGTCTTCTTCATACGTGTCGATTGACCCTTCAATGCGATTTTCCGATACACGAGAGATCGTAAATATCATTATTCATATGTTTGATGTTCGAGAAAGTATGTAAATGTAATGTAATATGTTGTCAAAATTCGGTCTCCTGCGTCGAGGAATTTTTCTATGAATGGGAAATTAAGAGAAATACGACGCAAAAAGGGAGGGGAAGAGAGAGAGAGAGAGAGAGAGAAAGCACGCTCGCCCTCGACGCACTTATGCAAGTTTCGTGGAGAGCGCTACATTTTTCGTCCGTGGAATTTAATAAACCTCGCGGCGGTCCCGAGTTGAAATGCACGTTAAGCCGCCAAACAGCCGTCCGACACGAACGCGAATTGTAAATTATTAAGTAATCCTATGTAAAGCGCCGCAATAGATCCCGTCCCGAGTCAGCTGCCGCTTTAAATAATATCCGTCACCGGAAACGGACGCTCTCCTCTTTCCCTCTCTTTCATTACATCTCGTAGAATTCAAATTTCGGTTGCCGCCCCGTATTTTCGTTAATTAAATACATTCCGCTCTGATTCAGATGGAGAGCTTCGGCTGCGCGTATCCCGCGAAACGAACGGAGATACTTGAAATAATGAGTTCGCGGGCGCGATATAAAAACGGCGATCTCGCTTAATACCACCCAACCGCCGCTATCGTGTTAATTGAATAAAAACGCCATCTCGAATACATTGGATTTTTCGCAAAGGCCTTGCGATAATCGTCGACAAAAATTGAGAACAATTTCGCGAATAATAGCGCGCGTTTCGCTCACCGTTCTCGTTGCGAGGAGCGAACTTCGTTTGCGCGCTTCGCAGGGAGATTCTCCTTTTGTCACGATTCTCTCGTAATCGTAGCGAAGACACGACTTGGACTTTAAGAGAGACCCCACGAAAGCTATTACGTCGCGCGCTTTGATCGTCGCTGCGTCAAGCCGCGCTGGAAATATCGTCGAAAATGTAAACCGCGCGTCGAAATCGCGCGTCTCTCTGTGTGTCGCACGCGTTCCATTGGATATCTCATATCGAAAATATACCACGGCGATCTCTCAGCTCGTCTTGGCTTCTCGAATATCGACGTATCTCGAATATCTCCCTGACGTCGGCCGGTCGTAGGTAATGAATTTGTTGAAAGAACGATCGATCACGGGCCGATCGAAAGATCATGTTTATTCGTTTCGCGCCGACGCGTCTTTTCACGCGCGAGCGCGGAAGAAATCGACGCGGCTTCATCGACAGCAAAGTGCTCGCCCTCGATCGAGGCTGTCCATCGAGCACCGGATAAACTAACGTCATTAATTAAACTGAGGCTGGCACAGAGCCAGGTAGTTGAGCGTCCTCAAATTTCTATCGGAACTTACGCTCTCTCGAGCCAGCCCGAACCGTCGGGGAGAGCCTTCGTGGGGAAAAGCGGGGAACATGCTTCGTTACTTCGAGAACTATCGGTTATCGTGCGCAACCTTCTCGACCACGGTATACCTAGATCAGAGATCGCGTAATTGAACTATGCCGGTGTGGTTTGCCATCGCATTAACCCGTTCCTCGATATGCGAGGAGTGCGATATTCTTTTCTTCCTTTTCTTCTTCTTTTCGCTCGTTCCATCGTTTGCTCGAGAAATGCGTCCGAGGGAAATTGAGAAGACAACCGTGAAGGTTCAGCGAATATATTTCAGGCGATTCGCTTAAACGTCTCTCTCGAATGTCTCGGACTTTCGTGACGGCCGGGACGTTACTTCTCCCGAAGAATGTGCGCGCATAAAACCGAACTTCGACGGGCGAAACTCGCGAACGAGATTTCCGGGGTGGTCCGAGCCGGGTTCTAAATTACGCGAAGCACGACAGCGGTAACGATGAGACTGTTAAGAACTATGCCCGCGACAATGGCAACGTCCCGGGCAATATCGAGAGAGAATAATGATTGTACAAGAGAGAGAGCGCCTCAAATAACTCGTAAACTTTCGAAAGCGGAGTTTTAAAGTAGCGGAGCGAGCGCGGAGGATCGGAGAAAACGCTATTGCGCGAATGCTTAGCCGTTAGATTCTCGCAGGCGCATTCGGATTCAGGACTTTGTCTCAAATTAGACCCACCCTCCTGCCGCGGACGGTCGACGGAAGACGTGAAAGCGCGATAATCCCGCGAGTGCTCGATTCGTTAAGGAGCGCCGAGGCGGGAGTTACCGAGATAGAGAAGTTCGTGCTTCTTTATCGCATCTTTAACGGGTAACTTCACCCTTCAGTTGATTAAGTTTTCATAAAGTTCAATTTGCACCGCGTGCGCCTATTGTGCAATTATTTTCAGCGACCGTCCGTTTCCCTAATAGTTGGCTTGGAGAAGATTTTGTGTTCTAGAACACATAAGATATGTTGTCTCTTGTTCGCGGAGATTTTCGTCAAGTATGATTAAGACATTATGAAGAAAGCGCCGCTCGCGTGTCACGTTCGAATCTATCTTCAGCCCGCCGCAATCCAATATCATCAACCTCCCCGCGTCAGATAGTCCGGTTTCGATCTTCACCTTTTTCAATTTGCCCAGTCTATCGACAAGGAGCCTCTTTCCTCGCGCTCAGCCGGGAAACACCGAGCACTCGTAGTGGATTTTCCGAAACGAGCCAAAGAAATGGGATAAAACTACGCGCTCTCTCGTTATAGCTTCCATCCGTTTTCTTCGAAATTACTTCTCTAACCCGCTGGACCGATGATACGTCGTGAGTTCTATTGAGACAGATCGTTGCGTCCGCGGCGTTACCTTTGTACGTGTCTCGCCTTTTATCACGGAGCCCGTTTAATCTTCCTGGCGGGCGTCGATGACACCCCCGTCGCATTTCGCCATTTTTGCGCGTGCTCGTACCGGCAACGGCGGCGGCAGGTGGGAATGCAGCGACGCTAATCCCCGTACGTATGCACGGAATTCTCAAATCGGAGCTGTACACCTAAGCGAAGAGAGACGTTATTAACAAACGAAATACCGAGGGGCGGCTCGAAGAGATCTGATCATCTCACATGCGCAATTAAGTACCACTCTGACCAGTTGGCGGTGTCCCGAGGAAAAATGAACCGGAGGTTATGGATTATCGCAGGAAGGATGGAATTTCGGTCACGTACCGATAATATGGCAAAGCTCGCGGCGTTTCGGTCCGTGTAACGTGTCTCGTTGGTTCAAAAAGATCGAGATATAAAATTTGCATTCCAACGACTTTGAAAATTGCAAAAGCCGAATTAGAGCGCGCGTTTCTGAAGTAACCGGGCTATTCGTCACGACGGATCGCTCGAAGCGATGAATTCCGAACGTCGCCCGAAGAATATCGAAGCGGTCGAGTGTAAAGAGGAGCAACGACCTCACGGCTGTGTCGCAATACCGACGGAGCAGCTCGCGGAATCTGGTTTTCCCGGAGGGAATCTATTACCCGGGCGCCGTATATGCGGCAGAGAGGCTTGACGACGCGTACACGCGTACACGGATCTATCCATGCCGGAATCTCCATCGATTGACATAGGAGTACGTAGAGAGGATATCGTAAAGCTGATTTGATACTGCCTTCAGGTATCAGCTCGATAACATGACCTCCGAGCTTCCGGTATTCCGTCTCATGCATGGTAGACTGGAAACTGCGATCCGATGAAGTTCGATGAACAGAACGATGAGGGTGCACATCCGGGAGCGCTCGTGGATCATTTCTAGCTCTCTTTCGCGCGTGGAAATTATCCTGTTATTGCTCTCGCCAATAATCGTCATATCCTGATTACATATTTAACATATTCGATAGTGAACTCTCTCTATTTCTCTCAAGGTAGAAAACCTTGCAATGTTATCTCAACTTGAGAATCAAATCAGAATCAGAGAATTAACTTGGCGTGAAATTTGCGGTGAATGCAGATTTTCATTCTCCGTCTCTCTCTCTCTCTCTCTCTCTCTCTCTCTCTTTGTATACTTGTAATTTAAACTATATTTTCTTCTTTACTTCTATCTAAACTAGCTTTTTATAACATATTTCTCGGCCTTCCAATTTGCAAATTTATAACCTATTTTGAGGCTTTTAGAAGGCATAGCTCTAGGAGCAATAATAAAAGCATTTATCTACTTTTTCTCTCCCTTTCTCTCTCTTCTCGTGGAAAATTTTCATTTCTCGAATCCGGAAGATTATAAGTAGATTATCGCGGTTCGCGTTATCACTCTCGTGACCTCGCCCGCGTATCGATATATAATCGGGGCGAAGCATCTAGCGCGACGCTCACCGGCGCTAATTACGCGATATTACTGCGCTCTCTCCATTATAACCGCTCTATCCGCTCGGCCCGCCGAATAACCCAATTGCAGCGGCTCCCTCTCTGGCGGATGCACCGCATGCATATGCATTGCTGCTTACACAAATAGTATGCAAACGATGTGTAGGAAAAGTAACTGCCGGGCTGCGAGCGTCCCTTTCGGCTGTCCGCCGCTCGAGCTCCCAGTTGCGTTCTCCAGGAATCGCCTGTCCCCGAGGACGGGAAGCGGGATTGGGTGCACCAGGCGGAATATAAGGAGGATATTTAGGAAATGGAAACGGAATGGAGAGGAACCCCGAATGGGATTCGTGATTGTGTTTAACGTCGAAATTTCCGCGGCGATGACGGCGAGATTATTGCTACAATCGCTCCCCGTAACACTTTTTTGCGCCTCCGTCGCAGACATTTCCGTGTCGCGATAAGTCCGAACGTTCTGACATTTGAATAAAGCCAAGTTGCGGATGATGAATCATCGGGCGACATAATGAGAGAACGGGCTTGGGGAAGAAACGGAGTGAAAGTGACGTTGAGATCGTAGAATTCGGCTGGGGATCACGATTATTCTTACGTCCTCTTTCGCAGACGCAGACGGAAGTATATTATTTCCCCTTTGATATAACGAAACTTTCGGAACGGCCGGAAAATGGGGAGTTTATTTCTGGAGAATGTTAGCCGCGTAAAAAAAAGTCGAAGCGCAGGTATCGCCGGATAAATCTCAATTAATATTCGATATCCGTGCCGATGCAATATAGAACAGAAGGCTTTGAGTAACTGCATATTTCGTTAAATATCATGATTCGATCATGCTGTTTTACGTAGCGTGTAATTAATATGATCGAATAGTTAACGGAAACGCAGACGACGCGCGCGCTAGAAATTAAATATTACATCAGCCGTGCCTGCGCGATATTTAATTTTTCCGGTATTTAGTATCATCCGTCAATATTAATAACGTTCGCAGCGATATCGTTTATACATGCGTTTACCGTAAACGCTTGATTATCAATAAACAGAAAATCCCAAGCGTTACATTTTCCGCGAGACGAGGTTCTAACAGCGAGAGTAATAGTAAACCGTTCGCGTCGTTCGCGACTCACAAGCGTAACTTCGTTCACCCTTCATGCTTCTCTCGGGAAGAAGGGGCAGGCGGGGNGGGGGGGGGGGGGGGGGGGGGGGGTAGAATCTGCAGTTTTTTGCGAGACGCCCTTGTAATTAGCGTTAGCGTGACTTTTTGCTCGCAGTCCGAGAGTTCACGCCGTCCCTTTTCTTCGGCTCGATCAACAGCTCTCCTCCAATCCCCGACGTCGGCCGCTAAATTTGCATGTAGCTTAACGAGAACAGACTGAAATCGGCTCGCGCTCTTTTTCTCGCGCCACGTACCCGGGGGGGAAATACGATTTGAATTTTCCCAAGCGTCGGCGTTAATCCGTTTCGCTGATTTACCAGCACACACGCGCTTCTTCCTTTTGCGCCGAAGAAACATCGATGCGGGATACGATAACGCGCCGCGTCGTCCGTTGCGTCCTATTGTCACTAACACGTTTATCCCAACTTTGACTGCACATCGACATACCTTAAAAACCGCGCGAGAGGTGTAACGTAATCGGGATGCGTCGCGAGACGATGAATTCAAAGCGACCACGCAAATTGCCAGCCGGAAGTGGCCGTCATAATATCAAGCGGTTGCCTCGATACTCGACAAACACCTGCCATTTTCTCGGCGCTCGCACACCTGTGAATATCGAGCCGGGGGTAGGAAGAGCCGTACACGAAACGCACGCACACGGTTACCACCTCAGCGAGGTCGTTCGCACGGAAATAGCGATTCGGCGCGGTATAATTGACGAGGTCCACCGCGGCCCTTTGAACTATTACGGAGCACGAGGAATGCTCGGATAGTTGCGCTTGTTCCGTAAGTATCCCACCGTCCACAGGTGCGGCGTTGGAAATTGCAGTCGTTCGGCGGCCGGAGATGATAGCTCGAGTTACGTGAGTTACGATCGCGCACTGGTAACATCGTCGTCGTCGGTCCTGTTGCATTTTATCGTCGGTGCGTGAGATCATGAGGGTCAACATCTCGGGTATTGCTCGTCGGCGCGCGGAAACCGAGAAACCAAGCGCGAATTGCAGCTGCGATATTAACTCGGAGAGTCGTAACAGTTGATAACACCCGCGATCTTGACATCATCGGCCTCTCAGGCCCGTATCGCGAATAAATGGTGAAAATAGCGTTATCCGCATTTTTGTGAATTACTTACGTTTCTTCAATTGATTGCCGATTTTTATTCATCGTCTTTGTAGACTAATTGCCGACAAGAAAGCAAGTTGTCTCAGGTCAAACTGATAATAGCAGTGATCGCATGGACCCAACTGTTTTCTCCTTTCACGGGTCGTGTCTTCCGTAATTTTTTTCCCCTCTGCAGGCCTCGAGAAATGTCGTAGCAAATCTAATCTAACTTTAGTCTATTGGACGATGATAATTACGGCAGAAAATGAGAAGCATCGATATTTGAATATCGGAGATATTACCCAGACATACATGAATCTCGCGAGTATTTCCCGATTGCTTGGCGAATCGCACAAGTACTCGAATGAGTAGAATGGACAATGCCTTAGAAGAATAAAAGACAAAATCGGCTGCTGCAAAAATCAACAGGTTACAGCTGAAAATTATTCGAGCATTACTCGCGACTTTTTTATGGCGTGTTTCCGGGTGATCGGTTATTCCGGATCTTGAGTACCGGAAGTGTTACCGGCAAATTTGAGCACCGGGCGGACATTCTGATGCCTGATTCACGTTGACACCGTTAATAGAAATTAGCCAAAGTTTTCATAAATAAACGCAAAAAATAATAAGTGAATATAGGAGTGGAATATATATAAAGACTTGCACAAAATGTGGACGAGGGGTGGGGATGGAGTGGGGGAGTAAGCGGAAAAGTAAAGAAAACGCATGTTTTTTATATAAGTCCCGTAGGCTCGACACGTTACTGTCAGGGTTAACCCTCCCTCCTCCCCCTCCCTCTTGCTCTCTATTAAAATATTCAGGCGTTTATATTATTCCGGAATGATACGTGAAATAACATCACGTCGCCGTTTCGCGGAGTTTTCGATACTCGTGGCGGATATTCCGAGGAAAATTCACCGCGCGAGTCGACGTACCTCCGAAAGCGGCGCGCACGATCGATCCGAATGCCCGCTCGGTGTAGTATAGTCGCGAGTAAAATGTGATTCAACGAATACAGCAGCGCGGCGTCGGTGGACCGAAGTCACGGTTCTAATTAACGGCGCCTACTTTTGTGGTAATAACGCGGCGTCGCGCGTTCTTCGAATTACCGGACTGATCAAAGGGCGCCGGCGGCTGCCTCGCGATCGCGTAATCCCCGCCGCCGGTCATCAATTACATCGCTCGTTCGTTCGTACGTTATTCACTCGCGCGGCACGTTCGGTAGGCAAATATCGCGCGCGATATATCGTAAGCGGGCGTGCGATCGATCGAACGGCTTACACGCGCGCGCGCATATTCGCGCTTCGAGCTGGCCGCGTTGTTCCCGCGTTAAATACGCGGCGATTTTCAGTGCGAGGTCGCGCGGAGTCGCGGCCGCGAAACCCCGGAGTGGTGTTATTAGTTTCCGCGTTAATGGCGGAAATGGTGAAAATCGGCGCGAAGCCAATGATTCCGGCCGTTCGCAGGAATGCCGCCGCGTTAATCCGGCCTCTCGTTCTCGGCCGAATTGAATTTATCGATGCGGAGCAGCCGTGAAAGTCACCGTCGATATTATCATTTTGATGCTGCCGTACTTTCGTCTCTTCCGCCTTCACTGCGACATCGGCCTCGGTACGAGGCTCGAAGCGGGATTTTAGGACCCATATCATCCGCGCGCGCATACTGAATAGCTATTGAAATGTAATTCTATGATCGCGCCGGCATTACCGGGTTGTTGAGCTAATATAGCGTGCTCCGTGACGTTTAACGATGCCACTATCAAAATACATATGTAATTGCATGTGATATATTAATGCGCACCGAACACACCGTTTCCAGTGATATTATTTATGCAGCGCCATGGAACGCGTAAATCTAATCAGGATTTAATTCGTGAGTCGCCGTGGATTTCTATTATACGATCAAATGGACCAAATGAGCAATTAATGTCGTTAAAATTAAGCCCGGTGTTCCGCGGCACACTCTATTATATTATACAGTTCTATTATGAGGAGGGAAAAAAGAAAGCATTCCCGCTATGGTCCAAATGGGGAATTAGAGATACGCGAATTAAGCTAAATCGCCAATCTCGCAAACGCGAGAATCCGCCTGCATTGTTTTCGCGACAGCTTCGAAAACATTCCCGTTTATCCGCGGCGCGCTCCAGTGAAGTCTGTAGATTAATATTTGTAGGAATCTTTCTCACATTTACACAGCATATTAATCGAAACACGATCTATATGCGTGGGAAATTAGAGGAAAACTGACTATACCGAGGATGAGATAATTGAAGTCAAAGTTAGCACTATTTACATATATCACAGATATGAGAGCGACTTCCGATATTATGTTTTTAATTTTAACGACCAAACTACTCTTACGGTTTCGATGAAAAACAAGAAGACGATAAAAGAGACATGTAGAAGTATTATAAAAAAATTACAAGATCATTGACCAACCAATTTTTGCAGAAATTTATGTGTAAAGTACACAATTCCAATAATAGCAATTGAAGTGTATGATAACTTGTAAAAATCTGGCAATATTGTTCGCGCCATATTTCCCTTTTAGTATTTGCTTTTAAATATTTTTCTTTTTTAATAGAATGGTTAAATAATTTTAAAGATGCATAATTAGTATATAAAAATGCGAAAAATACACAAAAATACGGAAAAATCCGATGTGATAATTATTCCTTTAGTAGCGTCCATTCGTGCGTTTCTATTAGTACATATGATATATTCACAAACATATACCTAACACGTACAGTCCCAGCCAAAAATATTATACTTCAAAGCGCGGAAAACGATTGCTCCTTTATGAATTTTTAAACATTATGTATGTTTGATTGTTATTCTTTTGCTATAGCGCCAAAGCTTTATATCATAAATCATGTTTACAAGCATTTTGCACAAATTTCTCGACTTTCGTATTGTATTAAACTATTCTAACTAATCTTTTTGATAATGATGGCCAACTACCTTGAGACTGTTCAATATAAGCTGGCAATTGATTTTCTTCCGCGCCGCACGCCGTTGTTCACAAGAGGAACCGTGGGCGGATGTACCACGACGAAATATCGCACGCGCGATTTTTGCGCTGTGGAGACAAACGGGATTTTGTCGTTCCGCCTGTAATTTTCAGACCACGTGCCGACGATATCCCCGGAATTTCTCATTTGCGGCTCACGTCGCGGCCCGCAAAAAAAAAAACAAGAGAGAAAGAGAGGGAGGGAGTGAGAGTGAGGGCGGAAGTGCGGAGTACCGAGAGAAACGATGAATGAAATTTTCGCGGCCGATCCGGCCCGTGGGATGATTCGCAAATTCGTCCCAAAAATTCCATCGCGACGCATAAATTCCTGATTCCGCGCGACTCTACGGACTGTGATCCAGCCAAAACGGTGAAATCTGCCTGAAACTTTTAACTACCGTTATCGCGATACGCGCAGTTCGAAATCCGATACTTCCAGGCGACCGTTTCTTCTTCACTTATCGTTTATCGTTACGAGCAATGCAAACGCGCGAACCGATTGAGTGTGTGCTCGATTACGAATAATGTCGAAATATCGCGACGAAGAAATTAAACGTTACAAAAGCTTGCTTCATTAAAAAAGAGAGAGAGAGAAAGAAAGCGTAGTCGCGCGTGATCCAAATTAAATTAAAACGAACGTGTTTAATTCTAAAGAGTGTAAATTCAAGCGACGGATGACCAAGTGGCCGCTGCACCTGCAAAATGCGTTCCGCAGCGTTTTCTGACGAGCGCGCGTTCAACTTAAGGTAGAAGTTAGTTGAAAACATGAAATTAGTTTTTTTTAAGAATTCGTTGAAACTTGCATTATATATAGACTTAAATATGAGTTATTCATTGGCGTAATTAGAAATAGATTGACCATTCGAAAGCTGAGATATTCGCAACTAAAGATAATATCCTACTTTTAACATCTATTTCTAATTTCCTCTGAACCGCGTTTAAGATTTTAATGAAAAACTAATATAATATCAAAGATATAAAGATATTATACAAAATATAAAGGTATTATACAAAAATATCAAAATTATTGACCGTTTTGCTTTGAAAATATAGCGATGTAAAATTCATGATTCAAAGTTAAAGTAATACTCGAAATACATATACGTATGCACATATTTAAACATTTATATATCTCTTTTTATTATCTGTGCATTTATATTAGATCAATTAATGCATAAAAATAGCATTAATAAGGAAGATAAAAAATAATATTTTCGTATTCGAAATATTGTATGTATATATATATATATATATCTCAACTTCGTTTCAAATTAACATTTATTATTTAGGTAGTGAAATATATAGGAATGTAATTTTGCTTGATAAATATGAAATTTATGAATAGTCCCCTTCCTCCATACAGCAGAAATGTTCAAAAGACACCCTAGAGACGTTGATGCATTGAAAATACAGTACTCTGCGATACAACTACCTTAACAAAGTACAAATAGTCCCTGTCGAGAGCAAGATACAATCGTATCTTTGCTGCGATGATGCGCTTTTGCGCGAAGGAGAGAAAGTTTCGGTGAGATACCATCGAGATGATCCCGGAAACTGGCGACGTGCGATAAGCACGTCCGTTTCTCTGGCACGGCGCCGCCTCTGATGCAGCCTTTTCTTTGCAGCCCGCCGTCTATCTGTTCCTTGAATATTCATAACGACTGCGGAGGAAGCGATCGCTAAGTCATTAGTTTATCGCAGCCATGGTCCGTGGCTTATCGTCTTTCGTTCGTCAACGCCCGGGATGCTCGAGTCGCCGCAGCTGAGCGCATTAAAATGCAAATTCCGCACGATCGTTAGCAGCGTAAATCTTTATTTTACGTCGCCGCGATGATAAAGCGCGGTAAAACCGACCCTATTTCATATCGAGGGATGAACTTGTAAACTCCACGGGGCGAAAATAAATATACGATATACGGTGACCGTTGAAAATTTTATTATCGTTAAAAATTGTCGACGTGAGATCGCGTAGTCGGTAAAATAAAATTCATCCATGGAATTCAAGCGGCTCGAATTTTTTTTAAGTCGATAAATCGCGCCGATCGGGCGCTCCGCCGTTCTCGGGAGCTCCCGTTAATTACGATATTACGATGCGTAACGGCTCACTCGGGCGTTACTTGTAAAAAGAACTTCAGAAATTGCGCGCGACCTAATCTGCCGCGAGTGATCTCGGCCACGTCGCAGCTTGAAGATAATTCCGCATCGATAAGGCTCGCGGGGGCGGTGCGGTTTCATTAAAGGTGCGATCCATTACCATCGCCGCAGTAATATGGAAATGAACGTTCTCAAGGTACGTTTCGCAACGTGCAGTCGCTCGTGGAACACGAGCGAATGAATGGAGCGGGGGGGAGGGGGGGGCAACTTCGTGGAGTCGCGCGGAGACGAGGAAAAAGCGATCCCGGGGAGGATCGCGAGAGAGCGGAAGTTGACAGTCGACGGTACCACCAAACGCTGCTTGTACCGGATGGAAAGATAAAAGGAGACGAACCCGACTGTGTAACCATATAATAATGCTTTCAGCCAATCCATCCACGTCACCCGGATGCATCCCTCGTCGCTCACCCCCTAATGCTTCGGCGAAATTATTCATCCCGCGGTTCGCAGTCTCCATTTGTCGTCACATTTCATCTCGCTGTCAGGATCGCGTCTCGAACCTCAGGAAGCCGTCCTCGTCGGCCATCGTGAGTGATTGCCGTCCGCGTGCCGCTGCGCATCCTAAACGTGACTCGTAGGTATCATTCGGGAAAGATCACTGGCGGATTAATCTCTTTTCGAATTTACGCGGTGGCAACACGGTTGTCCGATGCGCCAGAAGAGTCCAAAAATGAATTTCGTCGCGATATCGTGCCCGGTATATTTCTGCGAGAGAGAGAGAGAGAGAGAGAGAGA